>NC_091543.1:4687500-5287500 GCF_030788295.1 Drosophila virilis
TGACCGAAAGCTGGACTCATAAATGTCCAGAGTTGCGCTTCCGCCCTTAAGGGCGTGGCCAGCCTTCGTGCCGTTCCAATGTTGTGTGTAAAACAAGTTTGAATTTTTGTAATTAAATGCGCCAGGAGAATTGAAACAAAAATAAGCCAGCTTTCTATCTGTTTGATTCGCATTTCCAATAAAAATAAAATAATAAATCTTTAAAAAATTGTATTTGTTTTTTTTTTTTTCAGCTACAAATTAAAGCTCGGGGCAGAAAGCATGGCCAGAATTTGATTTCAGTTAATTGGAACCGAGTCAAAAGCGCATTTACCATGAAACTCAAAAGTCTAGAAGTCAGGAATGTTGATATTTTCGTCCCAAATGTATATCATATTCGCAGCTGATTAAATGCCACGTTTGTTTATTTCGTTATTGGAAATTGACTCAAAAGCAACTTAATTACGGAAAATGCATGCTGCAAATTTTTGGTCAAATCGTGACGAAATTGTAAACAAACACAAATATCGGCCCAGTTGTCGGAATTTAAATGTTGGGCACATATTTCGTGTTGGATATGTTGACCAAAAATTTCACTGAATAATCAACAGCATTCATTGAATATCAATTTAAGGAAAGTAAATTGCACGAAAAAAAAAAGGAATGCAACAAATTCTGCAGCTGAAGATCAAATGTATTGTTCCAAATTGTATAACGGTGCGTATACGTAATATTTTGCTTTCCAAGTATTTCGTTGCGTGTTTTTAAATGAAGCTATTTGAAATGTAGAAGTTATGTTCGATTCACTAGAAATTCAACAGAAAAAAATCACAGTTTTGTCTAAGAGAACTTTTGAAGAGTTCAATGGAAGAGTTCGAGGGAAGATTTTTTAATGAAGTGTACAGCATAATCAGAATCGGTTCAATATTAATATCAGCAGACGAATTAAATGCAGAAAACATAACTGAAATTATTTTTCTCGAAAACTATTCGTATCTGTCATAGATATCAAGATATTTGAATATAGAAAATATTTGCAGCTTTAAAGTTCGTAAATATTGTTGAAAAGCAGAAAAAACGAACTTAGAGAAGAGAAATTTAATGCAAAAAGTTCGATGGAAGCGTTTTAATAAAATGTACAAAAAATCAGAGTTGGTTTTTTGTGCCGCATTTTGCTTTTTAATTTTGAATTGAATGCAGTATTTATTGCATTTCTAAAGAATTTTTACCCTCAACGGATACGTAATATTTTTTTACAGACATTTTCCCTGAATTTATTTTGTTCAAAAATAATATGATAAAAGTTTAAACTACGACATCAGCGCCTTTTCGCCCAGTTATGGGAAACTCTCACCTATGTAATGGGAGCTCGAATTTTGAGAAAAGTTCCAACGATATATTTGACAGTCAAAATTATTGTGAAATATCCCGAAAATAAAGATAAGAATACGTTTTTGGTACAGCAAAAATACTAATATGAATAACTGCAGGCTAGTAAAATTCGGGGAATTCAAAAAGTATTCGCAAAAAGTAGTTTTCTTGCCATGTCAATCAAGGGCCAAACATTTTTTTACAATGAAGCTAAAGAAACTTTTACTTTTTGAAAATCCAATATCTTGTGAAATTTCAATTTCCTTTGACAAAATTGTGGGAACTTGAATTCTTAGCAGATATTTTGGTTTTCGAGAACTTTACAATTTGAAATTAATGCCAAATGTTAATTGGAATCGCGTGTGGAAAAGCATTATATGCAAATTTTAATAATGGGAGCCATTTCCGAGTAACCAAAAAGGTTTTTCAGCATTCGCAGGAAGTTTTCTTCCTCAAAGTTGAATAATGTGGCGTATACGTTATATTCGACAGAAACGAAAATCGCTTTAAATGCAAACTTTGGCAACAGAAATCGAACAGAATGCAAGAATTTAGGATGAAAAAGTTGTGAAAACTAATTCAAAAATGCATTCATATTTTCAATTATTAAAAGCAAAAGATGAAATCAAGAGTTTTCACATAAAAGCAAATTTCGCTTGAGCAAAGCCTTTCAAACTTAATGTCATAACTGAAATTGAATGGAATGTTAGAATTCGAAAATCCAAAAGAAAGGCTTTTCGCCAAGACATAGAAGATTTGTGAATTAATTTAACTCTAATCTATTGCTACTTGCTGTCAGCGAATGTGTTTCTCCATATTTAGTCACGGGGCGTATACATCATTTTTGTTTACGAAAAAATGGCAAGACATTTTATTAAATTTCTTTCTCAGAATATATTAGCTTGTTAGTTTTTCTTCTGCCCGCATCGAACGTATACGTAATATTTATATGCTTATAAAGAATGAGAAAAAAAGGAAATTCAATTTCAAAAATTGCGACAATTTGACAGAATCTATTATATTATCCGTGAATGAATCTATTATCTGCGTTTTTTTGCATTTGATTTTTTAAGCCCGCAAGTTTCTATATTATGTTCACAATATTTAAGCATTTCCTACAAAATGCTAAGAAATTCAACTTGAAAAATTCATTTGCATCGTTTTGAAAGAATTTTTTTTCTATTTTCGTTAGGTCCAGCGAATATTTTGTTGCTGACTTTCAGAAGGGAACGATATTTTATTATAGAAAGAAAATAAATTAGACCGAATTCTTTTCCATATTAAAACACAGGTCAAGTACTTTGTATTCATTTTCTTATAAATTGTGACAGGATTTTTTTTTATCTATTATACTTTAGTCCAGCGTAATTTTTTCGCTATGAGATTACGAGGCGGATGAGTTATATTTTGCTTAGAAATTTAAGAGAAATGCTTCCCATATCTAAAAACAGGGCGTATACTTTATATTTTTTTTCTTAGAAGAAAATGACAAGAAATTTAATTAAAAAAACAAGAAGAGCAATATTCTATAAATGCAGCTAATACAGAGAAACCGAAAAGGTTTCTTCAATATACAAGGACTGTTTTTTCCCCCCTCAAAACTGAACAATGGGGCGGATACGTTATATTCTTCAGGAGCCAAAATAGCTTTTAATGCGAACTTTGGTAGCATAAATCAAAGAAAATGCAAGGATTCTGAAGTTGTAAAGATTGTTTTGTTTACCCGGACGAATTACAGGGCGTATACGCTATGTTTTTTCGAAAACGAAACGAAAAAGAAAAAGTACCCAAAACTTATTCGAAAAAGTCATTTTTTTTTTTTGGCAAGATGAATGTGACAGAAGCTCAAATAATTGAAAATATTCAAAAAGAATGCATTCTATATTCATTTCCCAATTCGAAAAGTTACCACTAATTCACGCGGCGGATACGTAATATTTTTGGCAACTAAACTGGATGCCAGCAAATGTTTCTTGCCAAACATCAAATCCCGTGGCGTATACGTTATAATTTGCTAGAAATATCGAAAATAAAAAGAAAAGAAATGCCAAAAGAATTTGATTTAAGACTTGTTAGAAATTATTAAAGACTATGCATAAATGTTGGCTGCCAAAAGCGAGTTGCATTCAAATCCTGATCAAAATGTCAACAGACATGAAAATCGTTTTGAGCTCCGACCAGAGGACAGACTGAATAAGTAGCAACCGGTTAGAAACTGTGTTCACTCGGGGGGCTCGTTTAAATCTCAGTTAAATTTCGATTGGCCAAGCACAAACAAACACACGAATACACACACACACACACACACACACAGACACATCAAGCGAGAAGGGGAAACTTGAAGTGGACTCGTTTTATGGTCTAGAAGCCAGACAGATAGACGGAGCCAACTTTGTGGCCTACTCATTGGTGCTCAAAGCCGAGCTGAAGTTGAGCTGAAGTTCAGTTGAGTTGAGTTGAGTTGAGTTCAGCTCGAGTGTGGCAACTCGATGCGGCACTTAAACTTGGCGGCAACTGCGACTCTGCAACCACTTAAACCGTAGCGAGCCACACACTTTCCGTTGCCGGCTTGTCAGCTTGTCAGCCGGAATTGCACTCACCTGTGCGCCGCATTGGACGCTCGCGGCTGCTTGCAACTGGTTGCAACTTGGGGCTGGGGATTTGACGGCGAGCGGCCTTGGGGGGAGGGCGGCTGCTTGGCGGTGTGTAGCACGCACACACACACGCACACACGCACTGTCTAACAAAACTGCAGCACTTTCTTACACTTTCATCATTTTATTTGCCTCTATTTCAATGCGTTTTTCTTTTGATATTCTGCTAATTACACGTAATTACTGCGAAGAGGCAGACAACGAAAAAAAAATGCTTGTTAATATATTTATTGCACGTTTTGTTGTTGTTGTTGTTGTTGCTTCTGCTGCTGCTTTGGCAGTCACACCGCAGAAAAACTAGCCAAATGCTGCAACCGACGGCAGCAGCAACTGTTGCCGCCGACGCAGCAGCAGCAGCAGCAGCAGCCGCCGGCTGACAAATTGGCCAATCAGCTGGCAAAAATCACTCGATGCACTAACACACAAGGCCACGTGGCACAAGAGCAACAGCCAAAAAAAAAAAAAAAAAAAAAAAAACTATAGTTATGCACAGCAGCAACATGCAGCAGCAGCAACATCATGCACAACAGCAACTGTTTGTGGCCAACAAATGGGCAGCTCACAATTAGCCAAAGCCTGGCCAGAACTTGCCTTCAATTGCAGTTGACCAAAAATTAATGTTGCTGCTGTTGCTGCATGTTGCTGTTGCTGTTGCTGCTGTTGCTGTTGCTGGTGTTGCTGGTGTTGGCTGATACGCACGTGTTTCTGTTTTAGTTTGGCATCCGCATCCGGTACCCGGTACTGATGTCAACAAGCTACCACACGCAACTAATTCAAAAAATCCAAGCGAACGGATTACGCTACGATGTTGCTGTTGTCCCACACACACACACACACACACACACGCACAGCAGCCGAACGTCGGCTGGCTCGGCTGCCGTCTCGTCGTCGTCGCTCGTGTGGCACGAACGCAGACGAGCCGGACTCGTGCCACACAGAATGTGGCTTCGGGCTCAGTCGTTGCTCGCAGGCGACGGCGACAGCACGTGGCAGCGGCTAACAGACTGTCCTGTGTGTGTGTGTGTGTGTGTGTGTGCTGTTGTTGTGTGTTGTTGTGTGTATTAATGTGTTGTGCGTATTATTTAAAAAGCAGCTTAACCTGCTTTTGTGACCTTTTCCCTTGGCCGACTCACAGATTTGTCCACTTCGCATATCGATGTTGCAGCCAATCCGCCAGCCAACGTCTCTGTGTAGGTGTGTGTGTGTGTGTGTGTGTGTGTGTGTGTGTGTGTGTATGTGTGTGTGTGTCTACTGATAAATGAGTTTTTATTTTGATTTTATTCACTGTTTGCCTTTGCAGCATATTCAACAGCAACTTTTATTTAGCTGCATTTTTAAATATTGCACACACGCACACACTCACACACACACACACACACACACGCCTGTTATTCAATTTATAAAAAAAAGCAATCAGTGCAACAAGATTTCTAAACAATGTTACCCGAACAGCTTTGAGCTTGAGCGCATTTTACACCTGCCCCAAGCAATGCGCCTTCAGCAAATTCAACTGTTAAAGCTCGACAGCTTTTAATTACTGTTCCTCCCCCGTCCCCCCTTCGGACCCCCTGTACGTCCGTCTGTCCCAGCAGTAACTGGCACTTACGTCTAAATCAATCTTAACTTATCTAACGTTTCTCGCGTTAATCCAGGCGAACTGACAACCTTATTGAAACAGATCAAAAGCAAATTCTTGCAGGCCCTTCGCAATTGTCCAGCTTTGAATACCCTTTCTTTTTACATAACATAATTATTTACCCTGCCAAGCCAGAGTTTGATAACAATTAAAGAAGCGCTCACCGTGGCTCAGCTTGGCTTGAATATAAAGAGAAGTATATATTCGAGCTTTGATTTCGCGCAAAGTGTGAAATTTCTCTCGAATGAATTTGAATAATGATCTTTGGCAACGAGCGAGGTAAACAAAAAAAGTACTATACAAACTTTTTTTGTGAATTTCCCACAGTTTCGGATGGAATTTTTTAGAGCGCGGAATCACGTACTCATTCGGTTCTTGTTAAGGGCTTGGAAAGTAAGTTTGGAGCAAACCGATTCCTGTTTTCCACAACGGAAGCTTGGATTGTGCGAAATATTTGAAATAAATCTCAAATAAATGCAATCAGTCAATCAGTCAGTTAGACAGTCAATCAATAAGTCAATCAGTCGCTAAGTCAATCAGTCAGTCAGTTAGTTAATCACTCAGTGAATCAATCAGTCAGTCAGTCAGTCACTCAGTCAGTAACTCACTCAGTCACTCAGTCTATAAGTCTGTCTGTGAATCTGTCAATCAGTCAGTCAGTCACTAAGTCTGTCAGTCAGTCAGCGAATCAGTCGATCAATCAATCAGTCAATCAGTTAGTTAATTGCCCAGTCTGTCAATCATTCAGTCAGTCCGTCAATAAGTCATTTAGTCAGTCAAGCACTTAGGAAGCCAATCAGTCAGTCTGTGAATCAGTCAGTCAGTCACTCACTCAATAAGTCTGTCTGTGAATCAGTCAATCAGTCAGTCAGTCAATCTCTGATGAATATTAGCCTTGAATAGGGCCAAGCGGGGAAATGAAATGCACTCGTTGAGTAGATAAATTGAAATTGTTGTACACGGATAAGCTCTTCATGTTGCTTTAAACATTTAATTTTTTCGATTCTTATGTATTTAATACTTGGGGTTGACGCTTGTCTTGTCAACCATTAATAAATAAATAAATCGGTAAGTAAATAAGTACACAGACATCATTCAGCTCTTTGTGCTGGTAAAGAAAATCCATATTTTATTGAGTGGCAAATATCTTCCAATGCACAACTACAAAATACCCTTTTGAAAGGAATATAATTAATGGGTATGCCAGACGGATTGCATGCAGTGATGCCTGCTTAGGGCTAGCTAAAACTTTTACTGCGGCTTCCGTTTGACTTGCAAGTAAGACGGAAAACTTGATAGAGAAAGGGGCTCAAAGATTGTACAACATTTAAAATATAGTCGAACTGACAAGCGCGAGGTCGCCAGTTCAACTTCAGCATTCAAATAGTTATTGTGCTCAAGGACTTGAGCATTAATAATAAATTTAAATAAAAAAAACGGATATGCATATGGAATAATGGAAGAACAATGAATGGAATAATAACTATATTGATTTTCTGAGTATGCGACATGCTCTTCCAATCTTCCATTTCCATTTCCATTCTTTTATTTAAATTTATTATTAATGCTTAAGTACATGCTCGTTTGTTTAAGCTATAATAATAGTGTATTTCATATAAAATGTGTCCTGAAATATGGCCTTTAAAAAGGGAACCCCAAATCGATTAAAAAAATGAGACAACTGGACCCATGAGTATTAATTCCATTGCCTATCGAGCTGTGTCGTAAGAGAAACTAAGAATTGTCTCACATTGCTAGATTGGATTGGAGATGGGCTTGAAGAGCATCACGAACAAACTCTAGAGAGCCGAGCTTAAGATGAAGGAATAAATAACAAACAGAAACACATTTGGAAAGTTGTGCGAATCGAATGCTTCACAGATTACGAACCGAGCTGATGATGATTAGACGAGCTGTTTATGGGCTCCGATTTGCCGAGAGCTGTTTAGCTCTCGAGTGCAATCGCACGGCATTCGTCTAGTTCCTGGTTACATAACTAATCCAATTTACCGGCAATTGGTAGAGCTAGGCCAGGTTTTCATTTTGGTTTACATTTGTGCCCCCAGTTGCAGTTGCCGGCAGCTGCTGGAAGAAGGGATCAGACGTCGTTTTGGCTTTACTGACACATTCATGAAGGGCGAAAGAGGCGAGCGCCTGGTCACTGGCATTTTGGCCCCATAATTCGCTCAACATCCGATATGACCGCAAAACGGCAAATTGGTCAAGTCGGTTGCCTTTGCCACACGTGTAGCCAAAGGAAACCAAAAGCCTCAATCGGCTTGCCAGACCCAGACCCAGACCCAGACCCAGACCCAAACCTTAACTGGAAGAGCCAGTTCAAGTCCAACTTGTAGTCATACTCCACACGACTCCAGCTGCCGATGCAGTCGATATGTGTCGATATGTGCTGATGCAAATGGCAGGAAATGCGTGATAACGACCAGCGACACACATAGAGACACAGAGAGAGAGGGAGAGAGACGGACACACACACGTTAAGCTGGCACTAGATGCCCATAGACCAGAGGCGATGCTGCTCCTTCCACGCCTGCTGATGACTCTGGCTCTGGCTCTGTCTCTGATGTTGTGAAAGTGTCGACACCAGTTTGGGCCAGGCCAAAACACATGGCACATGGCACATGGCAGCTATGGCAGACCAGCAGCTGCCCCCAGCCGCATGCCACATGCCGCATGCCGCATGCCGCATGCTCGATTCAGGATTCGTTCCCGTTCGGCGTCGCGTTTCAATGTGAATGTGAATGTGACTGTGAATGTGAAGGAGCAAGCATAAAGAACCGCAAAATCATGAAATTGAAATGCAATAATGAAGGCTTCATGGTCGATCGCTCAAATATACACACACCCAGACACACACACACACACCCAGACACAGACACAGACACACACACGCACACAGAAAGGCAGACAGTTAGAAGCAACAGAATAAACGCCCGGACAGCCGAATGTGCAATCGACACGTCACCCTGGCGCAAATAGATAAATTTGCGCACAAAATTTAGCTGCTAGCAATTGAAAGTGCCTGCAAGTAGGCATAAGTACTGTGAGCACTCTCCCAAACATATATATTACACGATGGTCGCTTAAGAGAGTCTTTGCTTTATGTTTATTCCATGCCATGTCATAAGCTCATTAGCTCGCTTTAACAGCTTATTAAATATGTTTACATTTCTGTTATTTGACATTAACAGTTACAGTACGACTTACATAATTTTAAAGAGTTTTTTTCAGACACATAACAACTACACTAACAGTCGCTGTCTGCCAACAGAGTGCTCACTGTACATATAACTCTGAGCAGCAGCATCAGCCGAGTCGGTCGAGCCATATCCTACTGTATTTATGAACTCCAAAGCTCGCTTTAACAGCTGCTTAAATACATTCACATTTCTGTTATTTAACAGCTCTATAGCTGCTTAAATATGTTAATTAATTCTGTTATTTAACATTAACAGTAACATTGCAATTTACATAATTTCAAATAGTTCCTAACAGAACTTTAATCATTTTCAAAAGTCTCACAAAACGCTTGCATTTCGCCCACTGTGAAGGGGCTGCGGTGCGAGTGTATGTGCGTGTGTGTGTGCGTGTGTGACGACACCACAAAGTTGCCATATTTAAAGCATAAAAGCAACATTTCCGTTTGTCGCATGCCAACGCAGCCGACAGAAGGTGCCGACTCCGGGGCAAGTGCAAAGGGGGGGAAACTGGCCAAAAACTAGGGAAACTAAGCAGAGGCCGAGGCCTACACCAGCAACTGTCTGTCTGTGTATGTGTGCGTGTGCGTGTGTGTGTGTGCGTGCGCGTTGCAGTCATGTACAACATGCAACAAACGTGAGAAACTAAAATGAGTGCAATTTGTATGCCACGTTAAAGGGTAGATGGCAGCAGGAGCAGCGGGAGAAGCTGACATAGAGGCTGAGACGGAAAGAAAGCCCCTGTCTGCAGGATGAGAGCCCCCCCTCAGCCCGTAGCATAAGGCTGTAGATAAAATGGTGGGAGAGAGGAAGGGAGCAGGCGGAAAATGGGGGCGTGGCAATGCGCATCTTTCATTCTTTTTGACCAGCAAATTCATTTTTGCATCAATTGTCGCATAAATTATACAGATTAACACACAAGCAGGACACACACACACACACACACCAACACACACACACACACACACGCGCGTGCATACACACACACACACACACACACACATACACATGCAACACACATTATTAAATTAAATTTGAAGCAATGCAAAAAGAAAAAAAAAATATGTGAAAAAGTAAATGAAAAAGTAAATGCAAAAAGCAAAGGAAAACGCGTGCCTTGACTAGGGTTAGGCAGGGGCAAGTGGGCGGGGCTAGGGGGTGCCGGGTGGGACAATGGAAGGGGAGGGGGGGTTGTGGTGAATCAACTGCAGCCCGTTCGTGTGTTTCGGTAATTGTTTAAAGTAACTGCTACAAATTGAAACGGCGGCAAGGACACGCAGACAGTAGCCAGAATTTCAAATGGAGCTTGCAGAAAGAGAGAGAGAGGGAGAGAGAGAGGTGGGGCAAGAGAGCAAGAAGAGTGCAAACATTTTGATGCACTCATATACTCTATATACCCTTACATTTGGTCGGGTATACCAGCTATGCTCAAAAGTCAAAAAGAAGTCAACTGCAAAACCTGATTAAAAAACCATTCGACTGCAATTCTCATATCCTGCACTTAAGAAGAATCTAACAACGGGTACACTTAACTTCGACTAGCTGAGAAATATCCAACAGGAAAAGTACTTTCTTATGTGGAAAGTGCAAACAGGCCAGGCTCAAGCATATTTTTAAAGATAATGAGAGCTACAGGGTAGCTGCCAGTCCGGACGCGCAGTCTTCTCCAGAGCAGTCATACTTTCTGTTTAATATTAGCTGAAAGCGCGATCGCTTACCTCACAATGAACTGATTCCACGTCAAGTCCTGAAACATGCACAATAATTCGAGCAGATTTTACATTTGAGGGGTATCTGCACAGTGAAGCGCGCTCACATTCGCACCGATCTGCAGGGTATTTTAGTTGTCTTATTTGTTTTTTGGGATGCCGCACAGTCGAAAATTAATTGAAGCTGCCAGAGCTGGCAATAATTTTGGGGCATTGTTGTCCGGGCCGGGCCAGAGGGCAGAGTGTTCGGGCTCGTGTTCGGGCTCGGGTTGCAAGCTGCAATTGTATTGGCAGCTGCTGTTGTCTTAAAATTAAAGACGCAGCAGAGACAGCAGTGAGCGTGCAATAATCCCTAGGGAAACGAAGCTGAAGCTACCCGGTTTTTGCCTGATTAAGGGCTGATTATGGCGGTGCGGGCGGGGTGGGGAAGCTGCGTGTGCAACGTGTGCGGATCGTGCTCAAGTATTTTATTTCTCCACCTATATTTATTTTTTTTTTTTGTAGGTGCTCGCTGACATACACAAAACCGAAATCTAATTTTGTTTGTCAAGAGACAGCAGCTGCTGGCTGCAGGTGGCAGCTGCCTGGCTGCCAGGCTTCTTTGTGACGCTTCAGATGCCAGGCGCCCGAGCAGGGACAAATACACGTATGCGACTGCGGTGAGCCTGGCTGTCTGCTTGCGATGATATTTAAAGCTGTAGCCACAGTTCTCGGTTGCCATAATTAATGTGAGCCCGCCCCGCCCACGTCTGGCCCAAAAAGCGGAAACCGAAGAGAATTGAAGCAGCAGCTAAAAATGCCAGCTGTAATGCATGGCAGCTGCTCGGCAGCTCGTTTAGCCTCGGCCCAGTTCAATTGGCAAGCAAAATCGCCAGCTCCAGACAGCTGCAGTTGCTCAGCTCCGGCTCCGGCTACGGTTCCAGCTATGGCTCCAGCTATGGCTCCAGCTACGGCTCCTTAGCTGCTGTAGATTACGCTGTCGCCTGCCTGCGACTATGAAAATGTCTGACAGCCGCAGCAGCAGGCGGCAGCCCAAATACTAAAACTGCCAGCAAAATGTGAGTTTGAAGTACGTGTGCTAAGGGGTTAACAGGGATTCAACGGGCAACGGGCAGCGGGCAACGGGCAACGGGTTACGGGCTCGGAGTGTTGCAAAAATATACTAAATATAAATGCACATAAAAATTCAATTTCTCTAAAGTGTAGCTAAGCATGTAATTGAATTTGTAATGGCGAATATCGTTGAAATCGTCTACAACTCAGACATGCCCCCGCACTCACACACACACACCCTACCCCTACCCCTTAGCCAGGTAGCCTCACTTAAAACCCATTCCTATTTCCATTTCCATTCTGTCGCGAGTTAACGTCTCCATTGAGTGACTGACATACGGGCAGACTGTCGCATGCATAGATCCATGATTCCACCATAAAAAAACCTGTATCCGTGTGTAAGTGTGTGTGTGTGTACACGGTGAGTGTGTGTGGTGTGGTGTGGTGTGGTGTGTGTGTGTGTGTGCCTGCCAGTTGACTCCAATTTCAATTCCACTTCCGACTTCCGACACTCCACATATTATGCCCAAAATGGCATTTTTGTTATACTGCCACATCGTTTGATATCTTGGCATCTAGCAAAAACAGGCAAAGCCCGAACATTGCCAGCGGCTCGTTGGCTTCAATTGTGTGCTTTTTAACAGCCTCGTACTTAGTCAATTTGAACTCTTTGCTAACAGGCTGAGTCGCATTTACATATAAATATGTCTATTTAATATTAAATATCATTTGAATTGACAACCGTCAACCGCAAAGAGAAGCAATTTGCACTCAATTAGAATGCAGAGCTAGCACAGACAAGCACTTAGCTTGGCTTAAACTCTTTAACATATTGCATTTAACATTTCTCTTTAACATTTTCGATTCAGTTTTTTAATGGCTTTGTTACGCTTAGCATGATCCTGCCTTGACTTTCCTTCTTTATTAATAAAAAAAATCTGATGTCAACACAATTCATGTTAGCCTTAATTCGCATACGTATAAAATAGCAGAGCACAGGTTATGAGAGCAACATAGTATAACATAAACGTGACAAAAACACAGCATGAACATAACATGAATGGAACATGTATATAACATAACATATAACATGAACAAAACATAAACATAACACGAACTTAACATGAACCCAACATAACATGAATATAAACATGAACAAAAATGAAAATATCTCGAACTAATATGGAAATAACATGAACATAACATGTGCAGTACATGAACTTAACATAAACATAACATGAGCACAACATGAACAACAACAGAATATTACAGAACATAGCTTAAACATAACATAAATATAACATGAGCATTACAGGAACATTACATTACAATTTAAGTAACTTACCTTAAGAAAAATATGTAATAAGAGTTTAACTTTCGCTTAAGTTTAGTTAATTTTAAACTGATGCACAGAACGGCCGATAATTATACCATAGAAATTAATTGATAACATAATTTTTGTATTTTATCTCTTTTAGATAATTTAAAAACTTGGCACACCTTATATATCAATTGAATGCAGAAGATGTTTCAACAAAATCACATTGCCAGAATTGATTAACATCGTTCTTGTAAGAAAAAGGTAAGTGAGTTTTGTTTACTTACACAGTTCGAGCATTAAATATATGCGTTATTCATTTCAACCAAATGCAGTCAAACAGTCATTCAATATATATAATTTATGTTTTCAATACTAATTACTAGACTTTTGTTACACAAGCACATAATTAAACATTGCATTTGCAAGCACACAAGTCTACAATTACGTCCATTAACTAAATTCTAGTTTAGCTCTGTTCCAAATGCAGACAATTATTTATAATATATATAATTACTATTATATATTATTATTATCATGCATAATTATATTTATTACTATGCATCATTATAATTATATATAATTACTATTATATGTATGTAATTATAATTCCCGTAAGGCTGACAAACTTAATGAAAACAAAAATTAACAGAATAAAGCAAGCTTAACATAACGTGGGCGAGCTCACTCAACAGCAATCGCCTATGCTAACATAACAGATCAATATGCGTAGGCAAAGCACCTAACGTGCCGCCATTTTGTTTTGCTGAGAGCGAAAAACAAAGCTGCGATCTCAGTAGCTTGAACTGAATTTAACTCTCCAAATGGGAGAACCACAAAATCAGCAGCTAAGCAAGTAGGATAGTGGAGAGCGGCATGCCAGTGGAGAGTTGAGCAGACAAAGAGCAGATCAGCATATATATGCATGAGCTGGTCTGCTCTTTGTCTGCTTAATACAATACATTTAAACGATTCTTACGATGTGTGCGTGTGTGTATGCGTGTATGTCTGCAGCTGTAAGCTGTGCACCAATCCACACAGAGGTTAAAAATAACTCAATCCACCTATTACAATGAGTTCAAGCAAAGCTGCTTAATTAATGAATGTTCTTTAATGTCTCTGGGCATTTCAGTTTTATGAGTTTTTATTTTCATGTTGAGCGAATAAAATATTTATAAGTCGCAAACTGTTTATATGTTTGCATATGTTTCAAATATATCTGTATAAGGCTTACAGTAAAATCTAAAATATATATTTATAAATAACAAAATAATATGTGAATATGCAAAAGTGAAATTTGTATAGACTTGATGCGCATTATTATTATATAAATATTTATTTATATGATAAATAAATAGATAATCAAATATAATAATTATGAAATGTATGCCACATTTTTTATCTAATGAGAAAAATATAAATTAAGGAAAGAAGATCATGAACTTTGAGGTGGATTGTTTCCATGTCTCAAAATTGAAACACTTTAAAGTGAAGCGTATAAATTTCGAGCTGTGGCATGCCGCACATTGTCATAGAATGTCATTTAATTGTTTTACAGTTCATTACAAAGCGTGCGCCGCGAAGTATGCAACAAAAGATGCAAACGCAGCAATTTCAGCTGTTGTTGTTGTTGTTGCTGCTGCTGCTGTTGCTTTTGTTGCGCCATCAAAGGCGCTTAAGCCAGCGTGTCTGTGTGCGTGTGTGTGTGTGTGTGTGTGTGTCCATTTCCTGTACATGAAGCACGCCCCACAGCCCGCCCAACTAATTTTAGAGCCATGATGTTGGGCACTCGGACGGCGTAATATGCAATAAACGTTGCAGCTGCCGTCAGTGAATCAGTCAGTCAGTCAATCAATCAGTCAATCAGTCAGTCAATCAGTGAATCAGTCAATCAGTGCCAATGACAGCGGCTGATCAATCAATTAGTAGCTGGCCAGCACAGAGCAGAACACATTGTCATTATCGCTTGTCGTCAGTTGACGCGACGTGGGGCCCACGTTCCAGCCAAGATTAAGGCAGCAACAGGAAGGACCTCAGCAGCAGCAAGGACACTCGACTGTCCGACGTCCGCTTGACTTGCTCGGCATGTAAATTGCAACAGGCAACGAGCAGAGGAAACAATTATGTTGAGCCAATGAAGCAAACTGCGATGCGACAGATACAGTTACTGCTACGGCAACTGCCACTGCTACTGCTACTGCTGCTGCTACAGCTACAACAACTACAACACACATTTGCAGCGCGTGACACGACCATGACACGTTCAGCAAGCGGCGGGTGGCAGGCATCTGCCAAGCGCCATCACAGTGGGGCAAATGCAAATTAAAATGCGATTTAGCTGTTACTACAAATAATGTCAATGCCAATGGCAATGTTAACTGTACTGTTAATGTTAATGTTAATGTTACTGCTAAAAACATTCGACATAGCGACACATTCGCCTGTCCTCTCTCTCTCTCTCTCTCTCACTCTCTCTTTCTCTCTCTCTCTCCCGCCGTTCTTGTTGTACTCCTTAATCTTCTTTTTCTTGGGCTACTATTCAAATCCTACAATACCTCTGATCTCTCTCATCTTTCATTTTTATTTATCTGTTAATTTCTCTTTCTCTCTCTCGCTCTTGTTCCCTGTCTCTTTCGTTCTTTCCATCAGTCTTCATCACTCTCGCTCTCTCTCTATGTCTCTTTCCCGCCCTCTATATCTCTTGATCGATCCTTGATCCTTGACTGCGTATCTCTTTTTCTCTCTCCCCCTTCCTTGTACACACTCTCTCTCTTCTCTCATCTTCTATTCTTCTATTAACATTGTCACTCTCCTTGCTGTTACATAACATTTCTGTAAGCTGTTTTGCTATGTTTTTGTAACATGATTTCAGCTAACTATGCTAAAAATCAAGATTTTGCTCCACTGTGCCCAACTGATGGGCCATGGGCAGCCAGCCAAAAGGGGTGTGGCAACGGCATTGTGGGCGTTCTGCCCGAGCACTTTACAAAATAAATAAAATGAAAATTTGCTGCTTCCGGCCTTTATGCAGCGTCACACGACGCCCCCGTATGTCTGTGTGTCTCTCCCTGTGTGTGTGTGTGTGTGTGTGTGTGTGTGTGTGTGTGTGTCCCTATCCGTGTCCATATCCGTATCCGTATCCGTGGCCATGTCCGTGTGTCTCCAAGCCCGGCCCGGACCCAGCCCGGCCAGGCCCGTCTGACTTCTTGCTTTCTTTTCAACATAATTTTAAATGGGACGCAACGAGACGTAAAGTGAGAAAGCTGCAACTAACTGTTAACGGCTCGTGGCATGGCAAATGCGTGCGTGCGTCTTGCCCCACCCCTCCCTCTGCCATGCCCCACGCCCGCAACAGCATCGTCATCCGGTCGTGTGTGCGTGCAAATGCAAATGATGTTATCTGTGCCTGCTCCAACTGCGTGTGCCCCACCTTTCACCTGTGCCAGCCTCCCCCCCCTCTTTTCATCCGCACGCTCCGACTGCTTGGCATGCCGCATTCGTAGCAAAGGGGCGCGCAGACAAAAAAAAACTTTTCATTGCCGTTAAGAAATTGATCAAGTGAAAAGGTGAAAATTGATTTTGCGACATGTGTCGCAGCAGTCCGCCCCTCGCCTCCGTTCGCCCACATGCTGAATATGTGTCTCAATTGTTTATCAGGCGGCAGAGGCGAACAGAAGTGGCAAAAAAGAAATATACACGCACTTTAACACACACACACACACACACACACACACACACACAGGCACCTTTCGACAGACTCTCAGCGACTTTTCCCTTCTTTCAGCTGGTCGACTCGCTGACTCGCTGACTGAGTGACTGAATGACTGGCATATGGCGTGTCATTCGATTACGTTAATCAAATGATGCACAAGCACAAACGCGCGACTCACACACCCCTCCCCCCCTCCCTCTGCTATGCCACCCCCTCGCGGGCCGCCCGTCCACTCCCTTGACATTCCTTTATGTATGCCTAATGCTAAGCACTGCGGCTTCTGCTGCTCTTCTGTTGATTTTTGTTTAAAAGCTCAACAAAAGCGACACAACACACGCATAAACACACACACACACACACACATATTCACACACACACACAATAAGCAACCTCAGTTTGGGGAAATGGCTCAGCGAAAAACTTTGCTTGCGAATATTTAATTTCGTGAAACACAAATGTAAAGCAAAAATAACATTTTTATGCCCGTCAGCTATAAAACGTATTCAGTTGAGATTTTAATATTAACTTAACTGAATAATCATTCATAACACGATTTATGCTCTTATTGTCATTTACGAATACAGATCAGAGTAAGAAGAGTAGTAAGATAAAAAGAGAAGAGGAGAGAGAGAGAAGATGAGATGAGAAGAGAAGATGAGATGAGAACAGAATTTGAGAAAATAAGGAAGGAGAAGAGAAGAAGAAAGAGATGAGATAAGATGAAATGAGACGAGGTAAGAAGAGAAGAGAAGAGAAGAGAGAGGAGAAAAGAAAGAGAAGACACTACAAGGGAAAGCGAAGGGTAAGGAAAAGCAGGGAAGATAAGAGAAACAAAGTGAAGCGAAAGGAGCGAAGGAAAGAAAAAACAAAAGAAGAGAAGAGGAGCCAAGTGAAAAGTGAAGAAATAAAATGTTAAGACAAGAGCTGAGAAAAGAGTAGAAAAGAGATATTTGGAGAATCAAAATATGCTGGGCGGAGATATGTTGGCGGAGTTATGTCGCTAAGCCAAAAGGCCTTGAGGAGTATTTTAGGCTTGGACTTGAAATCTAATCTATGCTAGGTTTCTAAGCTCCCGAACTTGTCTCACTGTACTCTGTCGCCTAGGATCTCAAGCAATTCCAACTATATTCCATACTCCATATTCCATATTTCTTTTCGGCTTTTGGCTTTTCGGTCTAGGCCAGGCTAATCTGTGTTCACGAAAAGAACCCTACCAATGCGAGCTTTGCAGCTCTGAAAGGTGACAGCTTCGGGCAACAGCTTGGCCAGTGAATTTTATATGGCAACCGGCTACCAGCTACTAGCTAAGCATTTGGCATGCCGGGCTCTTTGTTGGGCTTTTCATGGAAATTCCCAAAATTTACAATTCATTGGATCAGGCCAAAATTTGTATACAAAACATTTGTTGAGCATCGAGTGTGAACACGTATCGCAAGCCGGTCCATTGTGTTCTCAGTTTTAATATAAATTACAATTCGTGTATACCCTGTATACAGTCGAAGTCGTGTATATGACGGGCAACTGAATCCAAGTTCATAAGGCAAATAAAACGAACAGAAATTAATCCACTTTTCAATTCTATTTAAAGAACAGGGATAAGCCTAAAATAGCAATATGTGTTTGCGATTTTTTTTATAACGTGAGCATCTGGCTATGTTACGATTACAGGGTATCTGTCAGTCTGCCACTTGACTGCTCAGTTGACCAACTGCTGGGCGCAAAAATTGCACCTGCCAATGGCTCGAGAACAGCTTAAAAAAGGCAGAGAAATATACTTATGGCATCTGAATGCCCCAGCAACAGCTCCACGGGTTGTATCCCCCGCCCACCCTCCCTTTGCTGACGAAAGTGGGCGAGGCATGAGTAGAGAGGAGTTGGGTGTGCCTCAATTGCCATGCACTTGAATTGGGCACTCGAATAAACGAAGCAGCTTTAAAATGTTCAGTTCAAACACATGTTCGGGTTGTGCAGTCGGGTATAAGCGACTGCCCAATACCCTTTCACAGCTCAATAAGGAGCCAACTAGAAAATACCCTAGTTGTAGCTCAATATAATTTACATATATCCGAGCTCGAAGCGTTTCACGAGATAAGAGATAATAGACGAACCAGACGAACGCTTAGATCTGAACAATGTATATCAAATTTATATTTTATTTTTCATCAATCCTTCGATGAGCCACTTATGCCCGACGCCACGCCCACTTAACATGTGGCACAAAAATACACGAATATATTCCGAGTATCAAGTCCTTAGTTACAATGGAGTCTAAACTAATAACTTTAATAGTCTATAGAGACGTATGGGCAGCAAGGTGAACGTTGCAGCTGATATGCTCTTCTTTGCAGTCTATGAATGGGTATGAGAAGTAGCTGCTGTTGTTGCTGTTGCTGTTGTTCTTCTTCTTGTTGTTGCTGTTGCTGTTGTTCTTAGTGCCGCAAATTGCAGGGCCAAAACTTTATCGTGTAATCATTTTAAGTTCAGTTTCTTATTATTATTTTTGCAACTGCAGCAGCAGCAGCAGCAGCAACAAAAACAATAAGGTCGTGTGCCGGCCAGCAGAGCGCTGGCAAGGTGGCCAAAAGAGTGGAGTGGGTGGTGGTGGGTTGGAAGAACGGGAGGGTGGGGTGGAGGTAGGAGGGCGTCACCGATGCAGAGCCCGAGCCAAATTGCAATAGTTTCAGTTGCCTATGTCATTTTGAAAATGCTTAGTGCCCGGTTTCGACTTGATTCTTGTTTTTAATACCCTGTAAAAAGTATAATCAACAAAAGATGGGCATGCCTTGCGCATTTGCAGGAGACAGCCGAAATGAAAAGAAAATAAACAAGAATAAAAGAATAAAACATTCCACACGGATTGTCTATTTGAATGGGAAAAGCAAGCTCAGCTGATTTAGAGCCAGCGACTTCTCGCTTTTTGGTTCGGCGCCAAAACACAGACCTCTGAACACAGGGTATCTGTTAGCAAGGCATATGCTAGACTGAAGCTTTTTTACTTGCTGCTACTAAAAATATCAAATTTCAGTTGAATTAGAACCAGCGACTTCTCGCTTTTTGGTCCAACACTAAGAAAAAAACTGTTTGAGTACAGGGTATCTGTTAGCAAGGCATATGCTGGACTGAAGTTTTTTTTACATGCTGCCTCTGTTATTCTTGTTGTTTTGTTGTTAGAACCAGAGACTTTTCGTTTCTTGGTGCGGCGCTAAGAAAAACACAGCCCTGCTTTAAAACAAATTATTTAAGCTCTGAGTACAGGGTATCTGCTGGTAAGGCATGCGCTCGACTGCAGTTTTCTTACTTGCTGTTGTTGTTGTTGTTGTTGTTCTTCTTCTTCTTATTCTTGTGGTGTGTTTATCCTTCGTTGTTGCTGTTATTTTGGTTGTTGTTGTTCTTGTTGCTGCTGTTGCAGCTACTTTGAAGTTTTGTATACAACTTTTATGACACTTTGTCTTATTGTTGTTTTCTACTTTGCGGCGAACGTGTCATATTCAGTTATGTATTTATTCCAATTGCACCGGCCCAGCCCCCTTACCACCCCTGCCCACTTGCCCCTTGCCACCCCCAACCACCACCACCATCTCAATACCGCATTTTCATTCAAGCCTTTTGCCTTGGCAGTTCTCATCTTTCGTATCTGGGGCACTTCTTGAGCTCTGCTTTTGAGCATCCGCTTTCAGATTTGCCAGCTAAACTCTCTTACCTCCCCACCACCAATCCCCTTTCCTTGCCACCTTGTTTTTTTTTTTTGGTTTTTTTTTGTGTTGGTATTTGGTTTCGGACGAGGCAAGCTGCAACTTGCAACTTGCAACTGGCAACTGTCAGGAAAACGCTTTGAGCACGAATCAAAAATTTCTGCTCGGTTCAGTCGAGTGATAGATGGAAATGCTTAAAATAACCTAAATACGATATAAACACAAATACACACACATATATATATATATATATATGCATATTGGCATAGTTTGAATAGTAGCTGCGGATGCTGGTCTTGAAAAACAAAAACCTTTTCATTCAAGAACTTCATTTTCGACCGATCGTTTCTATGGCAGCTTTATGGAAGATGAAATACCCTTTTAGAATTTTCAAATTGCCTAGTTAGGTTTCGAGATATCGAAAAATATAACAACATTCTATACAAATATTTCAACAGATTCTTTCTAGATTTAACAACTGAGTTTTCCCAAGCTCCTCACATAAGTGATAAATCTTATCAAGATTGGACTACAATATCATATAGTTCTATATGTAAGTTTGGTCATACGATTTCGAAGAACCAAGAGAAGTTCCTCAAGCAAGTAGTTGACATTTGACCGATTTGTCTATGCTATATTGGTTCAATCCGGTTCCGGTTACGATTGCGACTCAGGTTTTGCTGAACTACTGTGTAAAGCAGAAAGAGGGACATGTTTCAAAGTCTTTTCCATGAAACAAAGGGCAGGTTAAGGTTAAGGTTAGGGCTAAGAATAGTTATACTTCAGATATGTCTGACTTCAGTAGAGTACTATAAATTATTTAGAATTTGGAAAAATAAAAATGACTATCTTGCATTGAAAAGAATAAATACTTGCTTAATGATTGCATTATTTCGAATTAATATGAATTTTGGGTGCAGCTTTAAACACTTTTGCACTCGAATAGGGTAACTGAGGTGTGTGTCAACCCCTTTGAAATGCCAACTTCATGTACAACTTTACTTAACAGTTATCGTGGACACGCAACTGTCGCAAATGCTGATCTCTGGCGTTTGTCAATGTAGTTGAGCACACACACACACACACGCAGAACAACTGCCCTGCCCCTTACCACCGCGCCACTGCTGCTGTGCGATAAGGTCGGCGTTGCAGTCGCCGCCGACGTTGCCGTCGCTGCCGACGTCGACGTGGCTGTAAGTGCTTGAAAGTCAATTTTGAATTTAAAATACGCCACGTAACGCAATATGTTGATCTTTTGAATACGAATGCGAAATCCACGACTCTGCGAGCGAGCGGGTAACATTGAGAAGGGCGGGTTAGCGGAGGAGGGGGCTTGAGAATTGGGCTGAATGTGAAATGTGAGCACAAAATGGCAGCACAAGCAGAAATACAAACAGATATAATAGAAAGAGGGAGAGAGCGAGAGAGTGAGAGAGCGAGTGAGCTGCAGGCAGAGAGGCTGAGCCTGAGCCAGACACACGCACACACCCACACACACACACACACACACACAGACAGACACAACAAATTTAAATAAACTTTACTAATAAAATGTCGTTTACAAGTGGCAAGTGTCGACGGCGACGGTGACAGGTCCCGAACCTGAGACGGCGACTGAGCCTGAGCCTCAGGCTGAGGCTGAGACTGAGACTGAGACTTTGACTGACTGTCACGACAGGCACACAGAAGGGCTTACATATTGGAAAGGGTGTGGGTGTGTGTGTGTGGGTGTGTGTGTGTGGGTGTGTGTGGCTTAGCTGTAAAGCCAGCGATGCTTCTGTCAACGCATGAGTTGATGCCGATGCCAACAACGTATTAATTTTGTGTATCAAAATAAACTTATTCTTCCCGGCGTTGTTCCCACAAAAAGGCAGAGAGACAAACAGTTGTAGCAGGCTGGCTGTCGGGCAGAGGAGCAGCACCGGGGTGCAGTTACAGCTCAGTTTACAGTTTGCAAAGCGAGGGAGAGAACGAGGGAGAGACCGAGTGCTAGAGCGAGAGGCATAGGTTGCGGGCCAGTGGCAGCCGTAGCCTCTGTGTGTAAGAGAGCGCGCGCGCTGCCATGTATAAATATCTACATCACGTTCCGAGCTCGGGAATGCCAATGTAAATATTTTCAAACTTTGATGAAATAATCAAGGTAAACAGTAAATGTCGTTGTCGTTGTCGTTGTCGTTGTTCTCCCTCTCTTTGTTGTTGTTGTCGTGTCGTACTCCTTGTCGTTGTCAATGTGCTCAGCCTCAGACTCAGCCTCGGCCTTTGCCTCAGCCTCAGCGCTTCAATCTGCAGTTAGAGCTGGCCGCGGGTCGTGCTTGCATTCGTGACACGAACACACACTTGACTTCGTGTCATCAAGTCTTGATTGAAGTGTTCAATTTATAGTTTACTAAATTACAAACGAAAAGTCAAGAATTGTTCAAGCCGCAGCATTAAAAAATTCTCTATATTTCATTTAATAATATTTGATTTGACTGATTGACTGACTGATTGATTGGATGATTGATTTTGTGACTGATTGACTCACAGTTTTTCTGACTGATTAAATACGTGTGTGCCTGAAAAAATGTCTGACTGAGGGATTGACTAATTAAATGGCTGAGTGACTGACGGGCTGATTGACTCACCATTTGACAGACCGAGTGACTGTCGATGGATTAACAGATTAATTAACTGACTATCCTTATGTCTGGCTGACTAACTGTCAATTAGTTTGCTTGGCAGATTGACTCAAAGATTTGATGACTGACTGATTAACAGTCTGACTGACACATTGTTTGACTGACTGGCTGACTAATTGACTGATTGATTGATTGACTGTTTGACAGACATATTGTCTGACTGATCGATTAACTGACAAATGTTTTGTCCGATTAAAGCCAGGAAACAGAATTTGTACTATAGTTACCTGCATGTAAGTTAAGACACTCTATTTTGCAAGAGTCCACTTTCCAGCGTGCAAAACTGTATTGCCTAGCAGCTTTTTAAATATCTGTAACAAATATCACCTGATACGTGATTTAAGCATTTTAAAAATGGGAAAACGGGAAAAATGGGGGCTAAAGTTCAATTTTCCAACAGATTAGTGAGAAAGTGAAATATCCTCGGTTTCAAGAAACAACTTAGACCTGGCAAAACCATTACATATATTATTAAAACTAACACGTGCGCATCTCTAGCCTTAACCGCAATTTCCAGCTGGTGACTGGCGACTGCAGTTCAAGTCGGCACGAAGTCTGGCAACGCTGAGTATTTGTGTGTGTGTGTGTGTGTGTGTCGCCTTGTAGATACAGTTGCAGTTACAGTTGCAGCTAGCAGTTGCCGGCCAATGTTTTTGTAGCCTGTTTGTTATGTCCGTCCAACTGTCTATCCGTCCGTCCGTCTGTCCGTCAGTCTGGCTGTCTGTCCGCTTCTTTGTCCTGCCTGGCGGCTAGGGCCTGCCTTGTCCTCTGTTTGCTTGGGCACATATAAATGTTTAACTGCAGCCAAGGCCCGGCAAGGCAGTGAGAAATAAATGTGAGCTCAGCTGGCGACTTACAGTTAAACTGAACTGAGTAAGTAAATATGCTGTTAGGCTAGTCTGTTAACTAACAGCGGCTCTTAATTGTAACTAAGATAGAAGTGCATGTTAAACCTTAACAGCTACAGACTTTTACTTAATCACATACTGTTTACATACTGGAAATAATGTTCAAATCTTCAATCTACAATTAAAATGTTATTGACAAGTTAAATGTTATGTTTGCTCAACAGGGCATATAACAGCACTCGACTATTGCCATGCCCCATGTAATGTTAGCTTTACACAGCATCTACTTTCACGAAGATAGCATCGGTTCGACTCCAAGTTAGCTGAGGGTGAAATTACTGGTAACTCCCTTCCTAGCAGGTTTACTAAACTATACAGATGGTAAAATTGGCAGCTGCCCAGCTTTTATGGCTTAGCTAATTTAGCGTTCGTCAATCAAGCAGTCAATCAATCAGTCAGAACACAAGATTTTACATATAGACCACATTTCATAACCTACCTTTGCTTTGCCTCAAAACAAAATGCAATCACTTCTTTCTCGGCGTGAAGCGTTTTCATTAGCGAGCGACCACTGTACTTGGTCGCAATCGCTTAACAGTTCAATCCTGTTGTTTGCACGCTGTATGCAATTAACATTTGCTGAATTGCTGAGCTTAAAGTGCTGCATAGCTTGCGGCGCCTCCATTTGCATGCAAAGTGTGACCAGAGCACAGGCAGACGACGGTCAACGTTCCGCCTGCATTTCGTACGGGCTCATATCATCAATCACTGCGGCACTTTATGGTACTACGGACTATGGCACAGATTTGGCCCAGCCAACCTATGATGAGGGCGGGGCCAGGACAAGGGCTGGGGCACAGGGAATGTCACACGCGGCTGGATAATGATAAACCCCTTCGGGTAGCTGCTGGGGCTGCTGGAGGCTAACTGTTTAGTCAGGCATAAGATCGTCAAGGCTATCAGCCGATAACCTTTAAATTGCTGCCCACACACACCCACACACACACACACACTCGCTTGTCAAATGCTGTTCAAACATATAAATGCCAGTCAGTGGAAAAGGCCAACAACAATGGAAACGGAAAAAACAGCTTAAAAATGCAAGCGATTGCGCAATACTCTGTTCGTAGTCTCCTTCATTAACTTCAGATATATATATAGATATGAATATAGATATAGATATAGATATAGATATAGATATAGATATAGATATAGATATAGATATAGATATAGATATAGATATAGATATAGATATAGATATAGATATAGATATAGATATAGATATAGATATAGATATAGATATAGATATAGATATAGATATAGATATAGATATAGATATAGATATAGATATAGATATAGATATAGATATAGATATAGATATAGATATAGATATAGATATAGATATAGAATAGATATAGATATAGATATATATAGATATATATAGATATAGATATAGATATAGATATATAGATATAGATATAGATATAGATATAGATATAGATATAGATATAGCTATAGATATAGATATAGATATCGATATAGATATAGATATAGATATAGATATAGATATAGATATAGATAGATATAGATATAGATATAGATATAGATATAGATATAGATATAGATATATATAGATATAGATATAGATATAGATATAGATATAGATATTAAGATTATAGATATAGATATAGATATAGATATAGATATAGATATAGATATAGATATAGATATAGATATAGATATAGATATAGATATAGATATAGATATAGATAGATAGATATAGATATAGATATAGATATAGATATAGATATAGATATAGATATAGATATAGATAGATATAGATATAGATATAGATATAGATATAGATATAGATATAGATATAGATATAGAGTGCAAATCCGCAGCTAACAGGCGTAAATTGAGCAAAAAGCTTATAAGCTTACTTTAACTTTTCGAACAGGGTATACAAATAAAGCAGAGAGCAGAGCAAATGGGCCAAAATGGCAGGCCAAGTCGCACAGGTGCCACAGGATGTCGAGGCGATTGTCACTTTGCCGCCTGCCACGGCCAGAAGTCCCTGTGTGTGCGGGCGTGTGTGTAGTGTGTGTGTGTGTGTGTGTGTGTGCCAGCATTGAGCAGCGTTTAGAGCGCGCCCACACACACCACACACACACACACACACACACACATGCAGAGACAAGTGCACTGAGATAAACCACCATAAATCTGTTGCCATCATTTTAAAGCGATTACTACAAATGGATGTGCACACGGGACGACGGGGTGCTCTGCAGGTGTTAGAGGTTGGTTGGTTGGAGAGGGAAGGGGGGTGGGCAGAGGTGGCTACTGCAACGACGGTGACGATGACAACACTAGAAAAAATCCGAATGAGCAGAGGTATCTCCGGCAATCCGAAGATTAAATGCACTCACAAGCAAAGCGCTTTCGATACCAGCACTATAGTATGCTATAGATATAGTAAACGTAGTCAGTTCTTAGAGTAGATTTGGGTAGCGGAGCCAAATCTTAAGGTTCTTAGCTGTAGACTTGTTAATTGAGTGTTGGAAAACACAAGACTGCCGTGTTGTGCAATATTCAGTATTTTCTTATATGTTGCGAAATTTTTACGAAAAATGCCAAGCGAACAGTAAAAACATAAAACAAAAACAAGAAGCAAAAGAAGAAGGTCGTTTGGATTAATTCCTTCGCAAAGCCTACCAAAGAAAAATCTCAAAAGCCCAATATTATGTTAATGCCTATATATGTATGTATAAAAGAACCAAAGGTTTGTGTCTGAACTTTGTAAATAAAAGGCTCGACTTAAATCAGGATTGATCGGCAAAGATGTCTGGAAAGAACAGCTAGCTTTTCATTTGGTAACATAGATAGAATTAGATAAAAGATATAGTAATCCGATCCGATCCGACACACACATGTTTAAAAAACGGAGAACTTTCTCTTTGCGAGGGTATTAAAAGAAAAGCGGAAAGGAAATGCTAACGGTAAGTATATAAAAACCGTGTGAGAACACAAGCCAGCAAACGTATGAATAGCAAACCAACATGGCTAACACTTACACACACACACACACACACACACACACGGACACACACACTAGCACACACACACACTGAGACACCCAAATCTAACCATGAATTTGTGAAGCCAAGCTGCGATTTCGACTGCGACACCTTCTTCTCTTCCCCCTGCTCCACCTCTTTCTCCTGTTTCTTCTGCTCCTCCTGCTCCTTCTGCTCTCTGTCCCTTCCAGTTGGCTGGGGCTGGGATTGCACTCCACAACAGAAATAGCAAAACAAAATACGTATAAAAATAAAGAGAATACGAGGCAGACAGACAAACAAAATAGTAGAAAGAACGAACCAAAAAAATACACACACACACACGTGCGAGATTCGCGAGTAAATTGCTTTGGCAAGCAGCACGCGCCAAAAATGCGAGGCATGCCGACTGCGGCCCTGCGCATAACAGGGTGTTCAGCCTACAAATTAAGTGTGACCAGCTGTGGCGAGCATTAGCACAGCCACAACCTATCGATTGATCGATTGACCGATCAACTGATTGAATGATTGATGATGAGCGCACAGTCCCAGCCATAAGCACACAGGGACAGACTAAGCTCCTACTGTCATGTTAAGTTCCAGCTTAAACTTATTTTTACTATGTTAATGTAAAACATAATTCGTAAGCTTTTAGGCAGCTTTTGTTGTCATCTGTGAAAAACAATTAATTTCTAAACTCCGCCTGAAGAGTCAAATAGTTTAACCAACAGACCGCTATTAACAGATAATATTTGAGCGTAGTGTGGCTTTTTTAGAGCTAACACTCTGTTAGCTGACATCCACTGTTAAAGGGTTGTTAGCATACAAAAAGCACTTGGTTCAATCAATCGCACGACAAACACACAAAAATTAGTGCATATGTTAGAGCAGATGTTAACACTAACACTCTGTTAGCTGACATTCAATGTTAACAGACTGTTAACATACAAAAAGTACCTAATTTCTTTTGTGTGTAATATAGTTGATCGCAAAATGAACACCCTGTTTGCCTGCCATATCTATATAGAAACGATGCAGGCAGCCTGAGGTGTTGGCGTTGGCCTGCTCGGTTGTTCGGCTGTTGGGTTATTGGGCTCGTTGGCTCGTTGGGCTTTTAGTAGTACATATGTGGTGTCAATTGATGTGTGACGCCTGTGCACAAATGAAATTTAATGAGCCAATTTAAAGTTGCGCCATATTTATAAACTGTATCTGAATTGCAATTAATTGTCTGTGTGACTGCAATTGCAGTTGCACTGCAGTGGGAGAGAGAGGCGGGGGAAAGAGAGTTATAGCTGGCAACCAGGCCATATGCCATTCACATAGTTATCCAGCAGATCTTTAATTGAACGACTCAATCGAATATGTTTATGTATATATATTTGCATGCACATATATCTAGCTGAATGGCAGCTCAAAGGATTACCAGCAAAATGTGACGCTCATTTCGCAGCTCGTTTATCTGAGCGCATTCCAAATTTGCTTCAAATGAATGCGCTCGCATTCAAATGGATGACGAATGTTGCACAGGGTGAAAATCAACGACAACGACCGCAGCAAATGTAGATGCAACATGAAAAAGAACACAATTTGTGCGGAAACTAAAATACTCTAGCTGCTCAGAAATGTTCGACGACTTTCTAATAAGAGATGCCAAATAAAACGTTTGCGAATCCGGCATAAGGATTAGAAAGAATTAAACAATTAAGACCCAAGCACATAAGAACCTTAAGCTTAAAAGTGCTGCAGAAAGTCAGAGCTATATTTATAGCTGCACATGAAACGTTTACGAATACAACACAAAGAGTAAAAGGAAAAATTGTGAGTTAATCACCGCGTAGTGCAAAAAAAAACTCGAGCCAATGTTGTGTATTCAAAATATGTTTTAAGAAGACAATACAAAAGGAATAAAATATTAAGGAGCTCCAAAAGAGCTTTGAACCAAGAAAATTAAAAAAAAAAAAAAGAAAAATTGAAGTACATTACAGCTGCAATGAAACGTTTCAGAATTAAAAACAAAGGGAAATTGAAAATAGTTAAGTGCCAAGAGGCTAATGAGCGTGAAAGCCTCTAAGAAAGCTCACGCTTGAAAGCTTGCGTAGATCAGCAGACAAAACGCTTACGAATGCTACACAAAGAGGAAATACAAATCAGCTTGAAGATCACACAGAGACAACACAAAGAGCCAATGAAGACAATTTGCGCGCGTTTAAGAACAAGACATAAGTAAAAATAAAAACGTTTAAGAACAAGACATAAGCAAAACGAAAACGTGTAAGGACAAGAGATAAGCAAGGCAGAAACGTTTAAGAACAAGAGGATAATCAAAACGAAAGCCACAAATCTCTCGAGGCAGGCAAATGCAGAAGAACGCAGGCTTTCGGTAAGCGCAAATGAAGCAATAGCTGAGCATTTGAGTATGTTTGCAGCGCAGAGTTTGAACAACTTTTGATCCAGCTGCTCGAGCAGCATGTTGCATGCTTCAGAGCGTAGTTGTGATGCCCCATAGAAGCCATCGTGGCGGCAGCAGCAGGCCAAGCACCATCCACAGCGTCCTTCACAACATCCTCAACATTCTCAGCATCCTCAACATCCTCAACATCGTCATCATCATCGGCATCAGTCAGCGGGCAACACGCTGCCAGCAAATTGATTCAATGCAGCGCCCGGCAACAAAGTGTCCCAATGTGGTTAGCGCTCCCAGCTGCGGCAATTGTGGCTGCCAAGGGCGAGGGGCAGACTGTGTGAGAGGTGGTTGGTGGGAGGGGATGAGGGGGTGAGGGGGGTGGGGTCTACCCAGCATGGTTGCATTTTGGTGGATAGCATGCCAGGTGGCGCGGTTCCCAGCCAACAGTCGCCCCTCCGCCTAGCGACGCGTTCGCATCTTTGGGTCTGGCCATTGCCCATTGCCCATTGCCCATTTTGGCGTGTCTCTCTGGCAGTGCTTATGTTTGCATTCCTTTTTGGCATTTTTGCACTTGAATAACTTTGAAATATGGGATTAAATCGTCTCTTACGGGATTTTCTCGATTACAGCTATCATGGCACCATGGACGGCGGGCGGCGGCTGGCGGTGGGCGGTGGGCGGTGGGCGGTGGGTCGCGGAATAAACGTTCGCCGGCGACTGGGCATGGGTAAGGTCAGCTTGACTGGCAATGCGAGGGTCGCCAGTGAACCTGAACTCTGCACCCATTCACTCGCTGTCCATCTCCGACTCGACCCCACTCCCCCGTTGCCTTTGTGTGCGTGTGAAAGTGTGGCCAGGGCGCGCAGTCACGTCTCTCCACTTGCCACCTTCAGACTGAACGGCAAGCAGTAAAACAAAGCGGCGAGCTAAGCTTAGCCACACACACAGACACAGACAGATAGACACACACACACACACACACACAGACATATGTGCACTGCTTGGGCAGCTGTGAACTTTTCAGTCGCGTCGCTGCTTTGCCAAATCTGCACACAAACAAATCGCGCAACATACTCGCTGTGACATTTTGGAGAGTGGGAGAGTCGGAGATTGGGAGAGTGGGTGAGTGGAGGAGACTTCGGGCGACAGCTTTAAGCTGCCAGCCGCATTGACGCACTTATTGAAACGTTAAGAGCAAAACGCAACAACAACAACAACAGCCACTCGCATCAACGTTTATGCTTATGAAGCAGCAACAGCAGCAGCAGCAGCAGCCAGTATAAAAGCTCTTCAAGCCGTTTCTGCTGCTGCTGCTGCTGCTGCAGCTGACAGCGACGCTGACTGCGCTGCTGCTGCTGCTGGCCACAGAAGTAGGCAACAGTTTTTGGCACAGCGCATGCAAAAGTTCTGCAGCGACTTTATGCTGTGTGCTGCGGCTTGCCTGTGCACTGTGGTGCAAATTTGTGTATTTGTGATGGAAAGTAATACAGAAAGTCAGACGATAATTTAAAGCTATTAAGGCAAGCTGAAGCTTCAGACACGGAGAGAGCGAGATAGAGAGAGAGAGAGAGAGAGAGAGAGATAGAGAGAGAGAGAGAGAGTGGGAGAGTGAGCGAAATCTTTTCCATATTCAACAAACGAATTTTAGCTGAGCCAGAAAAGAGAGTGAAAGAGAGAGGCAGAGGAATAATTTAAGACTCGTAAAACATGGTTAAGCTTCAGAAACAGAGAGAAGAGAGGGAACGAGAGTAAGAGAGAGTTAAAGTAGGAGAAAGTGAGAGTGACAGAAAAATTAGTAAATAAGAAAAGAATAAGTTCAGAGAACAAACGAACAGAAATAGAATGTTAACAGCATGTTAACAGAATTCGATCGTTAATGTTAATGCAATGTTAGTAAAAGCAGCGCATTGTTAACATTTCCATAACATAATGTTAACAGAATAACTTTCTATTTAAATTCAATTAGATCATTAATGTTAATGCTATGTTAGTAAGAGCAGCGTGTTCTTTATAGCACAATCTTGTTAATATCTGCCATGGTACAGTCTGCCTGCTGTGGACACTCTGGCACTGACTGCTGGCTCCCCCTGCCTGCCGCCTCTTCGACACACTCCGTGCGCTGCCTGCGGCGGCAATGAAAATAAATTTCCAACAACATGACGACTATGAGGCGAGACGTGGCACAAAGTGCTGCCCATTGTGTGTGTGTGTGTGCCACATGTGTGTGTGTGTGTGTGTGTGTGTGTGCAAGTGCATTTGCCATTTTGCCATTTTGCCAGCCCCGTTTTATGCGCCAACGTTAAGTCAACACAATTTCAAATTTAGTTTTTTATAGAAAATTGTCGAGCGTCCGCCTCGCTTTGCCCAGCAATCAGAAGCTGCTGTCAGCGACTGTCGCATCCTTGACTGGCTTTTGCTTTTGCTTTTCTCTTACCATTTGAGCGTTTTCTCTATTTTCTCTATTTTTCTATTTTCTCTTATATTTTTCTTTTTCCTTTTCAATTTGCAAATCGTTGGCCGCACCAATTACCGTTTGATCACCGCCTCCAGCTCCACTTTATAAACTGTTGACACTTGCCGCTTTCCCTTGCCGGGCGCCAGGCAATAATTAAGCCGGCACCCCACTGCGAGTCCCCCATATACACACACACACACGCATACACACGCATGGTGCTCGACTTAATGAATCCACGGAGTCACACCCGCTGCCGGAGCCAGAGCCAGAGCCGGAGCCGGAGCCGGAGCTCGACTCCACGTCAAACACTGCAAATATTTATGCCGTGGCGCGGCAGCATCAAAATGCAAATGGCGCCGGGCCTAAACGTTGCCAGGACGCGCCAGGATGTGCTGCCAGGACGTGTGAACGTGTGGAATGCGTTCCTCTTGCTGCTGATTGCAATGCGCGCGCCCCCACTCCCTACCCCCTCTCACTACCAACCCTCCGCTTCGAGTGTTGAATTGCAAATGTGTCAATTGTCAACTTTTCTGACTGCCAAACGGAATATCAGTAACCCCCTTCAAACCAACCCGCCCCCTCTCACACTCACACGACTAACGTCTGTCTAACAGTGTCGCGGGAGGGGGTGGGGGGTTCCAGCAGCGGTTGAGTAGTTGCTGTTGTTGTCCCATTTGTTGCAATTTCTTGGGCACTTTTCCGTATTCTTTGTCTGCAATTAACGCTGCAATTTGTTCGAGACACGCCCACACTGCAAAACGCCACCCCTGCGACATAAATCCAGCCCCAAAGGGGGTGTGGCTGCTTGGGGTGGCGGCACTTGACAAGATTTGGCTTCGGTTTGCAGCCATTTGACAACAATTACACGACTTTTGTTTGCCACTTTTTATGCTCGCCTTGGCTTGCGATACCCTCTTCTTCCGAGCGCATTGGCTATATTGGGCAGTCAGTGTGTATGTGACTGCACTGAGCCATAAACAAGTTGCCCAAGCTAAGAGAACAATGAAAATGTGTTTTTGCTTTCTATTTGAGCAGCTTTCCGCTCGTATTCCACCCTTGGCAGGGATTTTCGAATCACGCAAGAACTGTGCGTAGCACAGTTAATAATCTAGCTGACTGATGTGCTGACTGACTGATTGACAGCTTCATTGATTGACTGATTGATGATCATTGAACAGGCAAAGCCGTTGGAGCTAGGGAGCTGTATTCTTGACAAAACTGAGCCCATGTGAAGTAAGGATCGAAAAATGGTAGTAAAACGTTTGATCCTTAGCCAAACTCATTGTCAAGGATCTACTTGCATGGCCTGAACAGTTTAGTTTGAACAGAAACGAAACGTGGAGCCAAGCAAAGCCGGGTAATGCTTGCTAATATCCAACATACAGGCGGAAGTACACGCATTTTTTTTAGACTTAAGCATTCAAGAGTTGATGTTAACTTTACTTGCAGGCATGATTTCCGACATCATCAAGCATTTACTTGAAATTTGTATAGGTACAGGGTAGCGCTTAGTCGCGCACATTCAGCGCCAGCACTGAAATTTCTTTTTTCCTTTAAATGTTATTTTGCTGTCAACTATTGCCTTGCTCTGCTGGCAAAAAGCAGAGCACGAAGATGACAAAGCATGGGTCATCATTTAATCAGAATTCAGCTGGATCGCTCACTCAGCCGACTCGTATTATGGAAGCACGAGCTGTGCGGGTGGTAGAGGGGGGTAAGCGACGGGCGCAAGATAGTTACTTGGCCAGATTAAGCCGCTCTGCCTACACGCGGAGTAGCAGCAGCGCACATGTTGCATGTGCGACTCGCCGTCGCTTTGGCAAACTTTGCCACTCAACAACTGGCATAAAAAAAAAAATACGAAGAAAGAAACCTAGGAGAGCTCTAATCGAGCATAGCCGGACGAGCTAATACCCTAGCGCCAAAGCTTGTCAAATATTCTGACAAACATTCTCAAAATACTTTCAAGAACCACAATCGGTATCCATAGTCCGATCTCTCTGCGTGTTTCAGGACTTTAGCAATTAGTGTATACCAGAGCGTAGGGTTCTAGCAAGGAAAATTTTTTCGCAATTCGTGAATGGGGGAGACATCATAAAAGCGATCTACAACCCATACGAGAAGCTACACCTAGATTAGATGAATCTGGCTCTGACGATCTTCGAGTCATAGATCGATCTTATGTCATAGAAAAGACATGCGCCAAAGTCAATATTTCGACTCTGGGACCAGCATCAACCGAGAACAAATCAACTATATGAATAGTTATTCTCCTCTCAACGAAAGGATTTACAGACATGGAAACGAACATGGCTTTTTGGCTTCTCAATCAAGAATAATACCATATGCTCTTTCTAGGCTCGTATATGTTTCCCAGCGCATTATACCCCATTTGCCCGTCTGCCATGGGTGCGGGATGATGTTAAAAAAAAAAACGAATGTGGCCATAAAAAATGGAGTACAGCAAACGAAAGATTTGAGGAGCTGATGCGCAACAAAATAAAGTACTCCTTAAATATTTACGTTCCATGGATTCAATATGTGCGATGGCCTTTGCCTCGGGCCACGCACACGCACACGCACGCACACATAAGGCTGGCCTGGTCAGCCAATCAAAGGCCACTCGACAGGCCGGCTTAGCCGGCGGCTGCTCTCCTGCCTCTTCCCCGACAGAAGTTCAATGCACGCAAGGTCCACAGATTAGACGCGGCGAACAACTAGACAGCCGCACACATTTTTTATGCAAACAACAAAAATGCAAAAGAATAGAAAAAAAAACTGAAGTTAAATGAAATAAGAATGCGGCGTAGCTGGTCAGCTAAGCGCCGGAGATAACCCCCCGTCGGTAAACGAAGTCAGGCCAATGGAGAGAATGAGAGAGAGAGAGAGAGAGAGAGAGAGAGAGAGAGAGAGAGAGAGAGGGCTGAAAGCCAAATCAAAATGATGCAAACAGCGCAACAAGAATTCTGCGTGAACTTCAACTTTGGCTCTTACACAAGTCTTAAACGAGTGCATGGCACACATGCAGATGCCTTAAGTAAGCGATTAAGTGGAGCCCGTTTCTTAAAGCACAATCTCCCATGTGGCGCCTAACGTGGCTATGTAAGTCGCGAGGGTAGCTTAAGTCTGTCTGAGGTCTATCAATGATAGTAAAGCTTTGCTTCAATTTGTTGGTGCATATGAACTTCGACAGTTGCCCGCGTTGGGCGCCTTTACGTTTTAAATCAATCAGAAAACTTGTGCTTTGCAAATCATAACATGAACAGTCTCTTTGACATTTGTGTGGCATCAAATGTTTGGGCTCCCAGTCAAATTTCCAATTTCTAAAACAGTCTGGCCTCGCTAAAATAAGTAGTTGAATTACCCACTTTGGGCGCCACAAACTTCACTTCACCAGAGCTGACATACAGTTTAGCTCTTTTTTAAAACGAATTAAGACGGAAAGAGATTGCTTGACTCTTTAGTGGCAAACCAACGAGGTTAAACTGCCCAGCTGGCGCCCAACGAGTGTCAACATATTTATAGCTTGCAATGTTGCAATGGATTTGCTTTCAATTACAAAAACTCGTTTGGGTCAATCAACCGATAACCTCCGACTGCCTTGGATAGTTAAACAGGGCTGTTTGTGGGCATGTGGTTAACCGATTTACTTTTTTTATGTGATCCGAACCCATTAAAGATGCATTAAAAAGGGTATAAATACATATTGCACCTTTGAATAATGTGAACAAAACATATTCTTAAAAAAGTCTCTTGCAATGTTTGTCATAAAGATCTGACAATAAAGTCCAAAGATAATGATGAGCGGGAGAAGAAGCACAGCCAAATTCGTCATCTATATTAAAAGCACAGCTACATTTTTCTATCTTAGTGGAGTAAAGAGAAGAACAAGCACAGCCACAGCCAAGTACAAAGTAGTACAGGGTATCTCGTAGTCGGGCACTTTCGCTGAGACCGCGCGTAAAATACATTATTTTCTTCATATTGTAGGTGTTTTTTACGGTGTAAACAAACTGAGGACTGACTGACTGACTGACAGACTGACTGACTGACTGACTGAATATTTTACTGACTGACTGATTGATTGACTGATTGACGCTTCTTAAATCGTTTCAGCAGACGTCAAACGGGCTTCTCATATAGCTGCCGTGGAATGCGTGTCGCGCAGCATGGTCAATGGTATTATGTTTGTTGTTATTGTTGTTGTTGCCGCTTGTTCATTGTGCTGGCAATAATTGTAAAAAGATTAAAGGGTATTTTAATTAAAAATTATATTTATTTGATTTAATTTTTATTGGCGCTTTTTAAAAAGCCATTTAACGTGCGACAACACACGCAGCGAAAGCGCTTCAAGTGGGCGCTGCCCAGCTCGTGTGTTCGTGTGTGTGTGTGTGTGTGTGTTTGTGAAGGGGGCGTGGCAAGAGGGCAGGAGGAACGGGCGCCTCTCACACATAAGTGTGAATTCAACAACGCAAGGAAATTAATCTTAAGCCGCAGACAGCGAAAAGCCAAAAATAAATCAACAATGCAATAATTTATCAGAAAATATGTGTCCGTTGCAAGTGCAGCAGCAGCAGCAGCAGCAGCCCACACGCTGAGAGTGAGGCATACTCTCTCTCTCTCTCTCTCTCTCTCTCGCTCTCACTCACTGTCACTCTCTCGCTGACACACACACACGCACAGGCTGTCTCGCTTACTCTGCCTGCTGCGCTGAAAAGTATGCAACAGTGTTTGCGTTTGAATTTGGAGCGTCAGCAGAATGAGTCAGCTGCATATATCACTAGCGTGGTGGCGGGGCAGGGGGCCGAGCGGGGCATGTGGCAGTCGGCACTTAAGTCTCTGTAAAATCCACTGTCATGGCAACGCCAGGCACACACACACACACACACACACACCGACAAAAAAACAGCATCGAAAAGCAGCTGCACAAGCAGAGGTCCCGCTGTTGCTGCTGTCCACGTTTGTGGACGCACGAAATATGAGCTAAAGCGACACACACACACACACCACATACACACACACACACACAGACAGACAGACAGACAGATAGACAGGCATTGAGGCTGAGGCTCAGGTTGGTCGCCGGCTCGTTGTCAGTTCATGAATCAGTACAGCGGCCACGTCAGACGCCACAGTCAGCCGCTCAGTCAGTCTGGCAATCAACACCCGGGCCCAGCCAGCACTTCGTACCCAGATACCCTGCCACGCCCCCATCTCCCGCCCGGGCCCATCGGTCGGTCAGCTGCAACGTGTTTGCGCATTTGGCTGGTTAAAATGTTGCTGCTTCATTATCTGGCCTCTGTGTCCAGCCTGTGCAGCTGCAGCTGCAGCTGCAGTCAAATGCAATAATGTGGGCGCCTTTCACACCTACCCTGCACTGTCCCTGCCTCCCGCCCTGCCCCTGCCCCCTCCCCATTCTCGCAGGGCAATCTCTCACTTGTCGTCGCCCGTTGCAGCTGCACAAATTGCTTAAATTATGCAAAATATGCGCGCCAGCAAACCAAAAGCACAATTCACACACCCGCTAGCCAACACTGCCGACAGCCGGACAGACGGATGGCACAGTGTTGGTAAGTGCTGCATGCGGCATGCGGCATGCGGCCCACAGCCTTTGGCCACTGGCTAGGCCCGTTGTCAACGCACATTGACGACGGCCCACCAACAAAAACAAAAGCAACAACAAAAACACTTTCAAATTCATTTTCAAATTGATGAAACTTGCCCGCGTATGTGTGTGTGTATGTGCCTGTGTGTGTGTCTGCCTTTGAAGTTGTTAAAGGGTTCGATTGGCAGCTAAGCCCAGGTCACACGCTGGCCAACCCCCCCCCCCCCCTCAAAAAAAAAAAATTCTTCCTCGACTACCTCCAAGGCCCCACCCGAACCCGCCCCCACCCAGTACGCGGCACTAAGTCTACCCTTTGCCACATTAGGCCCCCCGCCGCCAGCCCCCCGCAGTCATCCGCGCTGCGAGTGTCTGTTCACGTTGTGCTTTGTATTCACAAATCCAATCCAATTTAAGAGTGTAATTACATCAATTAAACTTAATCAAACTGTTTCAAAAGAGACGCGACGCGAAAAACGCAACTTCAACTTTTAAGGCGGAATTGCCTGACACGCACCGTGTCACAAAACCCTTTAAACAGTCCACAAAATATTTAAATTGTCAATTGTAGAATTTTTGCAAATTTGTGCGTAATTTTAATTTAGGCAAAATTATATATTTATTTATTTTATTTATTGTAGATTTTTAAACTTATTTTTAATCTCATGATTTATGCTTTAAAGTCGCAAACTTTACTACAATTTCGTCCTATTTTCGATCTTTTATTTTAGCGCAAGAAAATAGAGAAACAATAAAAAGAAAATTGCTAAAAAGCGCATAAAAATCTCTTACAAATCTAAGTAAGAGCCAGAGGTAAGCATTTCCGACTTCATAAAGTATATTCTTCAAATCAAAATTATAAATATATTTTGCTTTAAACAGTAATTTACCGATAAATTCCAAAATGTAAAATCGAATCATATGAAAATCTAATCATGTGCATCTTTCTCTGTGAATTAAATCGCTTGAATTACTTATTTTTATATATTAAGATAGTACAGATCGATTTAATCACTAGCATTTTTCGATAACTCTTCTTATTTTCACAATATCGATAAATATCGATTGTTCAGACAAGACTCTCGAAAACTATCAGAGCTAGATAAACCAAGCTTTGTATGCAGCCTCCCGTTTAGCATATGCGTATTAAAAATAGTTACTTTTGTATGTCATGTTCAGGCTTTGATTTCAATTATAAAAAAAAAGATCGTACTTTGAACACCGATGTTCATTAAGAAGTCATTTTTCATACATAGTCAGAGGCAAGTTTCCACGGTATCTACTCGTCGAGCACTCCCCAACAGCGCAGACTCACATGCTTTTTCATTCTTGCTGTTATTTTTGTATAGTTCAGTTTCAAGAATATATATATTTCTGTCACACTGTGCGCATTTCGTGCTCTGCCTATGCCTTCTCACTCTTTCCTTCCTGTCCCGCTTGCCCTGTCTCTCGCTCTCTCTCTCTCTCTCTCTCTCTCTCTCTCTCTCTCTCTCTGTCTCTCTCTCTCTGTCTCTCTCTCTCTGTCTGTCCCGCACACACTTGTGAAAATTCACGTGCTCAAAATTCGCGCACACTAATTAAGTGCCTGGCAAGTAAGAAGTAAGTTGCCTCATGATGAGCAGCAGCAAGATGCCGCAGCTTCGCCAGCAGCAGTAGCTGCTTCTAACCGACCCCCCCCCCCCTCCCCCGATCCCCCGACCCACCCCGCGCCCCTTTTGGTAGCACCTGCTGTTGGGCTTTGGCATCAGGTTCTTGCGCCTTTGCTTCATATAATTTATGTTACATTTGCTGGCTGTGGCATAACTTTGCCCTGTGCAACTCGCACTTGCCACTTGGCCTCAGCCACCGCATCCCCCCCGCAGCTCTTCATCTGTCTCTCTGTCTGTCTCTCCGTCTGTCCGTCTGTCACTTAGTCAGTCAGTCAGTTCGTCAGTCACTTTGAGTTCCAAATCAAGTCAGGCAGCTGGGCGGCAGGCAGCCAGGTGTGTCTGTGTCTGTGTGTGTGTGTGTGTGTGTGTGTGTGGGTTGGAGGCATGTGGCACGTGACTTAAATAAATTGCGAAAAATCTTTCTCGCTTTGCTTGCGTACAAGTATTTCGCATAGTTCACCTAAAAAACGCCACCCAGCCCAAACTTTGGCTCTGTCTTTGTTCTGCGCCCGACTCCCTTCCTTGCTCCCTTTCAAAAACGCTAGCATTTATGTGTCTGTCTGTGTGTGTGTCATGACTTTATTAGCAGTCAGAACTTGGCATAGCGCCACCTGTCGGCAAGAACTTTGCCACACACACATAATCAACACCTAATCAAAGTAATAGAAACTTATTGAATTAATCGCCAGGCATTGAATTTCTATTTGTTATTTGCACTGATTAGTGAGGCAGTTTCTCTCCCCCCCCCCCTGCCTTCCCTATTCCCCCCTTATTAACTCAAGTGAATAGCAAGCGCCTGCCCCCAGCCAAGCCCATTCCATAAATCTACAGACTCATTATAAGCACTCGACTCGCTAATCATCTAAATTGGCAAAAATTCCCATCGCTCTCTGTCTCTCTCTCTCTCTCTCTCAGTTTCATCGCTCTGCCGCTTTCCAACACTCCGTCTAGCTGGCTGGCTGGCCAGTGTTGACAGCTGTCAGCAGTTGTTGCATTGCCCGCCATTTGGCGAGCCCATCAATTTTGATTAGTTCGGCATTGAGCGGAACGCGTCAATAACTCCAATTAGACCAATCAAAGGCGAGCATAGCAAGTCGCTTTGCATATGCGAACTGGGTCTTAGTTGTCCGTCTATCGATATTTTGATAGTTTCAGTTGACATTTGATTTATCACTTGCCCGTTATCGCCCCAGCTGCAACTATTCACATTTTTTTCGGATTATTAAACACCTCTCACTTAATAGATAGGGCGCACTTGGCTTTATAGTTTTAACGGACATTCGATTTATCGTTGGAAACTTATCGATTCGATTACTTATCGATTTTATCAATAAATATAATTGATTAGGCGCCAAGACATTGTAAGTCATTTTGTCTCCATCAAAAGCAATCAGCCTTGTTTTAGGGACATATTTCGATAACGCGCGACATCGATACTTTTCAGTTCATCGATAGCTAGCGACAACTTAACTAATTATTTGAGAGCTTTTTCTCGCAGCTATTCAATTACAGTTAACATATCAATCACGCCTTCCAATGTTGTCTTATCGATACATCTTCGATAATTAATCGAATATTTCAGGTACCAATAATGGAAAACAGCACATATATTTATACAAACAACAAAGCCGTACAGTTATCGATAGTATCGATTAGAGAATATTTCGTCCGGATTTGCTTGGGCTTAAGCCAGCTGCGAAAGGCTTCAGGACTTAATCGTTAATTAGCGACTTCTATTAACCTTTCATTTATTTAAACAAATATCTAGCTATATTTATCGATATATCGATAATATCGATAACGGGTTGACCCACTGCAGAGATGCAGAACAGCCTGCCAAATGCTGCTTAGAGCTTATCCTAGCCGACGACGCAAAAACAGGCCAAGAGCCTGCGGCACACACAATCTTGTTGACATGACGAAAAGACAGATATAAAGAGAGAGAGAGAGAGACAGCTAGCTGTTAGATAGAGATGGCAGAAGGCGGAAGGCACTTCCTTTTTGGCTGTCATCGTTTATCGTTGACGCAAATTAAGAATGTAGATATATGTATTTAGAGAGTCGGGGCATAATTATACAAATTGGGAATGCAATTAAATTTAATTGTTCAATGTTGCCGGCACTCGTGAGAAGCTGCCAACTGTTTTTCCACAGGCACCACTCGCTGTCTCTTATCCTTCTTAAGTGTGTGTGTGTGTGTGTGTGTGTGTGTGTGTGTATATGTGTGTGTGTGTGTGTGTGTGCGTGTGTGTGCCATGTGTGTGCGGGTGTACTTCTGCTGCTTTTGGTTGTGTTTCGGTGTTTCTTTTGCCCTGGCGCCCAGTCAATGAAATGTAAAAACGTTTTGAGCACGAACCTTGTCTTTCCACTTTACCAGCCCCACACCCCCACCCCCTAACATACCACCCGCCCTCCCCCTGCTCTGTAGAAGTGCGCATAAGTACCGTAAATAAAACAAGCTGAAATTATAACTGCCGGAGCTGCCGGAGCCAGCTGAAGCAGCAGCTTTGCTGCTTATGAAGATGAACCAACTATCCAAAGCAGCCACCGTCCCCTTCCCCCAAACTCTGCTTCCCCTCACCACCGCTGCGCACAAAAGCTGGCAAAAAAGATGTTTTTAATGATACATCGCCAGGCGTTGGACAAGAATGAAAATGCACAAGTAATGAGGCGCAGAATGTGACAAAACGCAACAAAACGAAATCAAATGAAACGAAACGGAACGGAACGGAACGAAACGAAATGAAACCCAATACGCGACTGGCAAAAGTCGAATATGTAATACCCTTGCAGACATTTAACATTTGATCAGGCATCATTTGAAATTGAAGAAATTACCCAGCGTTGGCAGGCTAAACTAAATTTCTTGATATAAATATATATGTATACAGCCTGCGATAGTAAGAAAGAGATAGAGCGCGAGAGAGAGAGAGAGAGAGAGAGATAGTAAAGGAGAAGTAGACAGGCAGTTCGGTTATATCGAATCGCCTGTTACCTCCAATCATATATATATATATATATATATATATATGTATAGGTACCTTATCACCTCGTGGATGTCTTCTTCTATGCGTGCAAAAAAGAAAAGGGTATAAAACCATGAACAATGGAGCGTATGCTGTGGCTGGGGGGCAGGGGGCGGGTAGCAGCAAATGTTAGACAGATTCCAGCAATTCTTTTGCCCAAGCTTCTGCAACAATTTGCGTCCAGCATCCGCTGACCTTCGAGGGATGATGGCGATGGGCGAGGTATTGGGTTACGGATACGGAAATGTGTTGCGGGCACCTCTTGAGTTGGGCAACGACGGGTGAAAAACAAAAAACAGGAAAATAAGAAAGCAAAAAAAAAAAAAAAAAAAAACAAAAACAAACGTGCCTAGTGCCCGATAAAAACAAGCAGGTGGCAATGAATGCGAAACAAGGCAGCGCAGCCGAATGCCAGCGAAAATCACACTGTGCAGCAAAATAAAAGTTTTAATTGTAACTGACAAACACTCGTTGCTTCAATTTAGCTCTGACAGCAGTTGGTTGTTTATGCAACAACTAACTAGTTGCAAATTGGAAATTAAAGGGACTTAACTTAAGTTCCAAATTCATAGTCAAATGAGATTGAAAACGCGAAGGGTTGAGCTTTATGCCTTCAGCGGGTACAGTTCTCCGGGCTTTCAACTTGGAATGTGTTTTCCATATCGAAAGGGGGAACATTTCCTGGATCTTTTAGTTTTCAAAGAACTCTCTCAGTGTTGAATCAAACATTTTTCTTGAGCTTTCAGCTTTAAGTGATGCGTTCTTGCAGCTTTGTACTTTTAATGAGCTTTCACCATTGAAGCGGGTGCATTTTCTAGAACTTTCAGCTTCAATTGAGTTATTCATGCGTTATCACTTTAATTAAATAGTTAGCATATCGAGCTTAAAGCTCTGAGTTTTGTGATTACACCTTTAAACTAATATTCATACATATTAAGCTTCTCAGTTGTTGTTCATAATTGAGATTTTTGCTCGAATTGAGCTTTCAGTGTGGGAAAGGTTAAGGTTTTCTAGAGATTTTAAGTGAGCACGTTCATCATATAAAACTTCACAGTTGTTGTTTGCAAGTTAAGCCTTAAGCTTTAAGTGTTTAAACAGGTTTAGCTCGTTCAGCTTTTTGCCACAAATGAGCTTTAAAACAGGCTACAAGCTTTGACAAGCATGCATAAGGAAACCAAGAACTACATTGAAGAGCAGGAAGTCTCTTAAGTAGAAACCTTTTATCTGTTAGCTAAGAAAATAAGGTGCTTGAATTCTCTGGCTCAATTATGCTGGCAAGTGTAAATATTTGTAGCGAGTGCAAAAAGTGTCGCCCTCTGCATTTAGTGGCCTATTCAGAACTGACAGTTTGCTCTTATCGTGCTTTGTTTACGCGCCGCTGCACCCGCCAGCCCCGACCATCTGCACACTCTGCCTACCCCTGCTCCAGTTCCGCTTGCTGCACGTTTATGTACGGGGGGTGGTCGTGGTGGTGTAGGTGGGGGCGTGGTGTGCGGAGAGTGGCAGTACATAATATCTTAATTATTTCTTTACATGTGTTTTAATTTTTAGTAAGCTGCTCGCTTCTCTCTGCTCGCTGTTTGCTGGGGGCCACGCTCCGGCCGCTTGGCATTTTAGTCACGTGCTGCAACTAATACGCCACGCCCACGACCAACCGCCCACCTTGTCCCGCCCCCCTCTCTGCAGCATTCCATTGGCAGCCGGCTAGAGATGAGTTCTGTGGCAAGCACTGAAGCGCCTCGCCAGATCCTTGTTGTTGCTGCTGTTGCATGCCAACGGCTGTTGAATGCCAGACGCAAAGGTAAATGTTAAAGTAACTAACTAAATGTGCGAGTATATGCAGCGCACGGTGCGGGAGCGGAGGCGATGGCTGTGGCGGTGGCGGTGGCGGGGGCGGGGGTGTTTGGCCACACACTTGCAGCCACTGTGGGGCAAGTGAATACTTTGAGTTGATCTGGCATTAGGTTCGAACTGATTTATTCAATTCCTCGAGCAGCTCAAGTTTGTTCACACGAACAAAAGACTAACATCGTTTAAAATCGTAATCGATTAAAATCGATTTTTCATATACTTTTCTTCAGTATTTCTAGCACATAATTTGATTTTGGAAAGCAAAGCAACTGCTCATATATCCAGCGTGGGGCGAGCATATTTTCGATTTTCTTTCGATTTATACTCCCAATTTCTACAGTATCGATAAATATCGATTTTCCATTTATATACACTTGAGCATTTCTCGCACATAATTTGACTTTGGAATGCAAAGCAACTGCTCATATATCCAGCGTGGAGCGAGCATATTATTGGCTTTCGATTTATATTCCCAATTTTCATAGTATCGATAAATATCGATTTTCCATTTATATACACTTGAGCATTTCTCGCACATAATTTGACTTTGGAATGCAAAGCAACTGCTCATATATCCAGCGTGGAGCGAGCATATTATTGGCTTTCGATTTATATTCCCAATTTTCATAGTATCGATAAATATCGATTTTCCATTTATATACACTTGAGCATTTCTCGCATATAATTTGACTTTGGAAAGCAAAGCAAGTGCTCATATATCCAGCGTGGGGCGAGCATATTATTGGCTTTCGATTTATATTCCCAATTTTCATAGTATCGATAAATATCGATTTTGATAAAAAGTTGTTTTTTAACATAACTCGAAAATTATAAGATCTAGATGCCCATAAATTGGTTTTATTTATTTTAGTAAAAAAACGCTTTAGCTTTGGTATGCACACACTTTTGTGTGTCATATTTAAACGTTAAGAATTTCAGAAAGATCCGATTATGAATAACGAAGTTAACCGAGAATCCATTGCCAAATATATAGTGTGGGGTTCAAAACAACTCCCACTACTGGAGGGAGCTCGAACCCCGCACCCCCCAACTTGTAGCCCCTTATGGCAGATTGGCAAGTTAAAGCTTGCTTAAATAATCGTAACTTGTAGAGTTATTATTCAATTGAAGTTCATATTTTTTGGGTCAAATACCTTTTTTGTGCGGAGTAAAACGTGTTTTTTTACCACAGTGCAACGACGTGGACGTTGAAGAGGTAGGGCTAAGCACTTGCTGCCAAGTTTTCTCAATTACTTGGGCTGGGCCTCGTTGCAGGCCACGGTCGGCCACACCTTGTAGAAACCTTCCCGCCCTTCCCTTTTCCCTTCCTACCCTACTCATGCCCCTTCCCCTACACATACACTCGGTGCCGGCATGTTGATTAAACAAAAAAGCAGAATATAACTATGAAATTTTAGTTGGAAGCTGCCAGTTGCTGTCTTTGACTGACGTACCCCCCCCCCCCCCTCCCCTCCTCCGCAGCCCACCACACACGCACACCTGCCCGAGTGTGTTTCTCTGTGTGTGTGTGTGTGTGTGTGTGTGTGTATTAATCCAACATAATTAAGAAATTTAATTAAATTGCAGCGCGCACTGAATGTAGAATGTGTGCGAGTATCTACAACTTGCAACCAGTCGCTCCTCCCCCTAACCCCCCCCCCCCCCCCTCCTCTGTCATCTGTAGCCATCAAGCAGGCGCTACGCCAGCTGTCAAAGTGTCCGACAAAAAAACAAATCGACTACAAAATCAGCCTCAAAAAAGTCTTTTGGCTAAAACAGTTTCGTAAACAAAAAATTAAATGCAAAAAAAAAGTTACCCTCAAAATCCAACAAAAGCATGGACAACATCAAGCAGCTGTCGGAGCCGGCGAGCAGCTGGCCCTTGAAGCTGGACTCGGATGCGGACGTTACCATGGTGACCATCTATCAGCGCGACCATATCAAGATGTCCGAGGACGACGAGCTGGCGGCGCTGGACGCTGCCTCGGCCTGCAGTCCAGCTGCCTATCTGCGCGGCGAGCTCTCCGCAACTAGCTTGCCGCGCGTGAATCGCTTTCGCAGCAAGTGGCTGAGGCAAACCAATCGCAAGCAGGAGCCGTCCGGGCTGCAGGGCGATGATGAGTCCATCTGCCAGACGGAGGCGGCGCTCGATGAGCTCGACCGGGTGATTGGGCAGCAGTGCGATGAGGAGCTGTTCGGTTAGTTCAGTTCAGCGAATGCTAGCTGAGAAAAAAGAACCAGTTCAACTGGTTCACGAACTGATTCACGAACCGGTTCGTCTGCTTATTCGCCAACCAATACTCGTAGCTCCCGACCATATTCCCGGCGATCAGGAACAGGCAGATCAGTTCTCGCTGGCCAACTGAACCACAGCTACAGCAGATCAGCAAGAAGAACTAGTTCAACTGGTTCACGAACTGATTTACGAACCGGTTCGTCTGCTTATTCGCCAACCAATACTCGTAGCTCCCGACCATATTCCCGGCGATCAGGAACAGGCAGATCAGTTCTCGCTGGCCAACTGAACCACAGCTACAGCAGATCAGCAAGAAGAACTAGTTCAACTGGTTCACGAACTGATTTACGAACCGGTTCGTCTGCTTATTCGCCGCCAAACAATACTCGCAGCTCCCAAAGTTTCGGCCTTCATTCGATATAAATCCAGAGCTTCAGAGCCTTTTTTTCCTTTTCAAAATTTGTCGATTTTATCTTGAGGACTGGCAAAATCTTTGTACCGTTTCTATTTGTTTCACAAATGTTTTCGGCAAGCCAAAATATATTTTATATGTACGTATTTTTAGTAAATACGAAAGTATGTTACAAAAGTTGTGATATTCTCTTTGCTTAAGCACCAAGATTTTTCAGCCTAAACCATGTGAAAGTTGTTGTTGGTAAATTACTAATAGAAATAATTCCAATATTGTGCGCTTTTCCAGCTTTACACACCTCGCACAAAGCTGAAAAGTGCGCATATTTACGGCAAGCCAAAGTTTTAATACCCTTGCAAATATTTGGGAATAGTAAAGCTTGCAAATGCTGAGCTCGATGAAAATATCTTAGAAAACAGAATACTTTGCAATACAAAATCTGAGCTTGCGATCGGTTCTTTCTATATATAGTTATATACATGGGAGTTGATCAAGATATCTTAATGAGCAAAGAGTTTTCCATCTTAACAAAGTTTTTCATATAAGCACTTGGCCTTCAACCGATTCTTTCTTTCGCAGCAATAAAATATAGTTGTCCGATTTTAATAAGATTTTGTGTATGCAAATGAAAGCTGAATAAAACTAATAAATACCAAATTTGGTCGAGATATCTTATAGAACAATAAAGTTTTTCATAGAGGAACCTACTTTTCATATGGCAACTATATGATATAGTAGTCCGATCCAGCTAAATACGACATATGTACTTCTGCAAAGTTAGAGCTTGAAAATATCAAGAATATATATACTTTTTGGGGTCGGAGATGTCTCCTGCTATGCGTTACACATTGCACGACTAAATTAAAAAGGGTATAAAAACTAGAGTATTTATTTATAAGCCATTGAAATGCATATTCCCCCAAAAAGAGCTATTTCACTATTTAATTAGCTCTTTTCGTATTAGCCAAAACTAAAATACATTTAAAGCTTGGCTTTCACACCCGAAGCTATTCCACAGGTTTTGCAGAGGCAACCTCGAGTTCTCTTCTCACATTAATTTTTAGCTGATTTAAATTAAAGCCTTAAAATGAGCCTCGAGCCTCGACTGCGAGCAGAGTATTGCGCAGTCGTTGGCACTCGACTGCAAGCAAGAACTTAGCCTTTCGCTAATATTTACTAAAACCGGCTGGCTTAAAAGTTTGCTGCAATGTTTACAGCTTAGGTATTTAGTTTTAAGTGCAACATTTTATGGCTTAAAGTTAACCTGGCGCAGGCCAAATAAAAAAGGGTTTCAAATAAACCGGTCGAAAAATGTTGATGAGCTGCTCGTGAGACTCGTGCAATGCTGTTTTAAGTGTTTGCGGTGTTGTCAATCAATCAGTCAGTCAGCCAATCAGTTAGTCAATCAAGCAGTCAGTCAGTCAAGTCGGCCGTTGTCGATTCGACTCGACCCTTTTGCAGCCGCCTGGCAATGCAATTTTCATGACACTTCAGCGACTGTCAGCTCCGCAATGCGGGAGGGTAGCCGAATTTGAGGGCGCCAGAGGGGTTATGAGAGTGGAGGGATTGGGCTCAGCTTAAAGGTCAATGCAGCGCACAACAAATAAAAAATCAACAAACACACCGAGAGCCATATGAATTTGTAACCAACATTTTTGCACGAAATATGCATAAATACATAAATAAATGTCTGCTTAAAACACACACACACACACACACACGCACATACAGACACAAAGTGCTTTATAGTTGTTATACTCTGTAATAAAATAAAGTTGCGTCTTCAGTGGCTGCAGGAATTTTACTCTCCTTCACTTTTTCAGTTCTAGCTATTCACCTTATATTCCCCTTATAGTCTAGAGATTTCATGTTTTTAACATAAGTTGTCGTTACACACAGCCGATTTAATTCATGTTTATTCACTTCGATAACCATCGATAATTATCGATTTTATTCAACCAGCTTCTGAGTACGAAACATTTGCCTCATACAAAGGCTGAGAACTTCAAGTTTATAGCGTAGGTTTTCGCTTAACCCAAGCATCTTATTTCGTTTTTATCGATAATGCAATACAATGATCGATAAATATCGATCTTATGGCCCTTTTGGAGTTTAAGGTATTCACCTTATAGGCAGTCTAAAGATTTCAAGTTTTTCACGTAAAACATTTTTATTTTATTTTAATTAATATAATCGGTAAATATTGATGTAATGCTACCACGTTTCTTTTGGATTACATAGTTTATGCTTAATGTACTTGTTAAAGACCCTTTCTTTAACTTCTTCGATTACTCAAAATTATCGATAAATATAAATGGAGCCAGCATATTTTGAGCTCATAGTGCATTCGTCTCTACTTATAAGCGGCTTCAAGACTTTAACATACGTTTCATATACATACACACAAAATGTTATTTTATGTTCATTCTTCGATGAGGACAACAGTTGCTTGAACATCGATAGTTATCGACTTGAAGTGATCTGATTACTTCTGCATAGAGCACACGAATATTTTATAATTTTATAATATAATATAATTTTATATATTTTCGATAGCGTCAACAATTTCTAAACAATCGATAAATAACGATACATATCGATAGACAGTGCTCTACATGCCACGATGTCTCATTAAGAAAAATAGCTGCATGTCTTCGCACAGCCATATTCAATTTTATTTGATTGTCTTTAGCGAAAAGCATTTCTACACGATCGATAAATATCGATTTCCAGCTGCCTTAAGCTGAATTTCCATAGCTCAACGAGCTAAAGCCACAAAATTGTATGTAGACTCATTTTACTTTATGTTTACTTAGCTGCCTGTGTGCATGTACAGGGTATTTAGCTGTCGTGCATGCTCGCCTAGTTGAGTTCTGCTTGTTGCGGGCGTTGAAAATTTTTGATTTTTGCGGTCGTTTCGATGATTTTTGCCGCTGCTGCCAGTTCCGCTCGTCTGCACGCGCGAGTGTGTGTGTGTGTGTGTGTGTGCGTGTATAGATGTGTGTGTGTGTGAGTGTGTGTGTGTGTGAGTATGTGTGTGTGTGTGTACATTTGCATTTGTGCCAAACTGTTTGCATTAAAGTGAGCACTTTTATTGTTGTTGCCGTTTGTTGTTGTTGTTGCTGCTCGTTGTTGTTGTTCCTGTTGTTGCTGTTGCTGTTATTGTTGTTTTTGTTATTGTTGTTATTGTCGTTGTTGTTGTTGTTGCCCGCCTGCCAGGCACTGTTTCAAGTGCACAATAAACGCGGATTCTCCGCCAATATTTGTCTGCAATCATTTCGGCTCGGCTGTCGCTGCCTTTTTTTCTGTCTAGCTGCCAGTCAGCCTGGCTGCCAGTTGGATGCCACGCCTACTGTGCCCCTCTCCCCGACGCCCCCTGTCTAGCTTAACTGTGGCCATGGCAGACCAATAAACCGTATAACGCCAACAACAACAACAACAACAAGTCGCTGAAGCAGCAATAAGGCCGCATCGAACGCTGTTAACGTCGCCAGTCACACACGCACACACACACACACACACACACGCACACACACACGCACACACACACACAGCAGCTGTAACAGAGTATTGTGCGTGCGTGTGTGTCTCTCAATCGAGACAATTGGTCTGAACGCCGCAAGCGCTTCACACATTCCATTTATGACCCGCAGACCGTCACCTAACACACTGGCATGCACCCGCCTACCCCCCCCCCCCCCCCTCGAGCCACTCACCCAGCACCCATGGCACGCCCTTCGCCAGTGTTGCCAGATGCATTTGCTTGTGGTTACAACTGTCTCTTTGTTTTTTTATTAGGGGAATTTTTAAGCTGCTGCTTTTTTTTGTTTCTACTTTTATGAAACATGTTTTGCCTTTTGCTTTGCTTGGTTTTAATTTGATAAAATGTTTTGGGTAAGCACATTGGCAGTTAATCGCTCTCACTTAAATTTAATTAATACATGCCTTAAAAGACCCTTTTCACAAAGAATTTTGTCATAAATAAAAAGGCAGATGTAAGCAGAGAGATGAGTATTTGTAAGTGAAAATTATAACATAATCATAATTCATATACCATCATATATATACTTATATAAAACTGACCGCCTGATTGATTGACTGACTGATTGACTGACTGATTGACTGACTGATTGACTTACTGATTGACTTATTGACTGACTAATTTAGAGCTATGTGATCTTGTAAGGTTTTAGCGAATTCCACCCGCAAGTGTGAAAAAATAGGGGAAACTTTTCCATTTAACAACCAAACAACCCTAAGCACATTTCACAAATATCTTTGTTTAGAGGTATTTGTGATGTGTTTTACACAATTTGAAAAATCTGATGAAAATGGGGCCACACAAATTGAAAAGTTTGCGTTCAAATCGATTTCCAAAGATATTGTGTTTCAGCGATTTTGAAAATTCCACACGCAACTGTGGAAATTGTCGGAAAAATGTTGCATGAAATATTTTTTTTGATTTTGAAAGATCTTTGCTTACATTCATTCGGGAGATTATTCAAGGGATGAATAGGCGAAGCTTCGGGCTTCAGTTCACTTGCGAAGGTCTTTGGGAAAACAGATTATCCAGTCAGCATTTTTATTAATTTCTTAGATCTTTGTGAAAAATGATATGATACGTGTTGCATACTTTCTAACTGCTCTCGCTTATAAATACGGCCCAAGGTTCGTCCGACTGAATTTTATTACCCTATCCGACAAGTCTTAATCTAACTTGGCATTTTCTAGAGTCCCGATGCGCCTGGCATACGAGTGTTATCTTCTTCCACCACATCGGACTACGTGCCTGCCCTGGAACCAGCTTTTTTATATCCTTCAATCTGGCAACTCTGTCCCACACAGACGATCCCTGTGTTGGTCGACTCTTGCTTGTTGATTTTACTCTGTCGCTGTTTACTTTGGTTTTGTCCCCTCGTTGTAGTTTGTTTCAGCTCCGCCCCGCCACGCCCCGCTGTGTTTGTGTGCCCCTCGCCCGGTTTCTATCGCTTTGCTTGGGCGATTTTAATGCGTCTGCTGCGTTTTGGTGACCCCAAAACGAAACAAAAAAGTATGCTATGGTTTTTTTTATTGCCCCTGCCGTCTTGTAATGACTTTGTCATGCATCGTGCAACATGCCACGCACCAAAATAAAGCAACTTTGACACAAAATGTGGCTTAAAGCACACAACTGCGAAATTGTTAACAAACTTCGAGATAAGCGCTGTGAAAAATCAGTTCAAAACAGGTGAAAAACACAATAACGAATCCTGTTTAAAATGTTGAAATAAGCTCAATCGATTTAGTATATATATGTTGAATGCTTTTAAAACACATTAAAGCACATTTAGATAAAATCTCTTTAATGAGAACTACGCACTGAAATTGGCTGAAAAATGTCAAGGAAAAAAAAGCAGATGAAAGCTTTCATATCAAAAATTGCATTCGTTGTAATTCATACGAAGTTACTTTGCGCTCAGGTCCATTTTAAGTATTTATAAAGCTGAAAGCTTTGCAAGCACATGAAAGCTCCTTCTAAGACAACGTTAAGCTGCTGCAACCTTTCAGTAAGAGCGATTCTAGCCGAAAGCTCTATGATTGAGCAATTAAGATAAACTTAATTTAATATTTAACGGTTAAAGTTTAAAAGCTTTAAGAAGCAGCTGTATGCAGCTTGAAAAAGCTAAAAGCTCCTTGGAACTTTGGTCAGATTAAGCCTAGCAGCTGATGAAATGAACACGCGGCAAGCGTGTTTCAATGACTGAAAGTATCTGAAAGCTTTCAACGAGCGTCTGCTTAGAATTAGCCTGAGTGTATTTATTTACATTGTGAAGGGTATTTAAAGTGCGCCAACGAAAAATGTGTGTGTCTCATGTATCTATCTGTGTGTGTGCGTGTGTGTGTGTGTGTGTGTGGGACATGCTATATTAATATTGTTGTGCTTGCTGCGGCTTGGCTGTTATTGTTGCCGTTGTTGCAAAAAGCGCAGTCTGTGCAAGCGTTGCAAAAGCGCGAGGATAAGGGCCGGATCAGGGCTCGGGATGGGGGGCAGGAATTGAAGCTGGGCCTGTGTGGGGACTTTTGGCGTCTCTTTAACATGGCCAATAATAGAGTTGACCGCAAAAGCAACAGGCCGAAAGCAGCTGGCGCAGCTGGAGGCTACTTGGCCAGACTCCAGCCGTTAAAAAAGCCAAAAACAAAGGGAGAAAATATAGAAAAAAGAAAGCTTAAAATAAAAGAAGTCGCATAACAAAAGCGATAACTAACTAAATAAATAACATAAATTAACAAAATTTGTAGACAATTTTGTCTGTTAAGTGTAAAACTTTGTTGTTGGCTCCGGCTAGGCAAAGGGTTAAAAGGGTCTGGGGTCAATATGTGATCTGATGGGGAAGGGAGAAGGGGAAGGGTGAAGGGGAAGGAAGGGTGTTGGATTTAGCTGGTATAAAAATGTTCACGGTTGATGCGTCTTGTGTCGACGTCCTCGTTGGCAAATGGGCAATGGCAATGGCAATATAACCATATGGAGGCCACACACACACACACACAGAAACACGCACACACATGCATAGAGCATACATAAAGAGAGAGGGCTGTGTGTGTGGGGGGAGGGGTGCACTGTCGGGCAATGTTGTGACATCAAATGTTCATGTTAACAACTTTTCTAAAACTCAATGAGCTGTTGTTTGTGTTGTTGCTTGCCGCCTTGGCTCGCCTCTACACACGCACACACACACACACACGCACACACACACACACACGCACACACACACACACACACACATAGTTAGTGAATGCGGCAGAGGTGAGTCCAAGGGAGGGGGGAAGTGTGAGGGGTCACAGACGCACACAGTCAGCCAGGCGCAAACACGTCGAGTGTTTTGTAGCAAATAATTTTGCACAAAGTTCTCGCCTTAACGATTTGAACACATGTTAACATGAAGAGTAACAACAACAACAAAAACAACACCAACAACACCAACAACAACAATGAGCCCCAGCATAGCCTGGCAGATAGGATAACAACAAGGATAACACTTCGACATGATAATAAATATGGTTAAGGGCGCGGGCGCGACCAGACAGCAAGACTTTCAGCTTCCCAACTCGCTTTTCCCCCTCGTCCTCGCCCTTGCCTTTGCCCTTGCCTGTCCCTGCGCTAACAAAACCCACACTCCGCATAAGCCACAGCCAGACGGAGGGATTAGGAAGACCCAAATAGGCAGCCAGTGCATTTAGAGAATTATAAAACTAATTGCAAAATCAAATCAGAGAAGAGAAGTGAGAAGAGAGAAGGGAATAGAGAGAAGAGAGAAGAAAGAAGTAAGAAGAGAGAAGAGAGAAAAAAGGAAAGGAGAAGAGAGAAGACAGAAAAGAGAAGAGAGAAGAGAAAAGAGAGAAGGCCGAAGGGGAGAGGGAAGGGTGAAGAGGAAACAGGGAAGAGAGAAGAGTGAAGAAGGAAAAGAGAAGAGGGAAGAGAAGAGAAGCCCAAATTTTGTACGTACACAAACATAGCATCCCAAAACCAGAAAAAGTTTTAGGTTTGAACCAGTGACCACCACACACAAATTCTAGGATTCAAACTCGCCATCTGCTCAGATTTCCTTTTAATCGGGTCAATGGGCTTCTTTTCATCTCGAGCTCTTGCACAATTTCGCTGAGTGTACTCAATGGTTAATGCCTCGCAAGAGTTGGGCTAGATTTAAAAATATTATAGGCGTGGCTGTCGGAACCTAGCCTGGGGATTTGGTGGGCGGCTCGAGACTGGGCCAAAAATGATCAACAGCCGAAAAATCTGTGCGGTGTCATTTGCTGCAGTTATTCATAACGTAGCTCAGAGCAGGTGGGCGACTGCCAAGTGGGGGGCGTGGCGCGCATAAAGCCTGGTTTATATGACGGCTAATAAAACAGGCGAAGAGTTAGGCGAAATATTCATTCGTATGCACCGAATGGGACGCCGGCGAATGCCAATTTCGCATACCAAATTCTCTTTATCTCTATTTTTATACATATATATATAAATATTTCCTTTAAGGAGGGGCGGGGGGGGGGCGGTTTCGAAATAAGGCGTATTGCGTATTTGGAACACGTTTAAGCAGCTGCTGCAACTGCATGAAAAGCAATAATGCAAAAAGAAAAGGAAACGGAAAAGACCAAAAGACGGCCAATGGAACAATAGATGCAAACAGAAGCGTGACAAAAAGGAACAAGTAGAGAAAGAACGAATATTCAATACACTATCCTGATCAGGGCCAGGCAAGAGACAAACTCGCATGCGTGAGCCCAGCTTTGATGCTGCCCATTCCCATGGCAATTAATCCAAAAATGAGCTTTTAGATGAAACTTTTGCGCATACAACCTTAGGCATCATTTCGAAATAAATCTACACTGAATTGTCACCAATTTTTTAGCAACAAACTTAAAGCTGAGCGAATTTCCACACAAATGTGCGAAATTGTGCATGAACCCAATAAAGGTAGCGATAATCTTCCAGCTCTTACAACGTCAATCAATCAGTCAGTCAGTCAGTCGAAATTTCGAAGTACCCGCAATCAGGGTATTCAGGCCAATGTAAAATTGGCTGGCTAAATTATGGGTAGTGCACATAGATTGAGTTACGACTGTCGGAACGTTGCTTTGTGGCCATAACGATGCTCGGATCGCTTGAATGAAGTGGCAATCAGCAGGCTGGCGGATCAAACAGCTGTGGCAACTCTGGCAAAGGATCAGCTTAAGATGCACTTTGCGCCGAGCCGCGCCGCGACGCATTGCGTTAAATATTAAGCAATTGTCAAGTAGCCAACTTATGCATGCCATATTCGATTCGATGACAGGTGGCCAGGCTTGCCAGGGTTGCCACATCTGTACGCAAAGTGGATAAGCTGCGCCTCTAAGCTGCCGCCCGTGGCACAAGCCAGCGATTTGTCTGTCAGCTGCCACCTTAACAACAGGCAGACACACGTGTCAAGCGATTTGACAGCAGCTACCACCTGTGACACCCCACGGCGCCAGCCACACGTAGCCAGTGTCAAGGTGGTGGTGGGATGGATTTGACAGTCAGCGCATCGAACCCTGCATCTTTAGTCTATGCATCGCTTGGCGAAGGGGGAACCACGAAGAGATTGGTAGTAAGTAGTCAGTATCTGGTAACGCGTAACGGGTATTGGGTAGCGGGTGTTGGGAAAAAAGTATTGGATAACGAGTAACAAGTAGCGGGTAGCGGATACTTAAAAACGAGTATCGGGTAGTGGGTAACCGATATCGGTGAGCGGGTAGTGAGTAATCGCTACTGGCTAAGAGCCACAGATAAACTATATCTGGTTTAAGAGTAGCGAGGAATGGGTAGAAAGTAGCGGGCACAGATTAGCAAGTAACGGTTTGTGGGTAACGATAAACGAATACGGGGCAACGTGTAACTGGTAAAGGGTTGTGAGTAGCGGGTACTGGCTGGCAAGTAACGGGTACTAGGGTACCGGATATCGGATATAGGGTAACGAATAACAGGTAACGGTTAGTAAGTAGCGGGTTCAGGCTAGCAAGTAACGGTTTGTGGATGACGGCTAAAGAATAACGGGCTGTGACTACCGGGTACCGAGTAACGGTTAGTGGGTAACGGGTACTTGCTGCTGTGCCGTTAATATAAAGTACCATTGTTCCATTGTTGATTTTACATATATTTCTTATATAAGTCTCTCCCTCTCTCTCTCTCTCTCTCGCTCTCTCTCTTTCTGTCTCTGCCTCTCTCTTCCGCGCTCATCTCTTTGGCTGCTCACCGTGCGCTTTTATTATTATAAAATACGCATGAGTTAGTGTGCATATTTCATGGATTTTGTGTGTAAAGGGATAAAAATGCAATCAGTCGCAAAAACCAGCAAAGTGAAACAGACAAAAAAGCGTGCGCGACAGAATTCGAGCAGAGAATGCAAGAGAGGGAAAGTGCGAAAGAGATTTGGCCACCACGCCACACCTTCCCCCTCAGCCCAGCCCAGCTATGCCAACCGCCTCTCAGCAGACGCCCCCATTTATCTAGTTACACAAATTGCACTTACAACTTAATTTCCATTCCCGGATGAAGCAAAGTGTGTCTCTAAAATTCGTGGGCCGCTCGTAAAATAACTCACAATAATATTTCTTTATTATTTTAAGCGACAATTCAAGCATTCCGAAAGTTGCTTTAAGCGCAACTCATTAAAGTGAGGTTATGATAAAGTTTTAATTTAATCGTTAAGCTCGTAGCTTAGATGTGTAGATCGTATTAAAGCTTCAAATAGAGCTTGCCACCTTGTGCGAGCTTTAATTTGTCTAGCATATGCAGAGCTTAAAGTAGAGCTTTGAGCTAAAGGCGAGCTTTAATGTGCATTAATATAGTAGGTGAGTAGTGAGTAGAGCTCCGGGTAGAGTAGTAAAGTCTTAGCCCTTAGTGAGCTTTTTTTGCATACAATATATTTAGATATGTGTAAGGCTTTAAGCTAAAAGTGTGCTTTATTGCGCTCACCTATCGTTCCCGAATTGTAGCTGTATATGAAAACAAGCTGATATAAAATTTGTCAAATTTGTTATGTTTTAAATTATATTTAATTACCAACTCTTAAGTCTACTCTGCTACTCGATTGAATGGAAGACTTAAAAGTTTTATACGATTTTTTTCCACATATTTTGCGGGCTTTTTGCTGGCTTTTTGCAGTTCCCTCAAAACGTTTAGTTTGGTTCATATAAATCTATTGAAATTATTTATTTTCTTTGTCTAAAATATATATATTTGTTTCTGGTGCTATTTTATCTGCGGCTGGTTCGGTTCACGGTTCCAGGCGCGAACTAGTTCGCTTTGATGAAAACCGAATGACATTTATTTGTTGAAATATTTTTGTACGTACAACTAGGGCAGGCTTAGAGAAAATGGAAAAATAAAAGCTAGACCATTCACTCTCTCTCCCTCTCTCTCTTTCTCTCTCTCCTTCTCTCTCTCTCTCTCTCTTTCTCCGTCTGTCTCACCCATACACGCTCTTTCGCTCACTCTCACACACTTTTTTTCACTCTCTCTGGCCCTTTCCCTCACTCAATTTCTCGCTGCTCTCACTCTCTTTCGCCCTCTCTCTGCCTCTCTCTCCCTCTCTCTCTGCTTCTCAGAAAATACTCACAAACATTTGAATAAAAATAGTGAGAAAGTCGTCGTTGTTGGAGTTGTTGTTGGAGCTGTTGTTGTTGTTGCTGCCGCTGCTGCCATCTTTTTCCGTGTCGTGTCGTCTCGTGCCGTGCCGTGCCGTGCCGTGTCGTGTTGTTGTCATTCCAGGTGCTCCGTGCTCTCCCAATGGGCATCGTTGCATCGCGTCATCTCAGCGCAGAGAAGCTACAGGAGATCCAGAACGAATCGGGCTTCTCGCCGCTGCGCATCGACTATCTGCTGGGCCAATATCAATCGCTGGAACGTGACACCGAGGGCCGGGTGCTGCGCAGCGAGCTGCTTAAAGTGCCGCCGGTGGCTGCTCATCCGCTGGCCGATCGGCTGGTCGATGTGTATCTGTATCCATCGCTGGGCTTTCGCCATTTCATGCATGGCCTCTCTCGCTTTCGGCGCAGCGAACCGCTGCAGCGGAAACTGCAATCCCTGCTGGGCATGTACGATGCGGACGGCGATGGACTGCTCAGTGCGGATCAGTGCGATGAGCTGCTCGGCCGGCTGCCGGCGACGCGACGCGAACTCCGCTCGATGCGCTGGAAGCTAAAGAAGTTAATGGCTGCCCAGGCGCTCGAGCAGCGCGAGCCGGACAGGGAGCCGGAGCCGGAACGGGAACGAGAACGAGAACGGGAACGAGAACGAGAGCAGGTGCAGCAGCCGGAGCTGCCGCAGGAGCCGGAACTGCAGCTGCAGCTCGCGCAGCACAAGGGCTGCATCAACTGCGACGATTTGGGCTACATAACGCGCGACCTGGATCTCGATCAGAGCCTCTCGCTGCGCTTCAACTAGGCAGCAGCCATACACATACACATATACATATACATATATGTATGCATATATGTATGTATGTATATATGAATGCCCTACATTTTACACTGCCCCGACGCCCCCTTCTCCCTTTGCTAGTTCGCATAACATCACGTTGCCAAAGTTTTCACATAAACGCAAAAGTTAAGTCATTCCTGAAAATTGTTTCTTCAAATTTACTTGCCAAGCACTTCAGCGAGCGACAGAGACGGCAAATAGCAAGTGCCAGAGAGAGAGAGAGAGAGCGAGAGAGCGCAAGAGAGACTGCACTTTAAGGGGCCACTTGGCGCGCGCGCGTGTGTGTGTGTGGGTGTGTGTGTGTGTGTGTGCTTTTTGGCTGCACATTACACACACACGCACACACACACACACGCTCTGCGGCAGCATTTGCAGCGAGGCTTCAGCTCACCTGTTAACCGTTAGCCTTTTAGCTGTGTGCGTGTGCGTGCGTGTGTGTGTGTGTGTGTGTGTGTGTGTGTGTGTGTGTGTGTGTGTGTGTGTGACATACTGCATATGCATTTGGTTGTCAGCTGATTGGCCATTTGGGTGTCATTCATCCCATTGAGTAATTGGCAACGCCTCGCAAACGCAACACTTTTGAGATCCGGCAACGCCGGCTGTGGCTTTGCATGGCCTTTGGCGCTTCTAATCGATTGCCAAGCGAAGCTGAATGCATTCAACTTTGCAGCTCACTTCATTTGCCATTTGGCTCTTGATTCAAAAGAAAACCAACACAAAAAAAAAATAACCTAAAACTAAAAACAAACACATTTTTAGCTAGAAACGTGCTTTAACTTTGTTTTATACACATAAACTCGAGCTATTTTGATCAGAAACAATTGAATTTAGTTTTTGTGACAGCCGAACCTAATGCCATATTGAATACAGGGTATTTTGCTATGGTCAAATTACAAGAAGCAGACAACTTTCGATTACTTTTATAGTTGAAATATAGTTATAGTTGTCTGTTTTCACATTAACTCAAATATCTGTACACATTCTGCGGGAGTATTCAAATCGTTATTCTAATTATAATTTATTACAATATTAGGCTGAAATAGATTATCATCATTTTGCATTGCTCAATATAATAAAAATTGTATTTCATTAAAGAAACACTTATCAATATAATAATTTATTTTTGGCTTTATCAAATATTTGTTGTAACTTATTAAATGGTTTTATTTTCAGCACAAAATCATATTTCAAATGTTTCGAAATGGATTTCATCAAGCAGGGGGTAAGTTTTTTTCAAGAAAGTTTTCAAAATATGAATATATATTTGAATATAACTTGCGTCTGACCAAAGTCCCCTCCTCTCTCCTGTGCTCATCCCCTCTATTCTTTTTGCATCTCTCTCTCTCTCTCTCTCTCTCCCTATCAGTAACTTTGCCCCTCTCTTGCTCTATCTCTCCCGCTTATCTCTGTCTCTCAGTTTCTTTCTCTCCCTGTTTATTTATATGTATCTCTCCCCTCTCTTTACCTTTTTCTCCTTCTCTCCCCAATTCTCTCTCTCTCTCCCACTCCCCCCCCCCTTTCCCTTTCCCTTTCCTCCTAAAATCACACATTAAATAAATTGCCGAACGTATTTCGCGTTTTTCGCTAATTTAAATTTAATAAATTCACACACATGAATGCGCTACCCTCTCACACACCAACTACACACACCCACCCCCCTCCTCCCCCCAACCATAACCGACCCCTTCCAGCGCGCTCGCATCGCTCACATCATCAGTTGAAGCCTTCACGTATTTTGGCATATGTCAAAATTAATTTCGTTGCCAACATTTTGACAGCTTCTCATGCAAACACTTGGCCAGGGCCAGGCCCATCAACAGGGTACAGCTGAAAGGGAGGGGGGGGGGGAGGCAGGCCATGGATCTGGAGAGGGGGGCCAGCGCCAGATATTTGGGGTTTGTTATTCATTGGCTCGCAGCCGAGTGGCAAAGCTTTTTGTTTGTTTGTTTTCTGGTTTTTTTTTTCTGCGCAGTCATCGGGCAAACATTTTGCCACATCAATAGAAAGACACATTACCAGGCTCCAATACAAAATAAAAAGCAAAGCGAAAAGAAAAGAAAAAAAACACGAGTGATAACATTGCAGTCGAGTGCAAACGACTCCGCAATACTCTCTTTACGGGCTGAAATGTGTTAAAATTTGTCGAAACGAACATTTATCCGAGCTGCGAACCAGCAAACCGCACCACAACGGTTCAAACCAGTTCTTCCAATTCATTTTTACCGCGAACCGAAGCCAAGATTTCTTTTTGAATTACAATTAAACTTACGCCCAAGGCAAAGCAAATAAACGAAACATTCAGAAAATTGTATTTTTATTACGAAATCTTTTTGCCACAAAGGCTCGAGCCCTAAACTTTAGGCATACGAGCTTTCAAACCGTTACAAAACCAATATGCTCGTCTTAGCATATATGTGAACAGTGTATAAAAAAAGAATGCTTTTGCTCTCTTAACATTTGCTGCGGCATCATTGCTTTAATATGGAAAATCATGAAAAAATCGCTGCCCAGCCGATTTTCCCTGATGTCATGCAGCATGCATACTTCTGCCCCCTGCCCGCTGCCTTCTGCCTGGCTGCTGTGTATTATTGGGGTGGGGGGCGGGGGAGGGGAGATTACGAAATTACCAAAATTAAGAGCACATTTTTTGAATGGCAGCCTCAGCTCTGCTCCCGGCTCCCGGCCAGAGCCTCTGCTTAATACCTTTTGTATGTGCAAATTAATGAAATTAAATCGAACTCATTTTAATGGTTCGAATCTTGACCCTAAGGCAAGGCGGCGTCTGTGTGCTTAACTTAACCGCCCTTCCCTTCCTGGCTGCTTCTGCACCTGCCTGAACCTCCTAACCATTTCACACATTCGGCATGTGAATGGGCACACGCCGAGGGCAGATCCCAAATGCATATCGCAGAGGCCAAATCTTCGATTGGGCCCAGGCCCGGGCTAGAGATGAGCGCGTGTCTTTATCTTTTATTTTTCATTCACGAAGCTCAGCAAAATATATAAAATTATTTCATATTCTTTTTATAAATTTATCAACAATCGAAATTGTATTTTCTTACCCCGAAAAAGAAACACTTCAATTCCTCTCCGAGATATATCGAACAATCGATTATCGATATGTCTATAAAGAAAGTAAATTATGCGGACGGCAAACATTTTTTAGATTTCAGTGCGTTTTAGTTTTGCATTTCTTTAAGCCTTTTGATATGTGTGCTTAAATCAATAAATAAATCGATAACTAATCGAATAGATTATTGCAAACGATAACATCCGAAAAACTTACAGCTTAATCTTGATGTGGTCAAATTTCGATACATCCCCTACAAATTGATAAATATCTATTTCCAGTCACAAAAATTAAGTTTATTATACAGATTTTAACCGCAAGATATACCCAATTAGGTGTCTAGGCACCTCGCCTCACTTTCCGATAAATCACACATTTGAATGGTACTTTTTTGATCCGATAACTATATCATATTCGTAAAACAAAGAAGTTATTAAAAAATAAATTTGTCAACGAGTTCGTGTACAATAAAAAAAAAACACGTGAACACGAAAGCCAACACCGTAGTCAAAAGAAACCTATGTAGAATACCTCGCAGGTCTCTCCCCTGACTGTGAAGCGTGGGCTCAAGGGTCACTGAGGTGGGCTGAGGGTGACTTTTGGATGTTTGTGTTATTTTTTTTTTGTTTAGCCCTCTTTTCACTTTCGACATCGCGTTAATACGTATGAAATTGTTTGGTGATGGAATCTCGGACGTGATGTGAATATAGTGAATTAATTGCAAACGAAGCGTTGTGACGAGAGAGCCTGGGCGTGGCCAAAGAGGCATTGCAAGCCAAGAACTGAAGGTGAGGTTAAAGTTTGCCTTGGTCCAAGCGAATCACACGCTGCGACTTAATTTTTGTTGCCCAAGTCCAAACGCAGCCATCAAAACAGAAAAACCGCCTGCCACGCCCAGCGAATCGATGAACAACAAAAATTAGCTACAAACGGAAGTGTGTTCAGTGAAAGGAAATGGGGCGAGTGGGCGCATCGGAAATGTGCTAGTGAATCAGTGAATGAACGAATGCGAATGCGAGCTGTGCGCAGCGTGCGGTGCAAATTGTTTGAAAATAGGTGTTACCAATACCTGCTAAGCTATGTCTGCCCCGACCCTGCACGCCCTTTAGCCCCTCACTTAGGCACCCTGCTCCTATGGTCGAATCCCTTTGTGTCTTTGTTTCACGGTCTGACTGAAAATTTCTGCCCACGTTCAATATGGGCTTTAAGGTGGCAAGCCTGGCCGAGTACAGAGCTCTGATTAACACTTTTTGTTGTTTAAACGTGTTTTGGTGTAGCTCTCTTTCCTCTCCAAAGCTGTATGTCAACGTTTAAACTTTCATTCCACTAACGGTTTATTGCCAAACTTTAGAGAAACTCTTTTTTTGACAATGGCAATGACAATGACAATGACAATGACAATGACAATGACAATGACAATGACAATGACAATGACAATGACAATGACAATGACAATGACAATGACAATGACAATGACATGACAATGACAATGACAATGACAATGACAATGACAATGACAATGACAATGACAATGACAATGACAATGACAATGACAATGACAATGACAATGACAATGACAATGACAATGACAATGACAATGACAATGACAATGACAATGACAATGACAATGACAATGACAATGACAATGACAATGACAATGACAATGACAATGACAATGACAATGACAATGACAATGACAATGACAATGACAATGACAATGACAATGACAATGACAATGACAATGACAATGACAATGACAATGACAATGACAATGACAATGACAATGACAATGACAATGACAATGACAATGACAATGACAATGACAATGACAATGACAATGACAATGACAATGACAATGACAGTAACAGCGATGATGAATAATGAATAATGCTATTGGTTGCCAATGATGGTAAATAATGAATAATAACAATAATGATAATGACAAAGACAATGACAATGAAGGTAACTAATAAATAACAATTAAAATAATACAAATAAACTTTAAATTTTCCAAACTATCAGCTTAAGAAATAAACTGCAAATGAAATTTGCCGAGAAAATGTTGCTCATGCGGGATTGCGGCCAAAAGGAAAGGTGTGAATTGGCTCTCACCTCGCCGAACCTCAGATGTAAGAGCCCGCAACTCTTGGGCCGACGCCTTCGGCCCAACCGCCACGCCCGCAAGTTGCATGCCCACGCGGCGTATGAGCAATGTGCAATGCCTTTGTTTTATTGCCTTACGTTTGTACTTGTATTTTCTTCTCGTTTTGCTTCTTTTTTTTTTCGGTTGGCAAAGCCCGCATCAGTTGCATTGTCAGTTGATTTGCCTGCCGTCAGTCAACAGTCACTTAAAGGACACACTGAGAAAGGGAGTGGGCGGGGCAGATGGTGGGGGAGAGGGAGAGCGAGCCAGTGAGCGCTCGCGTTGTTGCAATTACGCGAATTCCCCATACACCGTTAAGAGGTTGGCCAACAAAGATTTTTCTTAGAAAACCGCGGCGGCAACGGCAACAGCAGCGGCACCGGCAACGGCATTCCAAACTAAATTACAAGCAAAAATGTTGCTTGCAACATGAAAACCAAAGCGGAAACCGCAACAGCAGCAACTGAAAATGTAAACAGAAAATAACAAAACAAAAAAAAAACCATAAAAAAAAGAAGAAAGAGTAAAAATAAATACCACAGAAAAAAAACAACAATATTTTACGGCACGCCGAAGACTGAATATCCTCCATATGCATTAAGGAAAATTGTGAGGCGCGCAATTGCTGTTCAATGAGCTGTTGAGATGTAACGGAACCTGTTCTATTTGTTCTAAACGCTCATCTGAGCAGGGCTGCCAGATTTCAATGTACTGGCGTTGCCATCAATCCCATTGTCCATTTCAATCGATTTTTGCTACCAATCGATAGATATTGAAGCGCATAAATTCGTTTATTTTCGCTCGGAACTAGTGATTACTTGACTAGTTCCACAGAGCTCCCTAGACAAAAACGTATCTTGCTATTATTCGATTGTCCATTTTAATCGATTACTTTCTATCGAAATTTGAATTTTGCAACTTTTTGCAAATTTTAACTGCGATTTAATATGCTTATATTCACTCGCTCGGAACTTGTGATTCCCTTTATAGTTGTATAGCTCGTAGTTCCACAGAGTTCCCTAGACAAAAACTTATCTTGCCATTATTCGATGTCCATTTCGATTGCCACCTATTGAAACAGGCACTTTCTGCCTATTTTCAGTGTGTATAAATTATCCCTATGTTAATTTGCCCGGAACTAGTGATTGTCTTGCTAGTTCCACAGAGTTGCTCAGACCAAAACATATCTTTTATCTCGATTGTCCATTTCGATTGCCAACTATCGATTTTTTTTTTAAATAGTTGAAGTTGTAGTTCCACAGACTTTCTCAGACTATAAACTCATCTTACAAGCTGCATGCCAATGCACATAATGCCCTTTTGAGTAGGGTATTTGAGCAAAAAAAAAAAAACCAAAATCAAAATGAAATGCAGCAAAGGGCCAGCGGCAAAGGCAGCAGCAGCAGCAGCAAGTGACTGACTGGCGGCGGCGGCGGCGGCGTCTTCGAGTCGCCAGCCACTGCTGCACACACCCGCACACACACCCCCCCTCCCTCCTCACGTCACCCTTCCCCCTTTGGTGCTGTAAAGGGTAGGTAAGCGGTGGACGGGGGGGGTCCGCAGCGCATGCAATTTGGTGTGTGTTTCCCAAGAAACCTTTGTTGCATTATTGCCGCAATTTGCAGAAGTGGTGACGTGAGAGCCATCAGAGTGCTGCGGCCACGAGCATATTGGCTCGAAACACACAACCTCACTACCCATCCCCCCCCCCCCCCCCCCCCCCGTCCTTCCCCTAACCCTCCGGCCATCGTGCGGCACATTCTGCGCCGTCAAGCTGCCAGACAGCCAACAAATAACAACTAAAGTTGGCAATTTGGAGCCGCGCGCGGCACAAACTAAACCCAAAGCCGTAAGAGCAGCTATGCTAAGTAACAAGCAGTAGAAGAAGAGCAAGCAGAAGTACTGGACGAGCAGAAAAAAAAATATAAAAAAAAAACAACAACAACAAACCAAAAAAAAAAAAATAATGCGCAGCTCATCTCCAAAAGTGGTTCGCCAACCACACTCGGAGGGCGGTTGGGCACTTCATAAATAACAAACAGGCAAACGCACCTGGAAATCAGCCAGAAACGACGCATCAAGCAAAAAGTTGATTAATTTTTCTATACCTTTGCTTTGTTTTGTATTGTTTTTTTTTTCTTGGCGTGTGGCAGCACTGGTCACGCACAGTTATCGATAACAGCCAAAAAGTGCCAATTACTAAAATAAGCAATTGCCAAAAGCAAACTTTTACCGTATGATTAGACCAAAAAACTATCAAATGAAACCAACAAGAGTGCTCTAGACGGGTGTGCCCGACTAGGCGATGCCCTGCAGACCGTGCTTCTTCTTGCCATGCCTTGTTATTTAAGTTCGGTGCTCATGGTCCGATCATTGCCAGGGCTTCGTTGAAGCATAAGTTCGAGAAGAATGGCTTTCTCATATGCCTAAAAAAGAAAAGGCGATTGCTATCGTTGCTTATCGATTTCATAAAACCAGAACGATTTATCGAGAATTCGAATCGAATCTCTAGGATCAACGCATTAATACCTAAAGATAGACAGACAGACAGATATTTATAATTTGAATATATCGGAGCTGGACCCAACCTTTTGTCCGCTACATAAATTGGCAGAAAACCAATATACCCGTTGTAGCCATTCTCAATGGGTTCAGGGCATCAAAACAAAAAAACAAAAAACACCAAACAAAAGAGCACCAGAAGACTTACCAAGAAATGCCGCTGCAATGCAGGTCGCCTTCCCTTAACCCACTCGAAGTCGTAAGTCGTCACGAACTCATGGTCAGTTACAGCTCATGTGCATTTACATGCCCATGTACAGTGTGTACACGCTAGTGTGACATGCACAAAAGTGTGTAATTAAAATATCGAAAACGACATTACTGAAAACAAAATCGATTAATTTGCTATCGATAACTGAGTTATCGAAACGTATTACATTCACATTCATTATCAAAAACCATGTTACTGACATCATTGAAAGCGATATCGTCGATAGTTTTGTTATCGATATCTGTATTTTCGAATACTAGTTTGCGGCAATTATTAAAGGCGATATTATCGATATCTCTCTTATCGATAGCTGTATTATGAGCTATCTCAAAAGCAAACTCCTAAAATGCATTCTATTCAGTGCGTATTGTATTTGGATCTGATTTCTTATCTCTCCATCAAAACTTTAACGAGAAATGAGAAGAAGCTCTCACAAAATAGTCTTGAAGTTATGTGCAAGCGCGTTTAGCGAGCATGCACTGTAGCAAGTGCTTGAAATGCTGGCAACAAATTTGTAGCATACTTTTGCGGGCAGCTGGCAGCCAATTGGCAGCCCAGTGTCCAGTCGCCGGAGTCAATTGTTGGGGCCAACTTGAGCCCTACGCAGGCCTGCAGCCAAGACAACAGACGTGCCCACGAACTGGACGGACCGCAGCCTGGCCGGGATTGGGGTTGGGATTGTGGCTGGGTGTAAGGGCGGCAAGTTAACTGCAGCTGTGGCCGCAGCACTTGGACTAAGCCACCCAAGGAAGTTTGCTAGTTGCCGTAGAGTTGCCAAAACAAGGCCAAGTTGTGACGCAAACAACAAGCAGAAGATGAACAAGATGTAGAAGAAGAAGAAGAAGCAGCAGCAGCGTAGGGCAATAATATGAAATAAATTCCAATAGAGGCAGGGGGCTGAGCCGGGTTGCTGGGTTAACGGGTAACAGTACAAATCCGTACAAATTGAATAAGAACTCAATCTTGGCTACTGTCAAAACAAGTTCTTCTTGTTTTTTTTTTTTTTTTGTTTTTTTTTTTGGGCTCCTGGCAACCGGACACCGCACCGGACCGTGGGACATAGCGGAAAGATAAAAAACATGGGGCACAAAAATATAAGAAGAAAATAAAGCATACAACAACAAAAAAACCCATAGGGCAGGGCTGAGTCGCATATATTGAATTGAATTGAATTGAAATGCCCGGCCAATTGTTTGTGTATCATTATAGGCATCATCATCAATGTGCTCATCGGGTCGCCAGCTGTCTCTCGCTTGATATATATATATATATACATATATAAATCTTCCCGCTCGCTGGCCGTTTCATAATATTATAGCTCGATGGCTCTGCGTATTTTGTGGCAGCATTTTAAAGTCCAATTGTCTGTCGCTCTAACGGCTGCATTTGCATATTCTACTTTCTTTACGAATATATCGTAAATTCGGATAAATATCGCAAATAAAAATAAGATTTAATTCATATTTTTTTTAAGCATGACCTTTTAGCCGAAAGCCGCATAAATATCGCTAGCTAATTCGAAAAATGTTTTTTAAGCAAAATATCTTGCTCTTATGTTTCGATAACTCTTTAATCGAATGCGATAAATATCGCTTGCTAGTTCGATTGCGTATGAATCGAAAATATATTTTTCGATATACATTTCTTCGATAAATATCGCTTGCCTTTTCTAATTACAATTAAACGTCAGTCAGTCCGTCATTCAATCACTCAGTCATTCATTCAGTTAGTCAATCATTCAGTCATTCATTCATTCAGTCAATCAGTCAGGACACACAGAGATATAGAGATTCAAATGTCAATAGAGAAAAGTTTTGTATAGTTTCTTGCTACCCCAAAACACACACACCCCCCTCCCCCCTCACCGGCTTCATTTTCTAAGTCAAGCAAATATGCCACGCCCATCTACTACCCATGTCAGTGACCAGGCAATGGGCATGAGTTGGCGCCCAAGAAGATATTCTGTGCTGGAGTGTACATTGAATTCCAATTAACATCGTTTAGCTAAATGATTGATTGACTTTCTATGTGTGTGTGTGCAAGTATGTGTGTGTGTGTGTGTGTGTGTGTGCCTGTGTTTACCTTCATGCATGTATTTATGCACTTGGAAAGCCTATAAAATTGACAACTGTGATGAATTGACAATTAGTTTATTTCTATAATGAAATTTTATAAATTTCTTAAGCATTTTCTGTGAATTCAAAGCAGAGATGGGCCCAGAATATTTCCATGCAACATTTATTTCAAAAAAAAAATAAATAAATAAAGCAAGCAAAAAACTTTTGATGTCAAATCAATCTTTCAATTGAAATCGAGCAACTAACGATGAGTGTTGGAAAATTCCAGAGCTCTCTGTTTACACTGTATTCAAAAGTCTTGCAAAAACAAGCAAAAAAAATATATATTTATATTTATTTATTTTGACAAAAATGCAGCATGTTATATGAAATACTTTTTATACAAATTCCATTTGATTGATATTTATTTTGAATTTAATTAAATTTGTCGTTTTGCCTTTATTTATATATTTTGATTGATTGAAGTTAGGTTTTACTGCAATTTTTAACTGCTCTTGGGCAATTTTTTATAAGATTTTGTTCGATTAAGAGTGTATTTAAACAGTTTTCACATACATACATATTTCACAAATCCATGCTCTGCCTTGCACCAAAAGATTCTTTATTGGGAAACACGTCGTTTTCCAACACTAAGAGCTGCATTCTGCTTGCTTACAGTTATCGATCAGTTGGCCAGTGTGACCGTTGCGTGTCAATTGCAATTTGCCAATACTTTGAGCACCCGCAACGTGTGCGTGCGTGCGTGTGTGTGTGTGTGTGTGGGGAGGCGGGAGTCTGTCATGTTTTGTCAGGCGATCAATTGGTCGGTGTGGGTTCAACTGTCGTCTCGCCTGTCGTCGGAGGCCGCGGCACTATTAATTATCATGTTAAAATGTAATTAATTAAAGATGTCGTCAGCGCGGCGCCAGAGTCGGGCCCGGGGACGGCGCCCGCACATAACTTTCAATGAAAAGTTAATAAATTACATAATACCGAAAGCGAAATTACAAACGCCATCAACGATGACAGCGCCAGCAGCCAGCAGCCGACAACAACAACAACAACAAACGTCACCTGATAACAAATCAAACGACATTTTTGCTCTGCCTATCGATAAGCGCTGACGGCGACGTCCCAGTCGCACAGTGGTTCGCATGGTCGTATTTTTGGTGCACCACAAAACAGCGAAGCAAATGAAAACATTCACATTAATATTAACTAAAAATTATTTAAATTAAAAATATAATTTTGTAGGTTCAGAATATTCAACTTGCAACTAAAGCATATAATACAGGGTATTTTCAAGGCGTGCAAAGAATTTTTTGGGGTGGTTCAATTTACAGTTGAAAAGCTCGACTTTTGGTTCCCAAGTGAACTAGTTCCGTTCAATTTAGTGAAGACTGGTACTCATAGTTTTTCTTTACGTATTTTATTTATCTGGCAATATAAAACATTATAAAACAAATACATATATATATATATACATAAATCGGAGGGTAGAGTATAGTGTGTGGAGGAGGATAGTTGGGGGTGTATAGCTGCTAGAATTGTGGATATAGCTTGATTTGAGGTGCAAGAAAACGACTGATAAAAGTGTAGTACAAATTCGGTCTTGTTTGTGGTGTAAAAACTTTGCTCTAACTTAGTATTTCTTTTTTAAGTATTTCGGCTTAAAACAAGTATTTTTTGTACCGTTTCTCTTGATATTTTCTGTAGCGCTATGTTTTAGTATTTGTGGTACTTAGATTGTGTAAAAACGGCTCGTCGTAAACGCTTGTGTTGTTCTTTGTCAAAAATATAAAGTTAGTATTTTCGTTATCTACTTTTTCTTAACAGATTTGGTTTTGGTATTTTATTAATATACTTATATTGAGCAATTTGCGGTTAATGCAGTTCTTCGCTGATGTCTTTTCTGGCAAAAATATAAGGCTAGTATTTTTTGTATTGTTCGAGTGATCCGGCTAGAGATGGCTTTTAAGTGAGCGGCTCGTGGTTAACGCAGTTTATATATTTTTGTATTTTTCGGCATTTTTGGTATTTTTTCGTATTTCGTATTTTTAGTGTAAGCGACGTCGTAAGCGCTATTTATAACACTGTTTTTCCTTGGCAAAAATATAACATGGTATATTCTGGTCTAGAAGAGATTAGTCTTGTTCAGCATTTTCTTAGTGTTAACGGCTAGAGATCTCCTCAGATGCCTTTGTTATTGTAGTATTTGGTATTTTCGGTATTTTGTTGTCTGTGTGAACAGCTCGTCCTTTAAAGCTGTCTTATCCTTCCGTGTTTTTTGCTCTGCTGCGGCTTGCTGAACCTCAAGGTATGCAAATCGCGGAGAGTGAGGTTAACTCCCGTTTGCAATCTATATTTTCCATGCGTTTTGTTATATTGAACGTGTTGTTGCAGGGCTGGTGAAAATTTGTACAAATTACCAAAGACCCGACGAATAGCCGCCGGGTGGAACACGAGTACCATTGTTGTTGCTATTCATTGGCTGGCTGCCCTCTTTAATCGCCGGCTGTATAAAATCAGTTGCACCCGGCTTATAACCCTCTCCAGTAACTGGATTGCCCTCTATAAAGCGTCAAATAAATATCGAAAGAAAATTAAATAAATAGATGCTGCGGTGCGTTTAAGCTGTTTACGAGATAGGCGATGGTAATTTTTAGGGGGGCCCCCATTGGTCTTCGATATGACGAATATAAGGGAAGCATGTCTCAAAATCGATATTTATCTATACACGGAAGTGGGGAAACTCTTTATGTATATATTTTACGAAAACCTATATACGGATCTATCTATCATCGTTGGGCTATGGATAAATGTGAATATTATATTCGCAAAGAATGTGGCATTTGTATATATGTTTTGAGCTATGTTAAGAAAGCTATCAAGATCGATATTTATCGATTAAATGAAAAAATACAGAAAGCCTGAAGGAATATGAGAAGCCAGTTCTAGGTATAACTTTTCTAGTTTCCGCTTAGTTCAGACGAACCCACAGACCGACGGACAGACTGACAGTGTATCGATATTTGGATATATCGCTTTCGAATATATCGACATTGACATATATCGCTTTCGTAATGCGAAACGCCTCGCCTATCTCAGTGTCATTATCGTATCGTGTTTAGCTAATATATGTATATAATGCAATAAACCAACCTCGATTCTTGAGCTTCTTTGGCTTGAGACCGCCAACACCATCGCCGTTCAAACCGGAGCCGGTTATCGGATTGCGCGAATAGAAGTTATCCTTATTATCGAGCTTAATGCACGGCGTATGCGACTGTTCAACGTAATCGCCACAGGGGCCCAGGGGCTCCTTTAGATCTGGCTCCGAGTCCATGTTGTTCAGCGAGTATGGACGCTCCGGATTGGTGCTCGAGTCGCGGCGACTCTGCAGACAAACGTCGTGTTTGTCCGACTCGCTAAATGTATAGTTATCGAGCGGCACGGGGCCGATATCGTTATCTTTGCAGGGCCGATCAATGTCCAATATATCAGCTGTCGGCTCCGACTCGTCGCTGGGCACGGCCGATAACGGACAAGCCGGATCACGTTCGAAAGCGAGAGGTCCTTGTGTATCCTGAGCTTTTGCTGCGCAAAGAAACGATCTATCAATTATCCCAGTTCCATTCCCCATTCGTACTTACTGCTCATATTGAGTGGGACTGGGCTGGTAAACAATATATAATCTAACTATCTATATATTTATATATAAAAAGGTTTAAGTATTTATATTGTTATATAAATATTTGCGAAGGTTTTTCAATTTACAATTTTGCCTAAGTGACTTTACAAAATATAAATAAAGCACAATGACTTTTTTTTAGTTTTTTTTTTTTAATGATTTTGGTTGTGTTCAGCTCTCTCACTGGACTTGGACTGAATACAATTTGAACCAGACGCTGGCAACTGAAATAAATCGACTGAATTGCGAAACGCTGCCTACTTTGAATGCTTGAGACTTTGGTGTATGTTAGAGTTCATGTCAAATGCCTTGACTAGCTGTTAAAGTTGACACGAACAAATACCGTTGCATTTGTTGTCAACACACGTCAAAAGCAAATTTAATTGTAAAATAAAAATGTGTTCTTTACTTATAATAGCTAACACCGATTTCTTTGATCGATATCTACCATTTTCAATATATCGATATATATATCGATTTTTAGACTTGATTGTTTGGTAGGTGCACCCAACTTTGTGTGTAGATTCTTATGAAATATGGTATAAACAGAAAAAAAACAAAACGAGTTTCGAAATCAATCGATAAATATCGATTTTGAGGCTTGGGTGTTTGGGAATAACTTGAAAATCTCATTTGGTATGGAGGTTCTTCTAAGATAAAAACTGGTTACAAATATTTCTATTATTCCATGCTGAGAACGAGTTTCCATATCTAATCTCACTATCGATAAATCGATAAATCGATAAAAATCCGATTTTGACTCTTGATTTCTTGGGAATAACTTGAAAATTAACAAAAGCTCAATAAGCCAAGCATGATATATAGATTTTTGTATACACCGACTTCTAATAGTTCACTTTTTGGAGACCTACATTCCCCTTAAAGTTTTTTCGGCGCATATTTGTGCTCTGGTCCCACTGTGCGCCGTTCGTTCAATCGTTAATTGTCTGTGTCTGCGTGTGTGTGTGTGTCTGTGTGTGTGTGTGTGTGTGTGTGTGTCTGTGTGTTTTGTCACGGCCCGCATAATCCGCATGTAAAACAAATTAATAAATAAATAATAAATAATAAATGTGCGTAATAATAATGACTAAAGAAATATCAGAAACAATAAATTTTATTTGAGTAGTCGCCAAAACCGCCGACAAATGCCAAAAACAAAAGCAAAAATTATTAATGAAAACGTTTGACGGGCCGTAACAGAAAACGCCCGGCCGGGCGAGGGGCGTGGTACGGAGGGGGCTGAGTCAGAGAGGGGCGGAGTGGGGTGGCATGTCATGAACGTGTTTATAAGCATTATTTTTTTTTTTTTTTTGCGCACGTAAATAAATTTCGTAACAATATTAAAACTGATGCCTCTCGCGCAACAAATAAATAGATGCAAAGGGCTAAAGCGGAGGGAAGGGCGTATAAAGGGGGGGAGGGGGGATGGGTAGCCAGGCTCTTTAAAATAATTTATCGCATGCAATATTCACGCACGCACACACGCACACATATATTGTGAGCATGTGTGCGCATGTGTGTGTCTGTGTGTGTGTGTGTCTGTGTGTGTGTGTGTGTGTGAGTCGAGTGCGTGCCGCTGGTTTTTGGCTTCTGCTTTTGTGCCGCTTCTTTAGCCTCTCGCACGTTTTCGCATCCGCATTTGTAAGCAAGTCAGGCAATCGCTTGCCCAATTAAGTGCGTTGAAGCACACACACACACACACCCCCACACACACACACACACCCACGCACACACACATAAATGTTATCACAATAGCTAATTCTCAAAAGTCAAAGCACTCGGATTTCCGCTCGTAACAGCCAAATAAACAGCGCAGACACCTCCCTTAACCGCACAACCCTCACCATCACCACCCCCCCCCCTCCCCCCTCCTTCCTGGCCCATAATTGCCACGCCCCCCGAATGTAAGCGTCGGAATTAAAAATGTGACACACACACCAATACACGCACACATAGGCGAATCACAAAAATAAAAAAAAAAACATACATCGCTTTTTAAAATCAGAAAACAGTGAAAAAGCAGCGCTTTATTCAGCACAGTGGAGCATAAGCGCAACAATTGCTGTTTTTGCATGCGTTGATATTAATGTACGCATGATATGCATGAGGACACGACTTTATAGCATAATTTTGTGCGCACATATAAAAAAAATTTTTTTACAATTAAGAGATTTGGAAAATGAGAGCAGAGGGATTGGGTAATAATAATAAAACTCGTTCTATTCGTATTATATGATTATGATTATGATAATGAATATTATTATTATCATTGCCATTATTATTATTATTATTATTATTATTATTATTGTTATTATTATTATTATTATTATTAGTATTATTTTTATCATTATTATTATTTTTAATAATTATTAGTTTTAGTATTATTATTATTATTAATATTACTATTATTTATCAATAATTAATTATTATTATTAATATAATTACTTTTATTATTATTATAAATATTAAGTAATTAGAAATAATTAATATTCTTATTATTGTTTTTCGCCCTACCAATATAATTATTAATTCCATTTGTATTTACTGCTATTTCCATGCATTTTAAGAGTTAATCCACAGTCAGCTTAACTGTAAATATTCCCAGCGTGTGCGAAAGAGAGAGAGTGGGAGGGGGGAAGACAGTGAGGGAAAGGAACTAACTGATCTGCAAAACACGCAAAGTAACTGCACATTACGCTCAAAACGGCGTTCTGTAGAGCCGCGGGCAGCGGCGGCCATCAGATGCTCAATGCCAGCTGTCGCTTTTGTCGCTGCAGTTGCAGTTGCAGCGGCAGCGGCAGCGGCAGCGACTGCAGCTGTCGCTTTATCGCAACGTCTCGCGCTTGCTGTAAAAGCTTCACTTTAGCTGGCAGCTGCGCTGCTTTTGTGAAAATCATTTGACATGTCAACGTCAAAGCGACGCGCAGTCGAATATCGAACCCTTTCAAAAGTAACAACAACAACAACATACTCTCTCACTCTTTAACTCACTGCGTTAAATAGTTGGAGAGTGAGCGCATTTACCGTTTATCTTTGCCGCTGTCGCCGTCGCCGTTGCCGTCGCTGCCTCTGCTTCTACTTTCTCAGTCAAAGTGAAGCAAGAAAAAGCGCAAATCAGCCACAATTGCCTCTGACAGACGCTAGCTTTTTCCCTTTGTGCGAGTGTGTGTGTGTGTATGTGTGTGCAATACTTTGTGGTTGTGTGTACGTGTATTATTTGTGTGCGTGTGTGTGTGTGTGTGGCTTTGACATTATTTGTGCTGCAAGCTGACAGATTTTCGTTACGGCAGCATTAAATTGAATTTTGACATTTCTTTGCATGCACACACACACACACACACACACACACACTCGCATTTACACATATACGCTTGTGAATATAGATATGAACGTAAGGGAAACTATATACTCTACCAAATGCAGAGCAAATTTATAACTTCTTATCGATATTTTTTGTTATTTACATATTTATCGATAAACATCGATTTGCGACTCATCGAATTGGATAAAGTTTTGCCCAAGTCATGAAATTTAGAAGTCAAGTAGAACCCATTACGCGTATCTGAGCACTCTATGGAATTAATTACATTTATAGACGACTCACAAGCTATTGTTTGTTCACATCGAAATCAGGCTAAGGCCCGATGGCTGCAATTTTAGATAGCACCCAAATGCAGTTGGGCCCAATTACGAGGGCTGCAAATTGCAAAATTTCAATTTCTGCTTGATTAAAGAGCAGCCATATAGGTCTGCCTGTCTGTCTGTGTGTGTGTCTGTGTGTGTGTGTGTGTGTGTGTGTGTGCCTGGTTAACGGCAGATCGAACCGGTTGCGACTTTGATGCCCATTGGCTAGCTTCGAGCAGCTGCCCTCCAGTGCACTGTCGAGCACCTTGAAAATTAATTTCTCACGTTTCACGTACAATTTGTATGGCCGGAAGCGTTTTCAATGCGACGCCACCTGCCACCTGCCCCACCTGCCCCACCTGCCAGCTGCCACCTGCCGCCTGCTGCCTTGGTTCTGCCTCCTGGCTGCTGCCCGGTCTGGCCGCAATCCTTAACCAATCCACCTAAATCCCAGCCTCCTTGCACTAGTTCCAACTAGCTGCTCGCTAATGAAGGTTTCATATTGTTGCTGGCTGCTGCTCTTATACCCTGTAAACCAAAGTAAAGCAAGCGGGTAGGTCAAATCTCTGGCTAGTTCATGGATTCCAAGCTGCTTGATGAAGCTAACATTAAAGTTTCTGACTCTCTAAACTCAAATATCTTCTCTTTTTTATATACATTCATCAATCAAATATCTTCGTACTTTTCTATATATACTCATCAATCAAATATATTTTCAGTATTTATTCATATTCATCAATCAAATATCTTCTCACTTTTCTTTATATATCCATCGATCAAATATCTTCTCACTCTTCTACATATATTCATTAATCAAAGAGCTTATTTTTTTCTATATTCATCAATCAAATATCTTCTTATATGTCTTTATATATATTCCTTTTTCTGGCAATCAATCCAAGGATTAAGCTCTCTCTAAGAAGAGCCAAATGTACATTTATCTGGCCCTAAAGCTATATAAGCTATTTAAGCTATATAACAATATATCTGTTAATCAATCATTACGTATATTTATCTTTATTTTCTCTTTTCTGTAAGGGCGTCTTCAATCTTCTGTTCCGTCTAGACCTACCAGAAATATATATGTTCCTCTTCATCAATATCCTCTTCTTGCAGCTTATCTAAAACTTCAGCTCTAGCTGCTAATCTATGCATTTCAACTACATCTGCAACGGAACTTTCGTTTGCACATAGGGTATGTCGTAGTCTATCATTTAACCAATGCGGCACACTCGAGCTTAGCCTCTGAGTTTGTTGTTGCTTTTGGCTTTGCCGAAGCACACAAATCGTCGCACGTACACAATGAGTCCAATTCCGCATTTGGCTCAGCCTGGCCAATGAAGCCACGCACCAAAATGCATTTGTGTGTGCACACACACACACACTCGCACACACACACACACACACACACCAACAGACAAGGCGTGTAAAGTGTTATTGATACCCTGCACCCAGCTTCAATAAGCGTATTAAAAAGCTGAACAAAAGCTGGAATTTGTTGTTCCATTATGATCTTCTACATATATTTTTATGTACATATATATATATATATACATATATATACAAATATTTCCGATCGGCCATAATTAGGCAGATGTAGGTAAACCTAGACAAAACAACTTTCCATTCACGGTCTGAGCCAATGCCTCGTCTTGAGCTTCGCTTCGTGAAGCTGATTTCCATCTGGTTCCATACAATATTTTCCACCATCAATTATTTATTTGGCTGATTGACTGACAGAGTGATTGAATGACTGAGTGATTGACTGACTAACTGAACGACTTCCTAAGTGTTTCACTCAATCAAACTGATTGACTAGGTGACTTTTTGAATGCCTGATTGATTGATTGGCTGAGCGTTTGAATAGTTTGCTGATTGACTGACTGACCACGTGACTGATTGACCAAATAACTAATTGATTGATTGACAAACTGATTGACTAACCGACTGATTGACTGACTGACTGATTGACTCATTGAGTGGCTGATAGACTGGCTGCCTGATTGACTAACCGACTGACTGACTGATTGACCGACTGACCGATTGACTGAGCAATTGCCCGATTTACTGACTGATTTATTAACTGAGCGACTGTCTGACTGATTCACTGCCTGAATAATTGAGTGATTGAATGACTGACTAACTGAGTAACTAAGCGGCCGGTCGCCGGTTCAATGTTTTTATTTGTTTCTTTAACTTGTTCAATCACATAGAAAACACAATGTTTTGGCAAACGGAAGCTTGCGTTTTTACACACTCAAAAAAAACGCCATTTATTTTCTGGATCTAAGCTAACCTTAAAAAAAAAGAAAACAATTTCAAGTATATAAAAATATTTAGAACTGCTTGCAGGGTAACTCACAGTCGGGCATTTTCTGTATATCTTTTCTTTCTTTTTTTTTTTTCTCTTTACAACATACTCAAGTTATTATTATTGTTGTTTCTGTTTGGTTATTACGCGTATTAGCTTTTGTGTGAGACAACCGCCCCGCCTTATAACCAGCCCCCCCCCCCTTCGCCCGCCACGCCTTCCCCTGGCTCGTGCACGCCAGAGTTGTCATGCGTGTGCCCAAATTGCAGAGGATTATGGGTCTTAATTTTATGATTGCTTCTTTAATCAGAGACCCAACTGCACACCAATTATGTCCTGACTGTGCTAATTGTTTCTGCTGCCTTGATTCTCTCTCTCTCTCTCTCTCTCTCTCTCTTTCTCTCTCTGTGTGTCTTCTGTTTATTGTAGTTGTTGTGGCCCGCTCCTTGGGGCCAACTCATTTGATGTGGCCCTAATCGATGTGCGTTATTTGCGATTAGTCGAGCGCCAAATGAGCCACGTAGTCACGAGCATTTTGCCAGGAACTGGGCAGGGTATGGCGTCTTAGCCATCATTTGTCTCGCTGCCAGACTTCATCCGGCCCCAAAAACTGCCAACCCCTTCAACCAACTGCTGTTGATGCTTGCTCGGAGTTTTGGTTTTCGGGTCCGGAGCATAATGAATGCGTGTTTAGCCATAATAAAATGTAGCGGCATTTCCCAACAAGCCACAAAAACATGGCACAATCCACATACCTGATACACTCAGCGAAAATATGCTGTCCAAATTAAAAATGTGCATCGCAATTGCGCATCGATAAATTGAAATGCCTCAATGCATCGATATACTCAACATGCTGCCATTCTCCTTATATCGATAACTTTCGATTATTTTAAGTCTTGCTTTTCGAGCATAACTCAAAGATATTAAAAGCTGAATATATTTCAAAGTTATTCGGACTGAAGAAACAGCACGCCGCTGCTCGACGTTGATTACAGGGTATCAGCTGGTCGAGCACGCTCGACTGGAGCACTCTTAATTGTCAGTTCAATAGATAAATGTTGATTTTCAGATTAATTAAGAAGGCAGCTCGTGTTTTTTAACGTGTAGCTGGCTGCCCCAGGACTGATCCGGAGGCCACCCGCAAGTTGTTGTTGTTGGTGTTGTTGTTGCTCTTGTTGCAACAAGAATGCAATAAAACATTTTGCAATGCAATGCGGCACCGCAATCATTTTGCAGTGCAACATGTGGCGGTTGGGATCGCACAAAAGCACCGACAACTAACCAAAATCCGTTGCCCAAAAGCTCCGGCAATGCTTCCCCTTCCTCCACACACACCCCCCTCTCTTTCTCTTTCTCTCTTCCAGTTTGTCTAGTCATGCTGAAAAAGTCGTAAATAAATAATATGCATGTACTTGTCCATTGCAACCGGGCGGCAGCAACAATAATAAACATTTTACCCGACCCAGCCGACTTCCGCATATCCTATAGCTTGATTTTCAAAAATTAGCCAGTTAATGAATAATGAGAATAATGAATAATGAATAATGAATAATGAATAATGAATAATGAATAATGAATAATGAATAATGAATAATGAATAATGAATAATGAATAATGAATAATGAATAATGAATAATGAATAATGAATAATGAATAATGAATAATGAATAATGAATAATGAATAATGAATAATGAATAATGAATAATGAATAATGAATAATGAATAATGAATAATGAATAATGAATAATGAATAATGAATAATGAATAATGAATAATGAATAATGAATAATGAATAATGAATAATGAATAATGAATAATGAATAATGAATAATGAATAATGAATAATGAATAATGAATAATGAATAATGAATAATGAATAATGAATAATGAATAATGAATAATGAATAATGAATAATGAATAATGAATAATGAATAATGAATAATGAATAATGCATAAATAATGATTAAATAAATAATGAGTAATGAATAATGAGTAATGAATAATGAGTAATGAATAATGAATATTGAATAATGAATAATAATTAGAAATAATAATTTACGAATACTAAATAATAATGAATGAACACTAAATGGACGAATCAATACTAATGAATACTAAATAATAATAACAATTGACAGGCAATCGACAATTGTTGAGAAATATTGCAAAGTATGCAAAAATAGAGAAGTAATCAGGAGGAGAATGCATTTGCGACATTGCATGCTCTGCTTTATGAGAACTAATTAATTAATTTGAATTTAAACTAGCTGTGGGCTGCGGACTGCTGAGCAATTAATAAAAATGTCATGAAAGTTGCAGGTAAATAGAAAAGCGCCGGAACATTGTTTTACTTTGTGGCACATACCTCACGAGGAGTCCGGCGAAATGCGTAAATGCCGCGCGTATGTGTGGTATTTTTTAAAAAATATTTTCAGCTTTATTTTAATTCTTCATTATATTTTTTTTCTATGTGCGACTTAACTAATTAAAACTTTATTGCATTTGCTTGTTTTCGGGATTTGCTGTTCAGTTTATTTTTTGCGCGGAATTTTATACCCTATGCCCACGACAAATCGGTAGAGAGGGTATAATGTGTGTAAGAGTGAGTAGAAAGCAGCTCCAAGTCCATAAGCGATATATATATATATATATACATATATATATTCCCGTTCAGCCGAGTCCACTATTCCACTATACCATTAGTCATTCAGTTAAGATTGCAGACATCAATTTGTGAGCTTCAAAATTTTGGATTTGAATTGGAGTTAATTGTGAAGACAGTCGTCCATACAAAGTGTGGATCCGCCGGTGCTTAGGGTATCTGCTCGTCGGGCACTCATACACTTTGTTTTTTTTGTGCTACTCATAATTTTTGGGATCAAAGGGTTGCCAATGACAGCATTAGCCTTTTTTTCTGTACGCCGCGAACTGGACGCAGCTTTGTCTTTTATTCAACCCAATTGCAAATGTTATCAAAGCGAAGCAGAGCAGTGAGAGAGAGAGAGAGATGAAGAAGGGGCGGGATTGGGCTGCGCCTATCAGAGCCTGATTGCAGAGACGAGATAAAACTTGAATGCTTTTAGGCGAGATATTTTGCGAAAAAGCCAGAGTCTCTTCGAGAGTCATTAAGTTTATTAAGTGCCCGATGTGCAGATAACCCAAATGAGTGCATGCCAAATGGAAGGGCAACGCAATTTACGCTTTCAATGCAAGTTATAAGTTGCCCCACCCCCACCCCCCTTCCACACACCCCACGTCTGTCTCCTGTGCCTACACAAATACCACCTTATGATATCTGGGTGCACACCCCCCCCCCCCTCTCCACCCACCACGCTTTGGTAAAGTTTGCCAGCAAAGTACACGAACAAGTGGAAGAGATAACAAACAATGTGCGGCTGCGGTGTCGGGCAAATTGCCACTGCCAGCTGCAAACTTCTCTACGGACCGCAAAGATTACCGCTATCAGTAAGCGAGAGAGAGGGAAATGGCGAGAACGAGAGAGGAAGAGCGTGAGAGCGCGCGCAGATAACGATTGAGTGCCGTGCCAGCTGCAAACTTCTACACGGACCACAAAGATTATCGGACTCTCAGTAAGCGAGAGAGAGCAAAGCAGAAGCACGAAGAGAGATAGAGAGAGAGAGAGAGCGCAGAGTACCGTGACCGTATTACATTATTTTCAAGTGCAATAAATATGCTCATTTATTTGTTATCGCTTGTGAAAACAATCGCATTGGTTAGGCGGATCACTTCTAGCTGACCTTATCGCCATAATCCACAAAGAAAACCTATTTATAATTGATAAACAAGCGGCTGGCAAAATGTACAGTTCGCCCACCGCAAACTATTTGCGTATGATACATAAAAAAAATGTACTAAAGCATTTCTCTGCATTCAATTTGTACACTAAAAACAAAAAGCCTAAAGATATTGATTCAAATTCAAATTCAAATTGAGTCGATTGCATTTCGATAATTGATTAACAGTTTGCAGCCAGTCAAATGCTGTCTGCTATGACACGTCACATTGAGCAGTCTGGCAGTCACTGTTATCGATAGGCTTGCGAGCATATGTTAATTTTTCATTTGGTATGCTGCTCCCAACTGTTGCGCTGAGAATCAAATATAAACAATAAATAAATTGTTGCAAACTATTTGATTTCATATTTTGCTACAGGCACAAACTTCTTCTGGGCAATTATCTTACAATAAATTAAAAAATAAATCACAAATATTGAAACCGTTTAGCCCTGCCAGCCAAAGCAAAAATTTTTGCCAGCTGCGTGCGTGCGAGCAGCATACTCGCCTGGCTGTCAGCGTCGTCTATTTAACGCGGTCGCGCTGTTTGCGGGGAGCACTCAACATTTGGTTGCCGCCAGCGACGCGGGCGTCGTTCAAGTCCGAGTTGTCCGCTATTTATTAATCTTAACAATTATAATTTGTAGTATTGTTTGTCGCCAATAAGAAAAAGCAATTATTTGCAGCTTTGTGCTTTTTCAAATTTCGTTTTGTTATTTGTTTTCGTTTTGGCCTCCATTTGTTTTCATTTTGTGCCTTACCCAACCCACACACACACACACACACGCGCACGCACGCACACAGATAACGGCATGTCGCTAAAGTGTAATCCGAAAAGTGTGCGACAGTTAATTCAGTTCACCAATTGCCGTCTGGTGCGCGACCATCGGCTGATCGTGGACGATCTGTGGGTGCGAGACGGCAAGATCATCAATCCGGAGCCCGTCTTCTATGATGAGCGCAGCAAGGCGCATCGGCGCATCGATTGCGGCGGCGCCATCATAGCGCCCGGCTACATAGATTTGCAAATCAACGGTAAACAAAAACAGTTACAGCCGCCAGCTAATTTCACTTTTCGATTTAATCTTATCGCCATTTGCTCCACTGTGCATGAACAAGATTGCCAATGAAATAAACACAATGCGTTAGAGCGGTGCAGCAATAGACAAAGACAGCAATAGGCAATTTGCATGCACGACTCACGCTCATTCGCTCTCTCGCTCGCTCTCAGGTGGCTACGGCGTGGACTTCTCGTACGACAAGGAGACAATTGAGGCCGGCGTTGAGAAGGTTGCCACGGGTCTGGTGCAAAATGGCGTCACCTCGTTTTGTCCGACGCTGGTGACGTCACCGACGGACAGCTACCACAGCATATTGCCGCGCATGCCGCAGCACATCGATGGCGGCGCCAGCATATTGGGCGTGCACGCCGAGGGTCCGTTCATCAATCCGCAAAAGAAGGGCGCACATCCGGAGAACTGCATCCAGACCATTGACAATGTGCGTCCAATTGCTGCTGGCCATGCCACAGATTCTAATCGGCGATATTCTTTGCCCTTCAATCGATTTGTAGGGCCTGGACACGCTGCGCGCCACCTACGGCCAGCTGGAGCGGATCAAGATCATAACGCTGGCACCGGAACAGGTGCACGATCCGTGCGTCATCGATCAGCTGGTGGCGTCAGGCATCACCGTCGCCCTCGGCCATTCCATGGCCAGCCTCAGCGACGGCGAACGGGCTGTCCAGCATGGCGCCACACTGATCACGCATCTGTTCAATGCCATGCTGCCGTTCCATCATCGTGATCCCGGTCTGGTTGGCCTGCTCGCCTCGGATGCCATACCGCCGGGTCGCACCGTCTATTTCGGCATCATTGCCGACGGCGTGCACACACATCCGGCCGCGCTGCGCATCGCATATCGCACCCATGCCGAGGGACTTATTCTGGTCACCGATGCCATTTCGGCGCTGGGCCTGGAGGACGGAGTCCATCACATTGGCCAGCTGCCGCTGGAGGTGAAGCGTGGCAAGGCGTTTATAGCCGGCACCGATACGCTCTGCGGCAGCATTGCGCCCATGGACGAGTGTGTGCGCATCTTTAAGCGCGCCACAGGTGCGCTTCCAATCCGATGCCAATTGGATTTACAATTCCAATTGGATACATATTAATGCCATACACTTGCAGACTGCTCGACGGTATATGCCATTGAGGCGGCCACACTGCATCCGGCGCGCTGTTTGCGCATCGAGCGAGAAAAGGGCACACTGGACTTTGGTACGGATGCTGATTTTATACTGCTCAACGATGACCTACATGTGCTGTCCACCTGGATAGCGGGCGTTTGTGTGCATCAAGCAGCTAGCAACAACTAAACCCATACCACACTCCATACCCAGCCCCTCCCATCCATTCGCCCCACCATCCACTTAACGCAAATTGGCTGTTTGTTCTTTTATGTTGTTGTTGTTGTTGTTGTTGTTGTTTTTTGTTTCTTTATTGGATTAGATGACGCTTTAAATTGTTCTTTATATTTAATCATTAAATCATTTGGTGTGGACAACTACGCTAAATCCATATACATTTACAAATAATAAGTATTACGAAAAAAAAAAATAATAGTTTATAGTTATGTATATATATATATATATATATATATGTTTATATATATGGTAGGCGGCGCATTGGCCAAGGCTAAGAAAAGTTCTTATAGACACGCCCCGTTGGCCAATTTGTTTATTTAGCATTTTTTTTTTTTTTTTGCAATCAGCTGTTGTAAACATAATTACATTTAAACATACAATGCGTTATTTTTTTTTTTTTTTAATATGCAGCTCGTTTCAATTCTCGCGCGTTCTGCTGCTTCTTTCCACTCCTTAACAAAACGGCAATTTAAAGCTAAGCTAACTAACGGTTAAACGCCAAGCAGGTAGCCAAAACAGAATGGAAAAAAAAAATGCTCAAAAAGAATTTAACCAACAATACATTTGTATGCATGCGCATGTGTGTGTATGTTGAGTGTGTTTATGCATATGTATATGTTTTCAAAAAAAAAAAATAGAAATAATTTTCAAAACATGGTCACATGTTTCGTCAAGTTTTCAGGCTTTCCTGCTGCTGCAGCCAGACAGAGAGAGAGAGAGAGAGAGAGGTTGTAAAAAACGCGTACATAAATAGTTGGTATATTTTAAGTGATTTGTGGTATTTAAGTAATTACCATATACATATACAAATACATTTCAAGTGTGTGTGTGTGTGTGGGTGTGGGTGTGTAAGTGAGAGAGTTTAAGTCGCATGTGCGTCCGTTTCAGTTCCGTCTGTTTCACGTTAGCTAAGTAGGGCCCGCATGCCACAAATTCTCGTGACACGCAAAATGCATTTTAATTTTTTTTTTTTTTTTTTTTGTTCCTTAATTTGCAGCTGTTTCGTTTTCCGCTTGGTTCGTTTCCTTGTGCGTTAACTAACGTACGCTGTGTGTTTGTTTGTTTGTTTGTATTTTGTTGTAGTTGTTGTTTTTGTAAATTTACTCCAAATAACATTATAAAATATTAAACTTTAGGTAGGTTGTTTCTTGGTTGTTACTGCCATAAATGTGTATGCATGTGTGTGAGTCTATGTTTATTGCTTTCGTTTACAGTTAAATAACTGCTGTCCCGCCCTTTGTGGGGTTATGACACTTGTTAGTTTTGCCTAAAGTTGGTTGTTTTTTTTTTTGCGCAGCATAGGAAATGTCATTAGTGGGAGGGAGACAGGACGTGTAGGAGTACCGTTGAAATTGGGCATCTCGATTTTTAGATGGTAGGGTTGCCACCCAGTAGAAAACGCTTTTTGGTGTTTTGTTTTGTTTTTTTCGTTTGTTCATATAGTAATATTAAAGGACCTATAAAAAAAAAGTTACAAAAAACACACACACACAGACACGCACGCACACGCACACGCACATTGAAGAAAAGCACTAGGTTTTTGCCAAAATTGTTATATATGTATATATATACATATAGATATATATGTATGTATGTATGTATGTATGTTCTGCATGTATGCATGTAGATCACAAAACCAACCGTGAACGTTAAACTAACAAGTGTCATAACCCCATTACGCACAACACTTGTTGTAGCCCGGCGCCTTGTCGCTATTGGCGCGATCGATGACCACCCTTTCGGGATTCTCGGCCGATTCGCGTCCAGATGTTTTATCCAATATGGCCTCGGCAAGTTCACAAAATGCGCGCTCAATGTTTATATTTGATTTGGCGGATGTTTCCATAAACCGTATACCATGCTCCCGGGCAATCTATGTGGGAGAGCAAATACATTGAGTGAGAGTGAGAATGGGAGAGAGAGAGAGAGAGAGGGAGAGCGTGTTTGTATTGAATTGTGGATAATTTACCGCCTCGCCGCGCTCTTTGCTGACCACTCGCTTGTCCCCCATATCGCACTTATTGCCCAATATCATCTTCTCCACATCCTCATTTGCATGCTACAAGGGAGAAGAAGAATAGAATAGAATGATGAAAGAGAATGCCGCTGGCTGGCCGGCTTGTAGCTTACCTCGTCTATGTTCCGTAACCATTTGACTATGTTCTCGAAACTTTTCTCGTTCGTTATGTCATAGACGAGCATTATGCCCATTGCGCCACGGTAGTAGGATGTGGTAATTGTGTGAAATCTCTCCTGGCCGGCAGTGTCCCATATTTGTAATTTAATTTTTTTGCCTCTCAGTTCGACTGTTTTAATTTTGAAATCGATTCCTGCAAGAAGAGCCAGATCGTTTATTATATTAGTCTTAAGCCAATTACAGAAATGACGTCACAAGTGCGACTTGTTTATCGTTTATCGTGCTGTGTGCATGAAAGTGTTTGATAACGATTTATTTAGTTGAAACCTGAAGAATGTGTTCCTTTGTATATGAATCACAATACACATACACAGCCATACACATATGTATTGCATGTACATACATATGCACATGTATATACAGATATGCGTCACAATAATTAATCTAGTTTACCAACACTCAGCACAGTGGTTAACTAGCAACAACAACAACAACAGCAACAACAGTTACTAAGTTGAATGCGACTTATGCGGGCTTCGAGTGCAATTCATCAAGTCCAAAGGCTATCGCATCCGGCGCAGTAAAGGCCACAGGGAGCATGTATCAAGAGTTGGAGTGCGTCAGTGGAGCGTATTAAGACAATGCCACGCCCAAAATGCACAGAGATGTGTCCGTGTCCTTGTGGTTTTTGGGCGCCGCCTTTAACACATATTGGCAATTGACAATGCCTCTTACCAACACACAAACACACACCCAAAGAGCGGCAGCCACTTTGCAGGTACATGCAATACATACACACACACTCACACACACACGGCACAGAACACGCATACATACATAGGCATTGGTAACTGAAGACTGCGCCATTTGCTTACCTATGGTTGATATAAATGTTGATGTGAATGCATCATCCGAAAAGCGGAATAGTATGCAGGTCTTTCCAACGCCGGAATCGCCAATTAGTAGAAGTTTAAAAAGTAAATCGTACGTTTTCTTTGCCATTTCACGTTACGGCACGCGCACAAACGCACACACACACACACACGCACACACGCACGCACTCACGCACCCGCACAAACACACTCACACTCAGAGTCACACACACACAGGTTCTGTATAGAACAAAGCAAATACACACACATACACAGTTGAGACAACAATTATATGGGTTTCTTTTGCTCTTGTTATGATTTATTTGTTGTTATTGGCGCGCAATTTAATTGCCAATCAAATATTTGCAGAAATTTTATACGCTTAAGCACTTTATTTTTCTACGCAATGCAATTGTTGCTGTTGGTTTAAGTGTGACCGCAACGGCAGACGCGATTAATACCCATCATATTTATTGGTGCGCTGTTGCAGTTCGCTCTTTGTTTTGCATAAATATCGATATATTTGGTATATATTATATACACACTGCCAAATGCAACCCTGCTGAGCACACGCGACCTACATCAACTCGTATTGCTCGGAATTACTAAAACTATGGTTCCGCATTGAATTTAAACTCGCCCATCCAGTTTAATTCAATTGAGAATTGCTTTATTACCATCTGCTAGTTGGATAGTTGGATTTAATGTCATGATTAATCGATATATCTTTTGCGATACTATCTGCTCACTACTTTCACCAATATGCCGTTACCCAACACTGAAACCGCTACATACATATAAACAAGGGTACACAATAAATAAATATTAATTGCGATCATTTTTGGTTACAATCTTTGTGCATATTATGGACCTGGACTGGCAAAACAGTCTAACAGAGATCAAGGATCGCGGCCAGTATCTGTTGCACTCTGAGAAATGGGCCGATTGCCGATTTCTGGTGGGCACTCCGCCAAATCAACGCATCATCGCTGGCCACAAGCTGCTCCTGGCGATGGCATCGCCCGTCTTCGAGCGCATGTTCTTTGGCAATCTGCCGGACAAAACGGATCCGATAATAATACCCGATGTGCAGCCGGAGGCATTCGAGGCCATGCTCGAGTATATCTATACGGATCGGATAACCATCGGCTCCTTCGACAAGGCCTGCGAGCTGTGCTACGTGGCAAAGAAATATATGCTGCCACATGTGGTCACACGCTGCACGCATTTCCTCTGGGCCGATCTGAGTCCCAAGAATGCGTGTCGCGCCTACGAGTTTGCCAAGCTGTTCGATGAGCCGCGCCTAATGCAGAGCAGCATGGATCTGATAGCGGCCAATACACGGGAAGTGCTCTCCGATCCCAGTTTCCTGGACATTGAGGTGTCCACACTAATGGCCATACTGGATCAGCATCGGCTCAACATTGACTCTGAGCTCGATTTGTTCAATTGCCTGCTGAAATTCGCCAGCGAACGCGGCATATTAAATGAGAATGGCAACGATGATATGGCCAGCGGCAGTGGGAACAACAACAAGTCGGGCTCAGCCTGCACAGAGCATCCGGACGCGGCGGCCAATGAGATTGTCGAGGAGATCAAAATGGAACCCGACGTGGCGGCCATGGTGCAGCACATGCATCAGGACGAGGATGTCGATAGCTACAAGCATGTCAGCGAGCAGGCGACAACGGGCAACGGCTCGGCCTGCAGTTCGCCGATACATGCGTCCAGCTCCTGCAGCTCTTCGTCCGCGAATGCCAATGCGAATGCAGCTGTGGCCAACGACGATGTGGTCATCATTGACAGCGATGCCTCCGGCAATGCCAACGATGAGATGAACGCCGCCGAGGCGGCGGCCAATATGATCAATATGATGGATGCACAGCGCACGATCATGGATGGGGCGATGCTGCGCCAGGCGGTCAAAAAGATACGCTTCCTGACAATGACGCCGCAACAGTTTGCCGAGGGACCGGCACGCTCCAAGCTGCTGCAACAGCACGAGGCATTGGCCATACTCATCAAGATCTCCAGTCCCACGCTGAACGACTGCAATATGCCCGAGGGCTTCTGTGTCTCGCGCAGCACGCGCAACTTTTATGAATCATCGCATCGGCAGCGCGAGCTGAACTCCTCGTATCGCCATGCCGCCGGCTGCAGCAGCAGCAGCACAAACAATGCCACAAATGCCGGTTTCCGGCCGGATGCCATAGCGCGCGCCTTTGCCATTCCGCAGCACAATCAGCCGCTCTTCACACGCCAGCGAATCAGTGTGCCGCTCAATCTTGGTGCCGGCGGCATGGATCATGTGCCCATGCAAGGTGCGGGCTTTGGTTTTGTCGATGAGCCGCTCGCCCTGCCCAACAATCCGCCCTCCAACGGCGATGCCTACGAGGGCGCCCCGCCAGCCCCAGCGCCAGCGGCAGCAGCTGCTGTTCCGCCTGGCAACGATAACGAGGTCGCCGTCGCCGTCGCCAGCAACTCGCACCACGACATGACGCGCTCCTACTGCATGCGCTCCATGACACGCCAGTTTGACTATCGCAACACCAGCGTCACCGACTGTGGCGTCACCTTTCAGGTAAGCTTTCGACCTCCAAGACCTAGAAGGCTTGTGTCCACCTTTAGTTTCCACTCAAGCAGGTGGAAAATGTGGGCAAAAGCATGGCCAGCAACTTTGCCAATTCCACCTAAGAGAGTGAAAGTTGTTAAAAAGTACATTTTCATTCATCAAATCAAAATCATCAAGGTGGAAAACATACACCCTGTAGATTCCACCCAAAGGAGTGAAATTGCTCTTGCTTTAAAAATAGGAGAAAAAAATGTTTTTTTTTTTTTTAAAACATTTTAGTTTACGCCCAAAAAAAAAAAACAATCACAATGAAAAGCTTCACAAAAATGAAGCTGAAAGAACGGGTGGAAAAATGTGCACTGCAACTTTTTTGTTGATTCCACGCAAAGAAGTGAATTTGGTTACACTTTTCACAGTTAAAGGCTGTGATTGATTGACTTGATTGTTTTCATTGAAATCGTTTGTAGATTTCACCTAAAAATTGGCAAAAAGGCTTTCACACACAAGAGTGAAAGCTGTGCGGATAAGCTTTGTCTGAGAGCTTACGATTCACACATGTGCGTGAAATATAGGTGGAATTCGAATAGCTTCCGTCATTTTCTTAACAATGTTTGCCGTTCCATTCGCCAATTGCCTTTCAGGTGGACACCAACATTTGGATATTGGGCGTTCAGGTGCCGACGCAGGTGCTTTGCGGCGAACTGATGAATTCGGCCGGCTTTGCTGAGCGCTACACCGAGGTGCTCTATGCGCACATCCAGGATATGCACGGTTCACGAATCACGTATACGCACTGTACGGCGCGGGTGCGCTACGATTCACATTTGGACATCACATTCGATCGCCCCGTTTACATCTATCGCAATCAAATCTACAAGATCTATGTCGTCTTCAATAAGATGGGCTGGTATCCGATGTACTCGTGCGTACCGGACATTGTCCGGCAGCGCGTCAAATTCATGTTTAATGTGGGCAGTCCGACGGAGTCGGTGCGCGACGGCCTCATTTATGCGATCATATTTTCAACGCCGCAGGATCATGCGCGTCATCTGATCGATTGATCGACACAAAGCGATCCATGAATTTCGATGTGATAGACTATTATTATTATTATACGTGTGTTTTTTTTTTTCGATTTCAACAGTGAAACCTGCCACGGTACGACTTGACGCCTTTTTTTCTTCTTCTTAGATTTGTAGCCCGCTTTTTTTTTTTCTTTATAAATAAATAATATATATATTTCTCGATTTTGAGTTAACGATAAGTTAAGCCTTGCCAAGTTTGGGCCTTTTCAAGCGTTTCAGCTCATTTTTTAGCAAGAAGTTTTCGAAGATTATGCAACTTTTTGAGTTTATTAAGATTCTGGGCCTTGATAATTGGACTCAGAATCAGGTTTTCAGAAAGTGAAGTATTTTCAATGTGTAAAATCTATACAAGTTGCCATATATCAAGTTTGCTGTAGCTGTCGCTTGTAATTTTCGAGTTAGGCTTGAAAAACCCTTGTCTTAAAATCGATTTTTCTTATCGATATATCGATATAAATGCTATGCGATATAATATGCTATAGGAGAATCTGCAGCCTTTGTAGTTGTCGAGCTTCTAGACAAGGCTCCGCTCAGAATATTGTGTGTATAGACTTCATTTGTTGGTAGAAGTGAAAAAGGAAAACAATTTTTTTCTAATTTTTCAAAAATATTACAATAAATAAATTTCAAGTTTATTGCATTTAGTGCTCATTTTGAAAACAGCAAAAAAAAATATACAAATGATGATTAACAATATATGTTTATATTTGAGCAAAAAAAAAAAGAAGAGTGTGGAATATTATCGTTAGTTATTGCAATATTTGATGCTAGGAAATGGGTGCAGTGCGAGCGGGACAGACATATAGGCCGTGTGCATGAACGAGTGACAAACAGAAAGGGAGAGCGAGCGAGAGAGAGAGATAGAGAGCACAAGAGAGAGCGAGAGCGCGGCTCAAGCAGCTTTACATACATATGTACAGTTGAGTTTGTGTGTTTTTTTTATTGTTTGTTTTTTTGGAGATACGGTCACACTATTTGCCATAGTTGGCACAGCCGCCGCTGGCATATTCGGGCTCCTCGCAGGTGAGCGTATGCTCATCGAACACCTTGTCCTCGCCGCAGCTAATGAGACGCGGATAGCCCTCGACGCATGTGATCAATCGATGGCAATCGCCCTGCACAGGGAACCGGGGGAAGGGCCAGAAGCGTGCGGCAACCGAATTGGGATCCACCTTAGTCGGACACTTGAAGCCCACAACAGCTGCAAGAAGAAGCAAAAAAAAGAAACAGTTCGATATGATTTGGTATAAGCAGCTGGGTCATGTCTCACCCTCGGGATTGCAGTGCTCGAGCAGCTGATCGGGCCAATTGCAGCCATGGATGCGCTCATCGTATGCCAAGCCCGCATCGCAGTCCTGTTCGTGCGGCTCGCCGTGGGCGCACTTGATGTACGTTGTCGAGCACTCCTTGGAGACGGCATACAGTCCAAATTGATATTCGCAGCCAGGCGTCGAAATGGGCGTGGCTGCAAAGGAGAAGGAAGGAGCATTAAGTGTGTGTGTGTGTGTGTGCGAATCTTTTCAGAGCGGACTACTCACGATCCCAGTGACGGCCCTTGCAGTCGACAGCCCAGTTGTAGTTGCAATGGTTGTGAACGGCGCCCTTGCCATCGAAGAGCAGGCCGTTCTCGCAGGTCTCCAGGGTGAGGGTGCCGTTGGTGCAGAGGAAGAACTGATCGCAGTTCTCGGTATGCGCGTACGCCTGAACGCCATATTTCTCGGGGCATTCGGGTGTGCCGACGGCCAGGCCGTGTCCTGTAATTTAAATTGTTATCGTTATCGTTCATGTTATCGAGATCTTAATTGTTATCGATATTTTCATCATCCTCTTTATTACTATCGCCATCAAGATCGTTTTTGCTATTGTGTGACTTTTACTTGTGCTATCGATATTCGCAACTCTAATGTTATCGTTATCGATATCGATATTGTTTATTGTTATTAGAATCTTCATTGTTCTCTTTATTACTATCGACATCGATTTGTGTTATCGCTAATTGCAATACCTATGTTATCGATATTGCTATCTCGATTGTTCTCATCATGATCGTAATCAATATTCTTTTTGTTATTGTATTATTACTTGTCTTATCGATATTTGCAACGCTATTGTTATCGTTTACGTTATCTATATTGATTGTTATCTATATCCTCCTTATGGGTATCGATATCGATACCTTTTTTGCTATAGAGTTCTGTTTGACTTATGTTATCGCTAGTTGCCACGCTAATGTTATCGTTTTATTGTTACTTTACCTATCGATTTCTTTACTCTTACAGAAAATCGATAATCGTTTTGTTATCAATATCGACAATATCTGCAGTGGACATATTATTGCCATGGCTGACAAGAAAGTTATTCTCATTGTTATTTAAATCGAAATGCGTATCGCTATCGACTTATCGATATGTTATCGATAACAATATTGTTACGGATTATAGACTTATCGCCCAGTTATCAGCTATCATGATTTTTAGCGACTGCCTTTTGATATTGTTATCGTTATCAATGTGTGAATGCCGTCACATTAGCCTTCCTGATGCATTTTTGTTATCGATAAACTAGTAAAATTGACTGTTATCGCCATCGCTGGCGCTGTCAGAGCAATCAGCTATTGCTCGCATCGGGAAATGTCGCCAACGTTGTTTTCCCAACCATTTCAATGCCCATTATTAAACACGAAATGCGTACTTCCTTCCGTCCCACAACTGGCAAGCGACACAACACCTAACTGGTTTTTCTTAGTGTAATTGTGTGTGTGTGTGTGAGTGTGTAAATGTAACTGTCAGTGCAAGTGATGTGCGCTGTCGTCGTCGGCTTTCGAGCATCTTCACGTCTAGCGCCGGCGATGATGTAACCTGGGACCCAAAGGCCCAGCCCGGCCTGGCCCGGCCCGGCCCGGCTCGTCTCGGCTAACAGGTTGAACGTATTATGCATATATGTATGTGCTTAACTCTGGCAAAGATTTCCGGTAATTACTTTCCCGAAACTTATCGATTAATTGAGCAGAAGCTACATATACACATCGCCTTTCGATTTCTGTAGACAGTTTTTACTCGTTTTTTGTTTGACTAAAAATCAATTCAACCTTTAATCGAAAACTCGTTGGGCCGGCGGCCTTTGTGTGTGTGTGTGTGTGTGTGTGTGTTTTTTTTTAAATCGAAATTCTATAATATTATGTGTTTGCCTTTGATTATCAACTGGTTTGACGGGCCAAGTTCTGCTTTGATTTTGATAGCATTTAAGTGTTTGGCATTTTGACTTAATTTAAAGCATCCAATCGTCTGTATTTAAATAATACACGAATACACTGAGCCAAATATATGAGCTGGAACGCAAGTAAATCGTCAACTGGCCGAGTTCCATTCAAATATTTGCAATTTCCAAGTTTCAAGTAAAAAGTACTCAAAATACACTGCCAAAAACTGAGTGGGGTTTGCATGTTATGAATATGTTTGTGACTCTTAAAGAGAGTGGGGAGGATACAGTCGAGTTCAACTAAGAATTCCAACTGACAGAGTTATATTTAACTTGAAGATTTGACACGCAGATTTCTTAATATGAGACAAGCTTTATTTTCTGATATTTGAAAATATTTCGTATATATTCTATTCACATTCACATTTGTATTTCATCTAGAGTTTTGAGTAATTTTCGTTCCATTTGGAGTTTTTTAGATTTCTTAATTTCCTTTGCATCAAATCTAAGCTGTTCACACAATACTTTCAACACATTTTTCTCAGTGTACTCAGTTATATAAATATAACAGTTACAAAATATCTGAAAAGCTTTTTAATAATTCAGCTTGACTTTGCTAGCGCCAGGTTTTTACATTCAGACCATATTTTTCTCAGTGTAAAATGCAAAAAAAATGTTTTTAATTGTTAAATTTAATATATCTCATCTTTAGACTAACAATTACAGCAATTACGATTGCAATCTGCAACTTTCATGAAGTTGTTCTCAGTGTAGACGTAGCTGCACTTTAAGCAGCATTTCTTTCAGTGTACATGGCTTTGTTGAATAAACAAAGTTCGAGCTTAGATAACTGAACTTTTAAATTAAATACATATTATATAATTATATATACTATTTGATATTTAACAATTTTTAGCTTGAGCTTGGCTAAGTTTGCGCCCATTTCTCTCAGTGTACATCAAATAACTTGCTGTTCTTTAGCCAAGCAATCAGCCTGACTCAACAAAAGCAAAAGTAATAATAATGTTAATAATAATTGTACTCGATCTGCATGCCAAATGAGTTGACAGTTACTTTAGCAGCAGCTGCTGCTTTAGCTGAGAGCAGGGGAGTGGGAAGGGGGTTATGAAAGGGTGATTGTCTTTGCTTAGATTGTGTTCAGCTTCAGGGTTAAACGTCGCGAGCTGCTGCAGCTAATTGGAGCAGAAAGCGGCGAGTCTGAGCTATATGAAACAAATGTTTGGTCTAGCCTTCAAGCGAGCAGACCAGATAGATAGATAGATACCTGCTTAGCTGGGCAATTAAACTGGATTTAGTGTTTAGCGCGAGAACAAAAAAAGTGAAGTGAGGAAAAAAAGCAACAACAACAAAGCAAAAAAAAAAAAAAAGGGGGTTGGCTGCCGCGCATTTGAAATTCAATTCAATATTCAATGCGATTGCGTTTGGAATTTGTTTTTTTTTTTTTTAGTATTATTTATTTTTTTGAAAGTAAAAGCTCAAAACAGACACAACCAAGCCCAGAGCCAGGGCCCAGCGACACGCAATGGAAGGTTGCGCTAATGCCAATACGAATTGCCGCATTCCAATAAGAGCTTGCGCATACACAAATTTAAAAACAAAATGGCTGCCACTTACCGTACGCAATCAGTGCCAGGATCAGGACGCAGCTCAATTGCACGCTTCCCATTTTGCGGCGAATTCAAAATTAACTAACGGAAATGCTAACAAAAACAACAACAACAACAACCGCAACAACAACAACTAGAATGGCCTGAGCAAAAATGGCAAGCAGACGGGGGAAAAAAAAATATGAATTTAAATATAAAACAAAAATAACAACAACAATGGCAACGGGCGACGTTTCGATTTGAATTCAACAGCGCGACACTTAAATTTCCGCTGCACGTTTTAACGGTTACGCGTTCCAAACTCAACTGAAAAGATTTATACCGCGCTCAAGAAGAAGAAGAAGAAACAGCAGAAGTAACAACAACAACAAAAACACCAGCAGCAGCAGCAGCGACGGTGACGGTGACGGCGTCGGCGGCGGCGACAGAAACAAAAGTTTTGCAAAGCTTTTTGTATTTGTTTTTGGTTTTTGGGTTTTGCGCGCGTTTCGTATTTGAATTATGTGTTAGGACTAGGGGTGCTGGGCGCTGGGGGGCAGCCAGGCGTTTTGCATTGGCCAAAAAAAAAAGGGGTCGACAGGGGCAGAGGCTAGACGGGCGCATAAGTACATGTGCGCAGACACTTAAGCCAAGGCATGCGCGCATGCATGTATGCGTGCGTGTATGTGTGTGTGCTTGTGTGTATGTACATATGTGGTCACAGTGAACGCGCGCGCGCGCGCGCTCTCAACTATTGATCGAGCGTTTTTGGTACAAATACAAAATGCAAAACGTGATTTGGGCATTTGTTGTTGTTGCTGTTGCTGGCAACATGTGTGATTGAAAGTAAAAGGCAAAGCTCGCACAGGCCCGTAAGCTTCATTCATGATTGCATTCGGCTCGCCTCGGGCGCGTTTCTTGTGTGTGTGTGAGTGTGTGTGTGTGCGCGCTTTCGTTCGTCTTGCCGATAACCGTTACATTGTTAACTATTGCAACACTTTTGTTGCTGTTGTTGTCTGCAGGCAAACAGCGGCGATTACGCAACCAGCTTAGCCCGAAAGCTGTCGCCGCCTGCAGCGCGCTGCACTTTTTTTTTTTTTTAACAGCCGAGCATTACAGTTTTGCCGTCATGTTTGCGCTGCCCAACACACAACACTCTGTCATACGTATAACACTTTCGAGTGTCAACTAACTGTTTGCGGCTCTATTCAAGTGGGCAGCATTTTTTTTTTTTTCTTAAAGCTTTCCCTCTTTAATGTCTCTGACTTTTGGAAAACATATATATATACATAAGTTTTGTGTATTTCCGTCAGAAATTGGAACATCTGAAAGAGTTTCCTGGCAGCAAATCTTATCAACTTGAACACCCTGTATTTATCGAAAACATGTTGAGAGGCCTTCAGCTAGAAGAACTCTTTTATTTTTATTGTCAGAAATAAGCATATCTTTTAGCAGTAGCAGGATTCCGGCAATTCCGACTCCAATTTTATGTTGAAATTTTGAATTTGTAAGTAGATTCTGTATTCATTGAAAAGAAGCGTTTAATGGAAATTTGTTAAAACATAGAAACAATTTTATTTTAAAACGAGAAGAAAATAGATTTTTGAAAATCAAACATTTTCTGAGATAGGGAATTTTTAAAGTAATTTGTTACAATTTTTTTTTTTATAAATACGAGAATACATTTTGAATCGTAAAAATGTTCTGTGTATTATATTAAACAATATAAAATACGCCTCTATCTTAAATAACAGTTACGTCTGGGAAAGCGTATCCGGACTTCGGCGCATCAATGTTGACTTTGCTTAACCCGTTGCTTATTAGCCAAATGCAATTAACGGGCATTGTGTTTGGTTGACAATGGGTTAATGAAGCCGGTGGGTGAATGGAGGGGCGTCGGTGGGGTGGGAAGGGGGAAGGGGGATTTCATAATAGGATGCGAATAAGATTAACGACAAATCGATTTGCCCTCGATTTGGACGACTAAACATAAATCTTTCGCATTCGCAAGATAAACACAATTGGCATAATTTCAAGTCTTGTTATTTAATCGAATGATTTTGCAAATGGAAATGAATGTTTTTTTTATGTTGTTGTTCATTTGAATTGTTTGAGTCGTGTGAATGTATTCGTTAACAAATTGCGATCAATCTGCGATCTGAGGAACAGTCCACTTGTCCACTTCTTGTATTGACAAGGCAAACAGATAAGGAGGGAAAACAAGTTAAAAGACAGAGAAAATTTGTAGTTAATAAAATGTTATACACACAGTCAGGGAATAATAATAAAAGTTAACTAAAGAAAGGTAAAGCTTGAAGAACAAAATAGTTGAAGAAAGAAAGAACTAAGGATTAAAATGAAATAAGGGAAATAAGTTTAAAGACAATCCTAAGTCAAGTAAGAAAGGAATAAGAGTAAAACTCCGGCTTGAGAAAGAAACGAATTAAAATAATTACTACACTCAAAGTTCAGTTGAAATAAGTCGCAGGAAACCAGTTTATAAGAAAATAAACTTAGCAAAAAAAAAAACTCGCTATAAAGATCTTTCCAGATGAAATTAATCTATGAGGAAGAAGAAGAGAACAGATATATAAGGCTTGTTAAGGAAATACTTGGACTTTCGTAGGATTTTTCAATAGCAAAATGTGTGAAAGGAGGGACTTTAATAAGTTATAAAATACCATTTATTAGGGAATAAATCAAGGAAAAACTTTGATCAAATTTAAAGGATATTCATAATAGAAAATGTTAATCAGAAAGGAAATACTATACATAAGACATTATATATCCAACAAGTTTAGAAAGAATACATGAAAGTTGATCAGAAATATAGAAGAAATAAGCCCAAAGCAAAAGATGATGAAAAAAAAGAACAGAATTAATGTAGATTATAAAAAGAATAATAGTATGTATTTCATAAATAGATAAAGTAATTAGAAAAGACGAAAAATAGAAAAGATAGCAAATCAGATAGTTTATCGAAAACAGTTTTTTTTATTCTTTTGTTTTTGTATATTAATAAAAAGGTAGAAAAAAAAAAAGAGGAAATATATACACAACGTTTTATAGAATAGTTAAGAGCACAGATAGACACAGATGAAGTGTGGGAAGTAAGAGACAGAGAGAGAGAGAGACAGAGAGAGAGAGAGAGAGAGAGAGAGGAAGAGAGAGATAGTAGAGTAAAGAGTGAAATATAAGATAGTTCAGAGTCAGAGTTTAAAAAAGTCAGTTACTCGTCAGAACAAAGTAGCGAGTAGCACGTAACGAGTAGCAAGTAACGAGTAGCGAGTAACGAGTAGCAAGTAACGAGTAGCAAGTAACGAGTAGCAAGTAACGAGCAGCAAGTAACGAGCAGCAAGTAACGAGTAGCGCGAAACGAGATGTTTTGAAATTGAAGTGCTACTCAAAGGCGCTATAGGAATAAGCTAGAAACTACTATGTTTAAGTGACTACAACGCGCGTCCAGCCAGTGCCCGAAAGCGCCGGCTCCAGCTCCGTAAGTCCTTCGGTCTGTCCAAGTGTAACTGTGCGTGTGAGTGTGTGTGTGCGTGTGTGTGCGTGGGTGTATTTTGGGTATCTGCAGTAGACGCGCGCAAGGATGGGTGGCAGTGCGTGTTTGTTTGTTTGTTTTTTTTTTTTTGTTTTGTTGATATATTTCTTATCGGCGGGTGGCACGCGGCTTAACGGCTGGCTTAATCCTTCTTGTCATCGGTATCCTTGTACCAATCCTCGCAGCCGGGCACATTCTCGGGCGCATCGCACATCTCGGTCAGATCGTTGTAGACCTCGCCCAGCTGGCAGCCCAAGTCCCTCGGATCCTCGCCGTTCAGGCAAACATAGAACTTCTGGCAGTCAGTGGGATGCGGATATTTGGGATGTGTGACCACCTGGCCGCGCGCATCAGTCTTTGGCTGATCCTTGGGGCAGGCAAAGCCGCTTTCCGATTTCTCTGCAGGAACGAGACAAAAAGACAGCGAGCCAATTTGCCAATGAGTTAGGATTATATGCCTCTAAGATTTCGTTAGGATAGCTGCTACTCACTCTCTGGATCGCCGCAGCCCTCACGCTTGGCGGTGTCCGGCCAGACACAGGTGCCGGAATACTCATCGAAATGCAGGCCGACGGTGCACTTCATCTCCAGTGCATCGCCCTCAATGCAATTGTAGAAAATGTTGCAAACGCTCGCCTCCGGATGGGCAAAGAAGCCGTTCTTCCGTGGACAGTACTTGGTGGACTTGGGCTCCTCTGTGGAATTGAGTAACCACAATGGAAATCGGTCATGTCAGTCAAGAAAGTCCGGTTCAAGGATTGGTTGGGCAAAACTTACGCAGCTCTGTGCGATCCTCGCAGTCCACGTTGAAGGGCTGATCGCATTTGTTGATCTTGCGATTGAGCGGATCAAAGACCAGGCCGTCCGGGCACAGTTTTGCCTTGGGCACGCCCTCATCGCAGACATAATATTTGTCGCACTGCACCTCATCCGCGAACTGGCCATTCGGCTTGGGGCACTCGAACTCAGCTGCGCCTGCTAACCAAAGAGAGAGAGAGGGAGAGAGAGAGAGAGAGAGAAGTTCAATAAACTTGTTGTGCTTTCACCGGCATCGTTGAGTTTCCTGCTTTTGGAAAATTGTAACAAAAACGTAGCAAAGATCGATTTATCGATCAAGCCGCATTTGGGGGTTTCGTTTTTTTTCCTGTTTCTGGCAACCGCAGACGTTACATAATCGCATGGCCAGCAATTCAGTCCCAGTTTCTGTTAGTTACAGTTAAAACAGTTTTCAGTTCCAGTTCCAGTCCGGGCGTCCGGTTTTTCCGAACGACGCCCAGGCCCAGCGGCAGCCGGTTTATCGATTACCCGTTTTATGCTTCTTCTCCATCATCTTGTTGTTGTTGCTGTTGTTGCCATCGCGTTGCGGCATTTAATAAATGCAAATAACGTGACATTTGAGCGAAGCTTAAATGTCAGACAGGGTCGACCCATGCCATATAGAGTCGCCATTTTGACAGCAGCGCGATAAATCAAGCAAAATGCATGCCTGCATGCGAATAGTACCGTTAAAATTCTAAGCAGGCTGCGCTGCGCACACAGAGCATGTGTGCGAGAGTGGGCAGCGAGAGAGAGCGAGAGAGAGCTTTTCAACGAAGCCTGCACCAAACGGACACACAGACAGCTACCAATACATATGCGCAGCCAATGTCAAAGTGATTAGCACAAAGTTGCCAAATCGGCTTCGATTTTTGTTTCTCCTTTTTCTTATTTCATATATATATATATTTTTTTTTTTAATAAATTTATGCATATTTCACTCACTTGTCGCTGCCACACAGAGCGTCACAGCAATGGCACATAAAAATAATTTCATTTTTGTTTCGTTTTTTTTTTGTTGTTAATAAAACTAAATTGATAAAAAAAAAAATAGATGTATGTATGTGTGTCACAAGTGGGTGTGACAAAATCCTTTTAGGTTAGCAGAAGAGAAAAAAAAAATGTGATGTATCTTTTAGCGGCCAACTAAATCGCGACTTAAGCGTGCGATGGTTAAACTTAAACTAACAACGGAACGCCAAAGAGGCGCACTTTTCAAGACTTTTTCACCGGCAACGGCAACGCTCGGCGCTGGCAGCGCCGTCGACGCCAGACGCTGGCGACGCTTGGGCGCAGGCGCAGGCGGACGCAGAGCGCAGATGCCAAAGCTAACCTGGGGGATTGCTGACGGCGGCGGCAGCGGCAGCGAAGAAAGGCAAGGCAAAGCTGTAATAAAGCAAGTAAATACATGCACATGTATGTATGTATGTATGTACATATGTAAGCTGTATGTCTGTGTGTGTGCACACATAAAGTGTTCAATTTGTATGTGCCTCGGGAGCCCAAAGAAAAAATCAGTAACAAAAACAAATAACAAATAACAAAATTCATATGCGCCAACGATTTAACTGAAACTTTGCCGGGTTAACGACGCGCATGCAAATGCTTGACAATTTACAGCAATAAAAAGTCCAAAATAACCAAAAAAAAAAAAGTAAAACGAAAAGCAGACGCAAAGATAACAATAAACGCAAAATGAGCGTTAAATTAACGACAAGCCACAAAACCTTTCAAATAACAGCAACGGCGTGTGTGTATGTGTGCGTGTGTGTGTGTGTGGGTCTCTGCACGTTCAAGTGGCATCACTTGCAGCAAATGCACTTTTGAAAACGTCATCAGACTTTTGCTGGCGTGGCCAGACTTTTGAGCTGCCAGGTGGCCAGACCTTGGAGCAGGATGCGCCAGGAAAATCACAATCACAAGCTGGAATTGTGTCAACCAAATACAAATTGTCAGCATATCAAATATACATAATATAAGCATATATATGTACATATGTAAATGTGAGTATGCTAAATATGACGCACACGCAATGCTTCGAGAAAACACAAAAACCCGTTGTCCTTGGGCTGCCGGCAAAACAGCACGAGTATGTTAAAAAAAAAAATAAAAAAAATTAAAAACAGGCTGACAAACCTAAAAAGCAGTTAGCAACTAGTTAAAGTTAATTTAAAGAAGAAAAAAAAAAAAAACTTTTACTCTCGTTCGGCGCACAATAAATGCCAGCGCGCAGGTCCGGCAACTTCGAGCAGCTTCTGAGAAACAGCAGCAACAACTACAACAACAACAACAACAGCCGCAACGATCTGGCCAAGCAATTTAATAATATTAGCAATTAATTTTGCAAATTATGCGCGTATCGAATTGCAGATATCATTAAATAGCGTTTCCCTAATACAACGCATATACATGCATGCATGTGTGTGTGTGTGTGTGTGTGCAAACAGCTCGCGCAATTAGCGAAAACTGTGAGGAGAAAAAAAAAAATAATATAAAAACCGCTTCACAGTTTGGCAACACCGCATCAAGTTTTTTTTTTGTTGTTGTTGTAAGCCCTGGCAGATGCGCTGATTTATCATGAACAACGCCATTATCAGCTTCAGTTTCGCTGCCTGAAGCCAGACGAAAGATTTTGTAATTCAAGGTTTTTTGTTTTCTTTTTTTTTTTTTTAAGTCATTTGGACTGCAACCAAAATTAGCTAAAAGAAAAAGCTCGGGCAATCGATGCGAGCTGCCAACATTATTTCGGAAATCCAAAAAAAAAAAATAAAATAAATGAGAAAAACAAGTGGAGCTAGTGCGACTAGCAGCTACCCTGTAAAGCCCAGCAGCGGCATGCCCACACCGCATTAAATCTGCTCCGAAATCGATTTTTTTTCGATTTTAATACTCTGTTATTTTAAAATATAGATCTGAAATATTCTGGCTGCGATCTATCTATATATATATGTATGTATCTGCCTCATCTACTCATCTCACTTATCGATTTCAATCGATTGCTTTTGCTATCGATAAATTGAAAACAACTTTTGCCTGTTACAAACGTGCCCACAAAATCAATATGCCCCATTTAAAGCATTTCTCAATGAGTACAGGGTATGAACAAACAAACAAAAAAAAAAGCTGCTGCGAGGCGTTTCACACAATCAGTTAATGTTATTGGCATTACGAAATCGATGCATATGCAATTTATAGGCCATCAAGTTGCGCGCTCGACTTTTAAAATCGAGATGCTCCAACCCAAATAACAGCTCAAAGAAGAAGACTAAAATAAAACAAGACTTTTGATATACATACATACCATATGTATATGCGCATTCATATTAATATCTGTGTATTAATATAACATTTTTAAGGCAGGGCTCGCAGTCAAAAGTGAACGAACCACCAACTGTGTCAGTGTCATTGTGTGCGTGTGTGTGTGTGTGTGTGTGTGTGTGGGTGCCACAAGTCTCTCTCTCTGCCAGGTCAGGCAAACAATTAACGGGTAATTACGGAAAAGGCCGCTTAATATGCCAATTGCACACAGCCCACAATTTACCGTTATGCCGCGTTGCATGAGAGTCGCACAAAATGACAATGAATTCAACAAGTTCTCGTTAGCTTTCTATTTCCACTTGCCCATTTTAATGCTGACGGGTTCTTATGATTTCACTTGACAGCCAAATGCGTAAAGCATTAATTAATGTTACCAAGAAATCAGCGTGCTTAAACGTGTTTTGCTCAATCGCTCAACAAATAAAAGCATGCAGTTCAAACTATTGAATTGACTATTTTCAAAGTTGGCGCAGTTGCAGGCGTTGCCAGATCAATGCAGTCGGACTTAAAGTTCAGTGTTGCCACGCTGACAATTGCAATATATGTGCATGTCCAGAATTTTACACATTCAAATTAAGCGCCACCGCTGGCGTTGCTACATCGATAAAATACGATATCAAGTGCCGCGCTGTATACTTACAGCCACTTAACATTTGCAGTATTTTGTGGTATATCGATTATTTGGTAAATTTCATTTGTTGCCTACGGCCACACTGGCGCTGTTCACAAAACATTGCAATCGCATTTTCAATTGGATTAAAATGATGATTTAATTGCAATCTGTGCACATTTAATTAGTCCCAGAACAACATAAAAAGGTGCGCTATTAAAACATGTATTGAGTTTTGAGTGTTGTGCGCTGCCTAACTGTTCATTGAGTTGAGGCAAAAAATTTGGGCACACGAGCAAAAAGTGGAAAACGACGTCACAGCGACAGCGCTGCCACCAGCTATTGCTGCTGCTGCGCCGCCGTCATCAAATCTTGTGGTTGCCCCATTTGACTATTGATTTTTTTTATTTTTTTTATTGTGTGCTGAAAGTTTTGTCGGCTGCATGAATAGTGCATTTATCCAGTGAAAATAACATAATTTGCATATGTGTGTGTCTTTTGTTAAATTTTGGCCAGTTATTATTGTTGGTTGTTGTGAAGGTGACATCATCAAGCAGCTGCGCTGACCAATATTGGTTACAATTATTAATGGCCCAAAGTGATTCATTGTTCTATTGTTGTTCTTTATTTCTGCAGCTAGCGTAGCGAAAGCTGCTTTCGAACTGCACTTGTAGTTGTAGTTGTTGTTGTTGTTGTTGTAGTAGCACAAACTAAGCAACACACACGCCTTACGTGCCCGTACTGCATCGGTTGGAACAAATAGCGAGCGTTGCCACACCTCAAAAATGGATCGCAAGGCTGAACTGGAGCGCAAGAAGGCCAAATTGGCAGCACTGCGCGAGGAGAAGGATCGACGTCGCCGCGAAAAAGAGATTAAAGACATGGAAGAGGCAGCCGGACGCATTGGCACCGGCACCGGCATTGACAAGGATCAGCGCAAGTATGTCAACAACAATATATACAAATGCCTGATCAGCTTAATAGCTTATAATGTGTTGTGCCCTTGCAGAGATTTGGATGAAATGCTGTCCTCGCTGGGCTTTGCGCCCGTCTCTGAGGTGCTCTCCTCGTTGTCTTCGGCCAATTCGCTGACATCCGATAATTCCAATACACAAACGCCAGATGTTAGCCTGCAGGCCAACGTCAACGGACAGGGGTATATAAAATTAAAGCAAAATTATTATAGACAACCAATTTGGGCAATTCCAGCGTCGAGCTAAAGTTAAACAAACGTTGCTTCTTGATGCGGCTTTGCTCAGTCTGGAAATGTCCATTTGTATAGCATATTTCGATGCCAACTGAAATTTGGTTTGTTTTTTTTTTTTTTAACAAACAGCAGCGCCGGCAAGAAACAGCCACTGAATCTGAGCGTTTACAACGTGCAGGCCACAAACATTCCACCAAAGGAGACACTCGTCTATACGAAACAAACACAGACCACCAGCACCGGCGGACACGAGCGTGATGGTGCGTATGCGCTCTAAGAACTACTTGCATATATAAAATATATATATATAAATATATATATTGCCCAATGCTAGCTAGTGTATAACCCATAACCGAATCATGCATACGTATGGCTACACTCTCAAACAGTTTCCATAGTTTCTACTCTTATTCTTTTCAAATTGTTCTGTGTGCTCCTTTCAAATTGTATATATATCGCCTTATTTATTAACCGTCTTCTGTACGCTCAAAATGCTCTCTCTCTCTCTTTCTCTCTGCCCAAAGCTAATTCCCAGAATCCCAATATTGATTTGCCACATTTGAGTTGTTGTGTGTTGTGCTTTTAAATGAAATTTGATCAAATTATAGAGCAAGCATTTAACATAAGTGAAATAAAATAACAAATACAGTTCTTTCTTGCCACTCATCGCCTCTGTCAGGATATATGGAGGACTGGTGGCGTCCACGTAAAGGTATTATATATAGTTTTAAGCAGACAGCAATCAAATTTAGACAACAGCACACAATTCATTATGGTAACCAATTTAAAGCTCTCTCTCACTCTCTCTCTCTCTCTCTCAAAATATATTATGCTATAGCTATATATATATCTGATTTATAATTTTCACATATTCATCGTTTCATTGATTTTGACGTTCATTCTTCATAGTTAATTGTTTTGTTTCATATTGTTAATGTTATTATTATGATTATTAATTGTTGCATTCGCTGCTTTCGAACACAACGTATTTTGTTTGTATTTAGGCATTTGTTTGAGCGCATTTAATAATTTGTCTATTTACTTTTTCTTCCCCCTTTTTATCTGTTCTTGGTACGCACGCAAAAAATGCTGCAGCTCATGCTACGGATTATTATGGTGAGTAGTTGTTGACTTTTTGTATCTAACTACTTAAAATATTCCTGCCCGCGAATCCAAGTAGAAACTATCGTATACTCTCTCTCTATCTCTCCCCCTCCCCCCCTCTCTCTAATATATATATATATATATATTTGCCTTCCGTTCTCTCCCACTCTATCTGACTATGCCTTCCCTCTCTTGCTCTTCCTTGTCTTGCTCGCTCGCTGTATGTAGTTACTCGCTACCTTTAAGCTCTCGTTACCTATTACTCGCTACCTTTTAGTTCTCATTGCCTATTACTAGCTACCTTTTAGCTCTCGTTACTTATTACTCGCTACTTTTTGGCTCTCGTTACATATAATTCGTTAGTCTTGTGCGTATGTAGTTTCTATCTATAGTGCTTGAAAAAAAAAACCTATTACTCGTATATATATATATTCTAGAAATTGCTTTTTACGGCCTATCGGTACAATATTTCCCATATTTAATTTATTGAATTTGCAATTAATTGAGATTTATGTTACCAAATGTAGCGTCTAGACGGCATAATCTGACATTCAGTTTGTATCAGCATTTATAGTCTATTTTTATATATATATTTCTAAAAAATATATATGTATATATTTCAACAAACTCCACCCAATTTATAAGTTTTTTTTTTTATTATTCCATTAAGTAGTTGACTTTTTAAGTTATTTTTTTTTTATAATTATTAATTTTATATATATAAAAAAAATATTCGTTTTTATAAGAACCAAAACAGAAACAAAATTACCCAGAGCTCGCATTTTATTTTTGCGTATAACCGTATAACAGTTTCCATTGCAACTGTTATACACTAGTCGTATTTATTCATTTATTGACAAGTTTAGCCTGGTTTATTCTTCAAATTTTTTGTTCTTAGCATAAAACTTATTTATCGTAATATTCATAATATCTCTAGACAACTTTTCCCAATGCAAGTATCGAGTATATATATTTATATATATATATATATATCTATCGATTTGATAAACTTAAGTCTTGAACAAAATGTAAACCAGACACACACACACACACATACACACGCATACAACACGAATGCATGTAAAAGCACTGAGAAATATCATGTACTCTATAATATACCGTACATATATATCTATATATATGTGTATATCAGTTATAAACTTAACATTGTACTATAATTTATAATTGTCGCCGCTTTCGTTCGACAAATGTGCTAATTATTTAATATATATATCTTGTTTGTTTTTTTTTTTTTTTATCGAAAAGCCATGATTTATGTTCTCTTTATATATATATATATATATATATATATAAAAGACGTTAAACATATTCATATAAACGGTTGCTTTTATCGTTTCGTACATCATCTTATGTTGTTTGCCTTTTGTTCACGAAGAAAACTGCATACCCGATCAATTTCAAGGGGGGCGGCTGGTACGTTGAGGCCAAGTTGTTTTTTTTTTGGGTCTTGATTTCTTTTGTTAAAACGAAAGTATAGAGAAAAAAGTGCAAGACAAACTAAAATCAATCAAAACTAAAATTGTGTACATGTACAATATATTTATTTCTTTATATTTCTTCAAGATGAATACAATCTTAATCCGGGTTTAGAGTGGGAGGATGAATTCACAGGTAGGTACACCCAAACAAAAAGGCCTTTCGCAAACAGTGACGGGAAATCGACATGAAGCAAAATAGGAACGTACAAATTCTAACTATAACGCGTACAATAATGATAATCATTAAAAATATATTTAAAGCCAATTCAAATCTGAACATGAAGATATAAAGTTATATACATATATATATACCTATAATCCATCAACATGAACTTCGCGCTGGCTGACACACTCTAGAAACACACACAGACACACACACACACACACACACACACACACAGACACAGACATACATATACACAACCTACCTCTCTCTCGCTCACTCGCTCTCTCTGGCTCCTTGTCTCCAATAAATTACCGTTACACGCTGTACAGTCAACAAAATCTACGCCATTTTGCCTGCCTGCCTGCCTGCCTAATGTGTTCTCTAGCATCATATCAAAATTGTTATAAAAACTCCAACAATTCTTTCATTTTGTGCATTTTGTGTGTACCTAACCTCAATTTCAATAATCATTTCATCGATCTATTGCCTATATATACATATTATAACTGCGTGCGACTAACGTTTGTTTCATCCAAAATTGCTAACATAACAGACCCGAAATTTTACGCTAGTTACAGATTGTCTCGCTCTTTGGTTGGCGTCCCAGTTTGTCCCTCTCTTTCCCATATCTCTCCCTCTCTCTCTCTCTCTCTCTCTCTCTCTTGGGCTCTCATGCTCGGCGCAGTCAATCACACACATACACACACACACACATCCACTTCAAGCTCTCCTTATCTGTACCCCTGTCTGTCACTCTCGCTCTCTCTCTCTCTCTCTCTCTGTCTCTGACTCGCTCACTCTCTCAACAAGCACAGCAAGCGAAGCGCGTCGTAGGCGGCTCTCTTTAATGTACCGTTAACAACTGTGTTAACTGTTAACCCACGGCACAAGATATCAAAAGCGACCTCTGTTGGCTGTTTATGTTAAATGTTAAAAAGATAAAACCAAAACCAAAAAAAAAAAAAAAACAAAAACAATAAATCTAAAAAAAAAAGAATAATTATATATATATATATGTAATATATACCTAGCATAAATACATAATTTTAAGCGCAAAAATTTATAAACTGGGTGGAGAACCAAAAAAAAAAAAAATAATAATAGAAAACAAAAATAACTGAACAAATGTTAATTGATACACGAATTAGTGAAGCAAGAAAGTGTTGTTAATAGAGTTTAAACCAATTACGTAATACATAATAATATTACTTGAAATATGCCTCTTATCTCTCTCTCTCTCCCTTTCTCTCTCTCTCTCTCTATTTCTCTATATCTATTATGCTGCTACACTACATACATGCATATATGAATATATATATATATATATATACACACACACACACACATGCATACATATTAACGGCGTATGAGATAATAGGAAATTGTAAATTTCTTAATTTTAAATATATATATATTTTAATTTCTTTTTCTTTTTTTTTTTTAATAATTTTTAATTGGCTTTGTGTATTGAGTTGTATGGTGTAAAGCGTAAAGCACACTAACAGCATCTAGTGCATAAATTGACACACACACACACACGCACACACACACACACACCATGTACCTAATAAAATTCTTGTGTTTTTTATTTATACAAATCTGCGACTTATGAATAAAACACAAGTGCAAACGCGCGTGTGTATGTGTGTCTCTCTCTCTCTCTTTCTCTCTCTGTCTCGCTCTCTCCCTTACCGTACCTCTCTATCTGTATCGCTCCCTCCCGTTCTCTTTCATACACTCCCACACACAGCTGTGTCGAGTCCAATTAGCACATGAAGAATTCCAATTGTGCGTTCTCTTATTCCGTTAATCGCCCCGCTACTCCGCTCTTTTCCAACACTGCTAATCTCATCTTATCACAAGCCACACACTCTCACACGCACACAAACACACACACACACACACACACAAGAAGCCCTGTAATAAAGCCAAAAAAAAAAAGAAAAGAAAAGAAATAACGAAATTTTTGCAAGAAATGACAGAGACAACATGCAAAAAAAAAAAACGTCACGTTCAACCGTTAAAGCGCCCGTTAAAAAGCAAATTGCAGCTAAACCAGAAAAAAAGAAAAGAAAGAAAAGAAAAGAAAAAGAAAAAAGTAGAATTGTTCCTGTTCTGTCGATTGTCATGTTCCTTTAGCTGTGTTAGTTTTATACCTTAAACAGTGCTTGCATTTGATGCCCAAGGAGACGACGAAGAGAGCTCGCTGCCCCATCTGGATCATGGCTTTAGTTCCAAGCTGCCGCCTGGCTATCTCACCCACGGACTGCCGACAGTCAAGGATGTGGCCCCAGCCATAACACCGCTCGAACAGAAGAAGGAGCAGGAGGAGAAGAAGGAGGGTGAGTACAAAGCTCATCTATAGCTAGAGATGTGCACGTGCTAACTTCTCAGCACGAAATGCTCTTTATGCATATCTATCACGTGACACGGAAGTTTTAAACTAAAAAGAAAAAAAGTTATGATCGCCACACGCTCACGAGCAGCATTCAGTTCACAGCTAGAGATGTGCACGTGAGCACGCACGAGCATGGAATGCTCGTAGTATTAAGCACGACTCACGCACATGCACGAACACATCTCTACGCGTGACACGTAAAAGTTATGGAATATCATTGAATTTTCGTGTCACGAACACTGTTCATAATATTCGCTCACGAGTCACGCGCAATTCCATTTAGCGATGGGCGCGTGACACGCAAACGTATGGAATTACACGATATAATTCATAAATCGTTCACAATTTGCAGTCAAGGAACTGTCGGAGGAGCAAAAGCAAATGATCATATTATCGGAGGACTTTCAGAGATTCGTATTGCGTGCCGGACGCGTCATTGAGCGCGCCCTCTCCGAGAACGTGGACATCTATACGGATTACATTGGATGCGGCGACAACGAGGAGGCGAACGATGAGCGCTCCCACGCCCGCCTATCGCTGAATCGTGTCTTCTATGATGAGCGCTGGTCAAAGAATCGCTGCATCACCAGCATGGATTGGTCAACGCATTTTCCGGAACTGGTGGTCGCCTCCTATCACAGCAACGACGAGAGCCCCAATGAGCCGGACGGGGTCGTGATGGTCTGGAATACAAAATTCAAGAAGCAAACACCGGAGGATGTCTTCCACTGTCAGAGCGCCGTGATGTCCACATGCTTTGCCAAATTCAATCCCAATTTAATACTCGGCGGCACATACTCTGGCCAGATTGTGCTCTGGGATAATCGTGTCCAGAAACGCACGCCCATACAGCGTACACCCCTGAGCGCTGCGGCGCACACACATCCCGTCTATTGTCTGCAAATGGTGGGCACACAGAATGCCCATAATGTCATATCGATATCGTCGGACGGCAAGCTGTGCTCCTGGTCGCTGGACATGCTATCGCAGCCGCAGGATACGCTCGAGCTGCAGCAGCGCCAATCGAAGGCGATCGCCATCACATGCATGGCCTTTCCGGCCAATGAGATCAACAGCCTGGTCATGGGCAGCGAGGATGGCTATGTCTATTCGGCATCGCGGCACGGCCTGCGTTCGGGCGTGAACGAGGTATTCGAACGGCATTTGGGTCCCATAACGGGCATCTCAACGCATTATAATCAATCGTCACCGGACTTTGGTCATCTGTTCCTAACCTCATCGATCGATTGGACAATTAAGCTGTGGTCCCTCAAGGTGAGCGATCCGTGTGCATCCTACCGAAGATTTTTTTATTGAATTGCCATCCATTCGTTTGCAGGACACCAAACCCTTGTATTCGTTTGAGGATAACTCCGACTATGTCATGGATGTCGCCTGGTCGCCCGTTCATCCCGCTCTATTTGCTGCTGTCGATGGTAGCGGTCGCCTTGATTTATGGAACCTCAATCAGGATACCGAAGTACCGACAGCATCAATCGTTGTCGATGGTGCGCCAGCGCTGAATCGCGTCTCCTGGACACCATCTGGCCTCCATGTGACCATCGGCGATGAGTCCGGCAAGCTCTATGTCTACGATGTCGCTGAGCATCTGGCGCTGCCGTCGCGCGATGAATGGTCCCGATTCAATGCTACCCTCAACGAGCTCAAGATGAATCAGAACGACGAGGTCTAATCCCAACGTTTACAGAATTACAGAACAGAGCACGTTTTCGTCTAAGCAAAAATCGTTGGTGTGCATTGCCAAAGGATGTGGGTGGGGGGCGTATACTTATATATATATATATATATATATATATCTATACATATTTATATATATATATATAAATGTGCTCCAATTTTCCATTGATTGTGTTAAGAGCTTGGCTTTAATTTTGTACGCGTTGTAATTCAACTCGTTTTCTATCATTTTTTTTTTTATTATTTTATCAAAGGCTACCGCTTTCCACCCATATTCCACCCATATTCCGCAATGCGACCAAGCTAAGAGCTTAAAAGAGCTTTTTGGTTTATTCCTACTCCCGCCACGCCCCCGCCCCCTCCTCCACAACGTATTCAAGTTAAGTTCATCAAATGAAGTTACACTGAGAAAAACAAAAACCAAAATATGTATACATATGTATGCGATATATGCTTTAAACGATTTTGGTTTAAATGCGAAACGTTCTTTTCAAGCTCTCCGCCTAAAAATCATTGGTATTTGTAATTTATTTGATATATATATATATATATATTCATATATTCTTAATATGTTTAGAACTGATTTCATGGCTTTCGGTTCTGATTGATTTTGCCCCCACGAGCTGTGTATAAAAGGAGAAAATTCAAGAAAATGGCAAACAATACTTATTTGCGCAATGATTTATATAATATGCAACAACAACAAAATGATACAAATATATATATATTACATATACATATATAACGCGATATTTACAAACGCGTGCATGAAGCGAACAAGTTGAGAATCAGAAGAATGACAAAACTGTAATTGAATTGTAGTATATTAATAACTCATGCAAGCGACAACAACAACAATAAAACGAGATTAAATAAAGATAATATATATATATATATATATAAGTATGTGTGTGTGTGTGTGTGTGCGTGTGCGCTATCTATTTATATCTAGCTAATAATTTGTGTGTATCCAATGATTCATGCAATTGGCATGCGTATTGCATTGCCATTTGGGCCGAAGCCGTAGTTAAAGCGAAATTAAAAGCTTCATCATAAAAGCTCTCGACGTCGACAGCAGCAGCGGCAGCAGCAGCAGCGACAGCGACGCTGTCTGTGTGCAGTCTGTAGCGAACGGCGGGTGGAGAACAACGTAAAAGAAAACTGAACGAAGCATTTGCAATTGCAGCAGCAGCAGCAGCAAGAACAACAACACAGCTGCACCGAGAAAACTGAACGAGCCAGTGTGAAATTGTTGGCAAAAAAAAAAAAAAAGAAACAAACAGTTTTAACGTATTTAACACAACTAACCCAAAAAAAAAAACAAAAAAAAAAACGAAAAGCAAAACGAGAAATGGATTACAAGGTCAGTACTTCGTATGCAAATTGAATCGATAGTTTTTGGGGCTAAAGCATATTGCGCTGACTCATCGCGTACAGGCCGTGCCGTGCGTTGTGCCGCGCAGCCCCTTCGATGCGGCCAGCGATAGCCAGGAGCTGCGCGCCGCAATGCGTGGCCTCGGCACCGATGAGGAGCAAATAATCGAGGTGCTCACCTCACGTAGCAATGCCCAGCGCCAGTTAATTAGCGCCGCCTACGCTGCAGAATTCGATAGAGATTTGATTGATGATCTGAAGGATGAGCTGGGCGGCAAGTTTGAGGATGTGATTGTGGCGCTGATGATGCCGCCCGTGGACTATCTGTGCCAGCAGCTGCACAGCGCCATGGCCGGCTTGGGCACCGAGGAGTCAACACTTGTCGAAATTCTCTGCACCAAAACCAACGAGGAGATGCAGCAGATTGTCGTCAACTATGAGGAGAAATATGGACGGCCGTTGGCCGAACAAATGTGCAGCGAAACGTCCCGTTTCTTTAGACGTTTGCTAACGCTGATTGTGACCGGCGTGCGAGATTCGTTGGATACGCCCGTGGATGCGGCACAGGCCAAAGATCAGGCGGCACAATTGTATGCCGCTGGTGAGGCTAAATTGGGCACCGACGAGGAGGTCTTCAATCGCATCATGGCCCATGCCAGCTTCCCCCAGCTGCGACTGGTCTTCGATGAATACAAGGAACTGTCCGGCCAGACCATCGAGCAGGCCATCAAGCACGAAATGGCCGATGAGCTGCACGAGGCCATGATGGCCATCGGTATGTTCGCATCCACATCCATATACCATTGACCACCAATTCCAATCAATTCCAATTGCCCGCAGTGGAGTGCGTACAGTCGCCGGCGGCGTTCTTTGCCAATCGCCTGCACAAGGCCATGGATGGGGCCGGCACCGACGATGCGACGCTTATACGCATCATTGTCAGCCGCTCGGAGATCGATCTGGAGACAATTAAGCAGGAGTTCGAGCGCATCTATAATCGTACGCTGCTCAGCGCCATTGTGGTAAGTGCTTAAACCAAATATTTCTACCACCTTTTAATCCATTTACAACTTTTGCTTTATGTAATTCCCCTAATACTTCATCTACTTCTTCTTCTTCTTGTTGTTGTACTTATTGTTCTTGTTCTTGTTGTTGTTGTCTTTGGTGCTAGGACGTAAGTATTGCCCAGTCCAAATAGGGTATCTGCTAACCAAAATTCCAGCTAACCTGGGCACCTGGGCACATTCCAGAGCCACATCAAAGAAAAGCTGAAGAAAAACAAAGAAAATTTAGCAAGGCTTGCTCCGATTCGACCGATCCGATTCGACCGTTCCGACCGATCCGATCCGATTCCGCCATAACAGAAAGAACAGTTTTAAGGGCTTTAATCGAGGGTTTAGCTTGCATAGAAATAGATCCAGGATTGACTATATATATATATATATATATATGCTCTATGGGTTCGGCCCATTTCATGCCAGATTCCGAACAGGAGTAGAAAAACCACAAATCGCTCGAGTTTCTTAATACAATTTATTTGTGTATATGTATATGTATGTAGATATAATCTTAAAGAGCGTAGCTAAAAGTTACAAATTGCTTTCATATTTCAATTAAGGCCTTAAATATTATACGTTAGGTGACACACATTGCGTAACATGATTTATGCTTAATTTATGCAAATTTTGATTCAAGCAACAAATTCATAATTGAAAAGAATTTGCTTGCAAACACTGTTTGTGCGTGAAAACGTTACAAATAGTGTTGGAAAGCGTTCAATGATCGCTTTTCATTTTGGGTAGATTTTGTTGTTTTGAGTAGATTTTCTTTGTTGTTTGGTTCTTGATGCATGTTTGCCCGGTCGGATATGCCCGTATTTTATTGTACGGTCCACACATATTTCAACTGTTCTCATTTCTTTTTTTCTTTCTGTGTTTTTCCTGTTTGTTTTTTTTTTTTTTTTTTTTTTTTTGTGTTTTTCTGTTTGCAGTCGGAAACGTCGGGCGACTACAAGCACGCTCTGGCCGCGCTGCTGGGCGGCGCCTAAGCAAAACCTGGCCAAAAGCAAATCAACTATACGAAATTATCATAGATGCTATTTAGCCAATTATAGTATTTACGGTGTCCTTTGCGCAGGATGCTCGCTTTTAATGTTTGTGGCAATAAATTACACACGCTAAACACTAAACCAGTTGCTACTACAAAATTTATCAACTTAAACATTTAACAATCAATTTGCTTTCAATACACTGGCTGACAAGGATCGGCTGATGCCCACATGCCTTCTGGAAGGTTAATACTACTACAAAAAAGGTGATACAAAAAAAAAAACACAAGCAACAGACGACGCAGTGAAATGAAAAAAAAGAAGCGAAATGGAAGCCCAAAAACTCGAACTATTTAAAGTATAACTTGTGCAGCTCCTTGGTCTTTACGGGTAGAAAATTTTGCATTTCATCGGGATTCGTCCAAAAGCTAGTCGAAGTCTGCAAGCAAGAACATTAGCAAAAGTGTGTGTGCGTGCGCGTGTGTGTGTGTGTGTGTGTGTGTCTAGCTGTACCTGTAGCTCCGAGCAGGGCGCCTCGCGATGTATGTACTCCCTGAGTATGTAATCATTCTCGATCTCCCAATGGAAGCGCGTGTCGTGCATCCGGATGAGCACATCGTCGATGCGCAAAAAGTGACGCAGCAGCACAAAGAAACCGGAGGGCATAACGCGCTAAAAATAAACACAACAAAATATATAAAGTGAATCGTAAGTAAGCCACACAGTTAACAACAAACTATTCCAACTAATCTAGCATAAGCCTTACTTCCAAAACTAACAAAGTATCAGATCTTAGATTGATTTTTCCTCCAAACATTTATACAATATGCCTATCTGATCTTCACAAGAATTTGAACAACTCTTACGTTATAAAAAGCTACCAATATATCCCAAGAAACAAAAGAACTGGGACAATTGTTCCTATAGCAGCTATATGATATATTAGCAGGGTATATCTGGGCCTTGCCCGTGGATTGTTTCCAGATTTCGATGCCAAATCGATCTAGAGGCCAAATCATGAACAAGAAGCCAAACCTTCTGAAAATCTGATGAGATTCGAACGAGTTATGGAAGTGTCTGATTTTGATTCTATATAGGGTATTTGAGTGCTCTCCTCCTCGATTCTCAAGAATCTAGCTGCGCTCTACATATATATGTGTGCATGCATATATAGAAGGCAATGCAAGGGTATAAAAAGTTGTTTATAGAAGAACTTAATTGTTGAGCGATCTGAGGCAGCAGACTTCGGCTTAGGTTCTGCCTGCAACAAAAAAGAAGCTTAATCAAAGAATCTTCAATAAATAGAGAGAACGTGAATTGCATGGAAATGAACAGACGAGCAGGCAGACAGATGTAACTCGTTATATCGATTATGCAAATGTATCTGGCCGGGGTTGGGGTCTGGGGCTGAGGCTGAGGCTACTCACAATACGAACGCTCATCACGGAAATGCCATGATCATGCAGCTCATCCTCATAGAGTGTGAGATCATGATAGAATAGAATATTTTCGCGCTGCATTAGCTTCATTTTGTTGAGCGTCTGGTCTGTCAATTCGGAGCGAAACTTATCATTTAATGTGCCCTGATATGTTGTTGTAAATGTCCAGTCAAATGGCTTGTATTTCTGCTCCATGTTCTGCTCGGCGCTGCAATCACATTAAGATTCTTATAAATCACAAGCTTGTTGAGTGTAATTACGATTATATTCGGGATTACCGCGTCTCGCGCCACTCCTGAGCGCAGGCCACCTCCAAGGCGGCCTGTTTGCCGTTGGCAACGAGAGCCAGCGCGTCCATCGGCTTGAATTCCATAATGGCGCCATCTTTGTGCTGGAGCACCAGTTTGTTTTTGTGGAACACCATGTCCGGCAGATGTGGCAGCTCCAGTGAATGTTGATAATTGCATAGATCACAGCGATTGGCGTCGTCCTTGTCGCAGCACTTGTCGCTGCCCAAATGGCACATGCTCTTCAGTATGTGCGACTTCTCGTAGCTGATGGACCAGTCATTGAAGCGTATGGACTCGTAATCCACCGGCAAACGGAGCACTCCGCACTGCAGTTAATACGAAAATATATATATATATATATATTTATATATCGGTTTGCCTGTCTGTTTGTCTCGCGTTTCTTACTTCATTTGCCATTGCTATTGCGGTGGTATAGGTGAGAATTGTATCACTAAAATAATGCTCATATATAAAACGCGAATAATGCGGCAGTGTGTTGTGTAAATCTGTATCGATTTTTAAAATCCTTTGCGAATTTTGTCATCGATATATTTTTGATAATGTGCTAAATTTCAAAGTGAACACGATTGCGTATTGCCAAACTCAAGTGTTTAAACAATTTACAAATCTACATTTTTATATAGAATCATCAAAGAAGCAGTCGCCAGAGTTTTAATAGAGAATAAATGTTGATTTAATGCAAAAGTATCGCATTGCAGCGATACATCGATACGTCGATACATCGATAAGCTGTTTGTTCACATCTCTAAAGCGTAGCGGCAAATGTTTTGTTTTTGTCAGTTATTCCATTTGCTCATGTTTGCTATAGATTTACAAATTTCGTGCCATATACTAACAAAGCGAAGCGAACGCACATCTAAAACAACTAATTAAAATTGCCACTGCCGAATATCGTTATTATGATTGCATTCAAACGCCTGCCACGTTTCTGCCTGCTGCGCGCCCTTGGCACCAAGCCGAAATTCTCCACATATACGGCGCCCAGAATGTGCAAGTCGCAAATAACTGCCGAGGAGGTGCGCGGCGTGGCCGATGCTCTCAAGAACGGACTGCGCGCCCTCGGCCAGCCGACAAGCGCAACGCATCCGCATCTGATCAGGCCCAACGAGCTGGTGCCCGGCGTGGGCCAGGCCGAATTTCAGACGCGTCGCTCTCAGCTTATGCAAGGCCTGCAGGCCTATGCGGGCAGCTTTGGCGATGAGTTCAATGGCCGCACCTCCAAGTCTCACATGGTATGGCCTAGCTAAGCTGTTGAAAGTCTAATTGTCTAATCGTTGCTGATGCCATGTATAATTCCTTAGCTGGTCATTGGTGCGGCGTCCAAAAAGTATATGAGTGGCAAGATACCGTATGTGTTCCGTCAGAGCTCAGACTTTTATTATTTAACCGGTTGTCTGGAGCCGGACTCGGTGCTTCTGCTGACCATTGATGATGTGGGCACGGTACAGTCAACGCTTTTTATGCGACCCAAGGATCCACATGCCGAGCTCTGGGATGGTCCACGGACTGGGCCCGATTATGCTGTGCAGCTCTTTGGCGTCCACGAAGCACAACCCATCGACAATTTCCAACAAACTCTGGCGGCACGTATCGCCCAGCTAAAGCCACATTTGTGGTTCGATCTGAAGCAATCGGAGCTGCCCAATGTGACGGATGCGATGCTGCAGGTGTGCAACAACGAGCGCACCCAGCTGCTGCCCGTCTACACGTTCGTGGAGAATATGCGTCTGATTAAATCGCCCGCCGAGATGCAGCTAATGCGTCGCACCTGCTCGATAGCCTCGCATGCCTTCAACGAGGTGATGGCCGAGACACGCCCGGGCCAATCGGAACATCAGCTATACGCCTCCATTGACTTTAAATGCCGCATGCGCAGCGCCAGCTATTTGGCCTATCCGCCTGTGGTGGCCGCCGGCAAAAATGCCACCGTTATACACTATGTGAACAACACACAGTTGCTGCAGCCGCAGGAGCTGCTGCTGATGGATGCCGGCTGCGAATACGGCGGCTATACCAGCGACATAACACGCACCTGGCCCGTCAGCGGCCAATTCACGGATCCGCAGCGCACTCTCTACGACATGATGGAGCAGCTCCAAAAAGAGACAATTGGTGAGGCAGCTGACGTTAGCGCCGATCCCTGTTTAAGCCATGATTTTTGTGTTTTCAGAGCTGATCATGCAACCGGGCGGCGAGACGCTGGATCAAATGTTTGAGACGACCTGCTACAGGCTGGGCAAATATCTGCAGGAAATTGGACTAGTTGGCAAGGATCTGACCGATCACAAAGAGCTAGCCACGCAGGGCTACAAGTTCTGTCCGCATCATGTCTCCCATTATCTGGGCATGGATGTTCACGATACGCCGCATGTGCCGCGCAATACACGCCTCCAGCCGGGCATGGTGTTCACCGTGGAGCCGGGCATCTATATCGATGAGAAGCGCACAGATGTGCCCGACGAATTTCGCGGCATTGGCATACGCATCGAGGATGACATACTGATCAATGAGCAGGGTCAGATCGAGGTGCTAACCGCCGGCTGTGTCAAGGAGCGGCGCGCACTGGAAGATCTTTTCAAGTAGTTGCCTTCACGGCTGCCCCAAAATTCCTAGTCATAATTTACTTCCAACTTTTATAACCAATTGTGATCAGATCACGCGCATAACTCCTCCGATCGCCCAGGGCCCATGTACATACACGATAGGTAGTACGAAAGAAACGTAAAGAACAAAATACATTTAATTGTTCAAGTTCATAAATTAGAATCCCTTAAAGCTTGGCAAACACGGGCTTCTCATCTTTGGTGAGCTGTGCGCCCACCGCCTGGGCAAAGTCCTCGGATTGCAGATACAGCTTGTTGATAATACGCTGCAATTGGCAAAAGGGCAAAGGTTAATATAAATCTCGTTCCGGACAAGCAAATGCATAGATATAGATAGCATACAATGTGATCGAGTCCCTCCTGATTGGTATGCTCCAGTGAATAGACCATGCTCTCCTTGGTCGTCTGGACGGCGATGGGACTCTTGCTGGCAATATCCTCGGCCAGCGCAAGGGCGCCGACCACCAAAGAGTCCTTGTCGGGAAATACGCGACTGACCAGACCGCTGCGCTCGGCTTCGGCGGCCTCAAAGCGACGACCCGTGTAGCACAGTTCGCGAGCCAGCGACTGGCTGCCAATGGCCTTGGGCAGACGCTGCAGCGAACCAACATCGGCGGCCATGCCAATGTCGACCTCCTTGACCTGAAAGAAGGCATCCTGTGTACTGTAGCGTATGTCTGCGGCGGTAATTAGATCGACGCCGGCACCAATGCACGCCTGATGCACGGCCATGATGACGGGCTTGGGACAACGCTCGACAGCGCTAATCGAGTCCTGATAGAGCTTAATGGTCCGCTCCAGGACAACACCCTTGCGTGCCACATCCTCGCAATCGGCCAGCTGCTGGCCCATGCTCATCATAGATGACAAATCGATGCCGGCACAAAAATGCTTGCCAGCCGCGGACAGAACAATGGTGCGACAATCCGGATTTATGGCCAGCGTTTCGAAGCAGTCTTTGATCTCGCTGCGGAGCAAGCCAATACAAATGATGGTGATGTATACGTATATATATATATATATGATATTTACACTTACAGCCACATATCCCTGTTGATCGCATTGAGCTGCTTGGGTCGATTCAGCTCCACATGAAAGACGAAGGGCTTGGGCGAACTGATGGCCAGAGTTTTGAACTTGGCGGCGACATCGCTAGCGGCCTGAGCGCTGCTGTTGTGTGTTTTGTTGCGATAGGGCTGCATGGCTGTTAAGGTAAATGGTGCAAGGTTTAATTAGGCTGTTGCAACTGCTGCCAATTGAATGCCACACACTCAGATTCGGACTTTGTACCGGTCGGGTTGGACTCGGGTTTAATAAATCCAATTAGAGTACAACAATTATCCTAATCAGTCAATTTTAGCTGGTCACACTTACCAGCTACTCTGGGTGCCAGTCTAAAAGTATTTGTAAATCTGTATAGCGACATGTTTGCAAATTATTTAAATATTTTCAAAATCAGCCTTTTATATTTAGAGCGGTTGGCTGGCACTTGTTTTACTTTTCGATAACTTCTTAAAACGATACCTTATCGATACCACTATTTTTCAAAAACCATTCAAGTAATCGATATTGCTTTTTAGCACTTTGGCATCACAATGAAATCCAATAAGAAACCTCGTCGGGAATTTTATAGACTACATTTTCGTGATATTATGTGCGATATTGCCAACGGCTCGCGGCGACTAAAAAAAGAACTCTTCAAATCACAAGCAAAACCAAGATTTTTCATTCCTGAAATAACAGCTAAATAACATTGGTGGCATCCGCTGCAATTTTTGTTAGTTTTCTTATCGATAATGAACCTAATCGCTTGAGCAGTTACTCGATAGGTCGAAAGGATACACGATTAATTCAGCTCAAAAAAGCTTATCGCGCGCTTGTGTCAGGTTATTCAAGAAATCAGTGTGTTGCGGCTTTGACGTTCTCTTTTTACGCACCTTCGCGAACTGTGAGGAAATCTAAATTGTCGTCGCCCGCAAACTCAATTACCTCTTTATATTAAGAGGGTCCTTGAATACTTCATTCACTCCCTGGTAGATTTCAACCGTTTAATGATTTGAAGCGTGATATAAATCAACAAAAATCTCGTGCATCTGAAAAAGAAGTGTTAAGCAAACTCTCTTGTGTTGCACATGAAACATTGGTTTGTATTGGTAAAGCTGCATGTGCGAAAGTAAATGCAGCATTGTGTATATATTTTCGTTTATATTTGTTAGTTTTATAAATTGCACTCGTAACCCTTTCAAAAACGATACCAATCGATAATCGCTACCTTAAATTATCGAGTGTGCGCCACTTTAGGAAGCTTAAAACGTTTCTCTGCTGTAATCAAAAAAAAAAGGGAGATGATCTGCGATTTTCGTGTGCAATTAGTTAGACGTTGATCTGCCTTGCCAAGGCTACATACGTGAAAAGAGAACATATCACTTGCATGATTTCTCATAGGCTTGCTTGTTTTTTTCATGCCATAGTTATCGATAGTACACGACACTATTGTGAAGTCACGATCGCAACAACGTCACAATAGACCAACGCGCAGATTCTGCCGGGCAGACCAAAGACGGCGCAGTGCCGCTGATAAGCCGCCGGCGCTGCACTACCAACTATTGCCAATTATCATCCAAGGCAAACACACACAGCACTTGAGATAAGCGCACTGCATAACACACACACACACACACACACACTCACAAACACTTTGAAATTCTGCGCCCTAGCAAAATGAGCGAGCCGCTGGATGTGCTCGTCTTTGGCTCGGCCATCATAGATTTCATCTGGTAAGTGGAACGAAAGTTGCATCAATTTCAATGTCACTGCAGCCGCTACTTTTATACCCACCCCGCCCAGCTACGCACCACGTCTACCCAAGCCGGGCGAAACGCTGCATGGCCACAAATTCCAGACCGGATTCGGTGGCAAGGGTGCCAATCAGTGTGTGGCAGCCGCTCGTCTTGGCTCCAAAACGGCGCTCATTGCCAAACTGGGCGCGGACAGCTTTGGTACCAACTACATGAACCAGCTGCGCGCCGAGCACATCAACGTGGAGCATGTGCAACAGATCCCCGGCCAAACAACGGGCGTTGCCCAAATAGCTGTGTCCGCCGGCGGCGAGAATAACATCATCATTGTGGTGGGCGCCAACAATTTGCTCAGCGCCAACGATGTGGCAAGCGCATCGCAACTATTCGCACAGGCCAAGGTGCTCGTCTGCCAGCTGGAGACGCCCATTGAGGCAACGCTGTGCGCCTTGCGCGAGTTCCGGGGCATCTCCATTTTAAATGCGGCGCCAGCCTTAGCACAGTTGCCGGTGGACCTGCTGCGCCTGCCGACCATTCTCTGTGTCAACGAGACGGAGGCGGCGCTCATCATCGGCGTGAAGAGCATCAAGAGCATTAAGTAAAGAATTCCTTAGCTCAGTTGAATGCCCTTGCAGAGGGCATCAACAATGCTCGGCCAAATCTCTGCAAGGGTATTTAAGCTTAGCTAGCCCATTGATCCTCTATAAATTCTTATAATATAACTTGACCGCTTTCCAGTGAGGCGAATGCGGCACTGAAATGCCTCATCGAGCTGGGCGCCAACACGGTGATCATAACGCTGGGCAAATTGGGCGCTGTTTGCGCTTCAAAGGCCGATCCCATGGCATACGAGCTGGTGCCAGCACCAATTGTGCCCTCTGATCTGGTGGTGGACACAACTGGCGCCGGGGATGCTTTCATTGGCGCCTTGGCACACAACTTGGCGCGTTATCCGGCAAAAGAGCTGTCCGCACACATTTTGGCCGCTTGCACAGTGGCCTCCAAATCCGTACAGTTGCCGGGCACACAGTCCAGCTTTCCGTATGATTAAGAGCAGGAAAGAAGAGTTTTTCCAAGTGCCCGCACGGAATGTACTAACAAATGACGGACCAAAAAAAAAATAAACCAAATGACTTGTAAAAGCACTTCAGCCTAGAGTTTGGCGCGTAATGAGCTAAATTTCAATTTCAATTACATCTGAATGATGTGTCATAGAAATGAAAAGCCAAATTAAGCTTGCGATACCAACAAAATATTTGAGTATCAAGCAGAAAGTCGGAATTTTCGTGCCGAAATGTGGTTCGTGACACGCGGCCATCTCTAGCGCAGGCCTTGATCATTGTGCATAGAATGAATGCGGCATTTGTTGTTTTTATGACAATATTTAATGCGCTATTTGTGTTTAATCGTAAGTATAAAACGAGAAATTAATTGTGTAAACTGCTTAATGCTCAATTTTGGTCAATTTACATAGACGAAAACTGAATTTTTGCAAATGCAATTTTCATAGTGTATTCGGGCATCTGTCTGTCTGTCTGTGTCAGTGTGTGTGTGTGTGTGTGTGTGTGTTTTCACAAATTTCTTCAAATAATAATAGTTTATGCGTTGCGATCATTTTTTGCCCGACTTCTTAATGCCGCCACCCACAAGGGGTCCCTTTTTGGAAGCCTGCTGTTTGGCTGCTTCGAGCGCCTTTTGTTGGTCCTTTTGCTTTTGCTTGAATGCCATATCCTCATCATCGAGCTCCTTGCCTTCCTTCTTGGGCGCCTTCAGTGGCTTCTTTTTACCGCCCTCACGACCAGTCATTTTCTATAATTGAATGTACAAATATTAATTTCTCTTTTTTCTCTTGAAAGCGTAGTAGAATAGTCACGCACTCGCACGTTTTCCCAACTTTTCTATTTAGTGTTGACAAGTGCTCAAAATATACTGAATGTCAAAAACTTTTGGTATGTCGATATTTGTTGATTTTCGACTCTAGAAAAGATAGTGTGACCATTCGACAATGCCGATACTTTTATTTTAAAACCATTTTACCTATTGCTTAAAAAACCATATTTATGATTTTAATTTAATATAATAATGTATATTAATATGTCATTATTAGTAATATACATTATTTTAAATATGTTATCCTTATATAAGTCGTACAATTAGAGTGTAATCAACATATCGCAATGGTCACATATAATCATCGATAGCTGTCTTGGTACACCGATTTTTTTCTGTCAAGATCTCTCGATAGTTTAGCACACTGCTCACGTTTTACGAACACTTCACGAATAGCGTTCGTTAAGTGAGCACGCGGCTTATTTCATCGCCAAGTGGGAAATTCTATTTCTGCAAAAGAAGTTTTTATTCTGTGACTTTTGTAAGAAGTTTAATAACTGAAGGTATTGTGCTTTTCTTTTATACAACCCTTTTTTTTATTGCGAACTACTGCAACTAAAAAGTAAAACGAACAGTGCATCCATTATAAATTTGCCATTGATTTTTTTTCCTTCACGTTCACCTTGCACTAGTTTTTAGTTATGTAATGTGCCTATTTTTTTATGTGTCGGTGTTGGTTTAATATTCCTGTGTATGAATCTAACTGTATATTGTGGCCATGGGCCACGGCGCCATTAGAAAATGTATAATTAATTTCATATGAAAATAACAAAAATGATGCATAAATTGTGCTTACATAACCACAAAATTATTCGCAGACGAAAGCGCAACGCTGTGCAAAATTAAAGACTTATGATGCAGCGTCTAATATAATTCACAAGGTAAAACAATCGTCCGTGTCCATGTCCGTGTCCTCTTTTTCAATGCACCCACCCACACACACCTGCAATGTGCTAAGAACGCTCACGAGTTCTAACCTACAAAAATATTTTCGCAAGAAAAAGTTGAAAGCAAGCAGAGGAAAAAAACGGTGCCACACAAGCAAGCTGTCGCACACACACACACACACACACGCTTGCATGTGTACAATTTACGCCAGCTGCTTTTGTAATGAATCTAATTGAATATCCCCACTTTTTTACATGCATGTATATGTGCAGAATTTTCACTGTTTTTTTTTATTGTTATAAGTGTGACAATTGCGGCTAGAAAAGCGGCACACGCATACATACATATACATTCGTATGAATTCCATGTGCTTGTCGCTCTCTCACTCGCACGCTTCGCCATTTACACGCGCAAGAATCGCAGCGAATAAATACGTGTGTGTTGGTGTATTATATATGTATATATATATATATATTTTTTTTTTCTTACATTTTCTCTTGTTTCTTGAAATTCTAAGAGCACATTTCTTCTTCCATTGAGCAATGACCGCTTTAATTTTGTCGGTGTTCAAACCCTCAAAAAATGTACGTTCACATTTCACCTGGCTGTTAATGCTTTCAAAAACCAGAACCGGTTGATTTAGCAGAGGCAATCAGCGAGCGCAGCAGATGCTACTGCTGCTACTGCTGCTGATCTTTGTGACGTCAGCAGAGCTAACGCGTCGTGTAAATATGCCGCATGTGATTTTTGTATTTATTTTTGCCCTTTTGTGTGGCCTTTTTGGCGCCATTTTGCATTTGCCGTTTTCTAACTGATGCCAATCATCGATAACATACAGCTAAAACGTCCTGTCCTCCTATCTGGTATTGTGACAACAGCCCAGCGAATTCTCATTCTTGCAGTTGCCAACTACTGTTGGAATTGGCAAGCGATAGAATAAATCGACGCCCTCGATGATGCGTCAGCAGTTAAAGTTCTGGAAATTTCATGCATAGCTTGACTTTCTATTGTTGGCGATTAATTGTTTATGTGACGGCTGTCTGGCAACCCCCTCATTAACATGCTGCCGTACTTAGCCGATTAATCTGATTTTGTGGCAGGGCCAGCGCACTTGAACTTATTTGCTTAAAATAGCTGCCCCAATTGAGTTTGGGGCTGCATTAACTCCGCTGCATTTTTGGCGCGTTGCCATTCAACTATTTGTCGCACGTCAGACAGCGTCTAGTGTTCATTTTTTTTTTTTATGTAATTGTCGGCGTTTCAAAGACCTTGAAAATTGCTTACATAAAAAGGTTGTATTAGTGGCGGCGGCGGCGTTTATCTAATCGCAGTACGCACATTTCAATTTTGCTGCCTTCCGCCTGCAAAAGGCCCTGTGACGTCGCATTTGCTAGCAGTAGTAGTATTTAAGAGAGCATGAGACAGCAAGAGCGCGAGAGCGCCAAAGAGAGCGCAGCGCACATGCGTCAAATTTTCCACTAGTCACATGCTATACGCTGTGGACGCGGGCGTCAACGCTGCCGCTGGCTGACGTCGGCGAGTTGCCAACTGCTGAGTACAAATTTACAATTTTGGCAAGCATTCAGTTTTGCCGTTGAAGGCGCTGCAAACCTCGAAAGGGGTAAATGAAAAACAATTGTTTAAAATGCAAATCCAATCCATCACATACGTTTTATTTTTCATCTCTTTTTTTTTTTTATTCTTTGGCCAATACAATTACCATGTAAATACATATGCCTCTTTATTCTCACTTCCTTTTCTTATCAGTGTCCGGCCCGTAACTCTGCTGCCTGTGAACTGATTAACAGTGTTATGCAATGCGATTGGCATTGAATTCACTGCTGTCACTACTAGACATATACATTGATAAACCGTATATGTATTTATATATATATATATATATAGAAGAGATGATAGGCGCGCTGATCTGCTCTCTCGTTCTCGATCGTCATTTGCTGCTTTTGCGCACACGTGCAAAAGCTTTGTGTGCGTTTGCGTGTTTTTGCTGTCCCAGCATTTGTTGCCAACTGTCTCTCAATGGTTTGGGCTTAAACGCTTTTGTTACCGTTATGTGACCCTCATACTCTCTCCCTCTCTCTCTCTCTGTTTCTCGCAACTGTTGCGCTGCGACTGCGACGCGTGAGCGAGCACCTGAACTTGACTCTGCCTCTGCCTCTGCCAGCAGAGGCAGCAGCTGACCAACGCAGCGCAGCACAGGCTAGCTCGCCGCCTCTGCTGTACCGAAGCGTTCACAAGCAATTTAGTTGCCGTCCGGTGCAGACCTTTGATTTCGCAAGGAATAAGGATAAATCATTTTTTTTTCGGTGCTGTGATATTTAAACACAAACAAATTGTACGTATTACAAATGAATTGCATCAATAGTGCATATCAATATTAATTGATTCAAATATCAACGTCAATAACAATAACTGAAGAGCAGCAATAATAATTGAAAGCGCAAGCATTGGTTTTTTTTTTCTATTTTTTGTTTTCGTTGCTTGAAATAAATGAAATTCTTTTTTTTCGAACGTTACATAAATGTGCAAAAGCATAAACCGATTAAAAATCGATTGGGCAACAACAAAAGCAGCGTGTCTTGTGTTTACAATTGATTATCAATTATGTAGTTAAACAATTTGCAACTATTTTATTTTTTTTTTGCTAGTGACAAAGGCAGTTATGCAATTCGACATTAAAGGGCGTCTATCCCCCCCTTTTTTTTCCACAAGCAAGTGCAATGCGATAAACAATACGCCATATAACGAAAGCCCCGTTACACGTGCAACTTCGCCTAGCTCTTATTTTCCCTTACTGCTGATTAGAATTATTACATTTATTTTTTTTCTTCGGCCCGTTTAAACTGTTACATCACAGTCGCGCGTGCTCTTTGCGAAAGCTCTTTCAATCAACGGTATTCTGGAGATTAGATAACAGGCCAACGCTTTTTACAGTTGTTTGCGTCTGCACTCAGCACACCCACAACTCGCCATGAAATAAAATTCTCTTGCACGCTCTCCCTCTCTCTCTGTCTCTCTCTTAAATGACTAGCCGCTCTTGCTGTGTGTTCAAGTGATTACATAAATGTGGTTTTCGTCAATGAAAACTGGCCTAGACTGACTCGGCCGGCGGGCTGCTAATTTAATTTTGTGCCACATTTAAGGCAACAAAAACAAATAACAATGAATAAATTTGGCTCTGCTACACTTGAAATCTAAATTTAACAAGACAACAGCACGAAATGAAGGCGCTCTCTCGCTCGCTCTCTCTCTCTTTTTCTTTCGCCAACACACTTTGGCCAATGTCAGCTGCCGAGAACATTGGCCATACATTTTTTTTTTTCTGTAGCTAGCCATCTCCTTTACACCAATTGGCAAGCAGCTGTGCTCTTGGCATTTGAATAGACTTGAAAGCGCCATCTATCACCATGTTATACAAGCGTATAAATTATGCAATGAATGCACACTCATCTACCTGAACATGTTCTCATTGCCAAAATGTGCTCTTGATTGAGAGAAAGCGTTAATCTATTATTGCCGGTTTAAAGAAAGCTCAGCTCAATTCGTGTCCAATTGCATAAACGTGGCAGTTGGGCGTTTCAAAACTGATTCATAAGCAGAAATACAAAAAGAAAAAAAAATCCCCCAAACTGGCAGCGCTGTTGTTTTTTTTTTACTAACACCATCACATGCATGTGGCTCGTATAAACAATAAGCGCACCAATACAACTACACGAAACAATTGCAAAGCCGCCTGACAACGAACGTTGCCAAGCGCGCGCACACACACACACACACATTCACATAAATATCAATGCTTGAAATTAACATACACACATCTATATATATATATATACACATATGAATGCTTGAAATTTTAATTGCTGATTTCGCAGACGACAGCAAAAATAAAAAAAAAAAACGAACTGTCCATAGTCTAAACAAAACTCTGCCTCATGATGCCGGCTTGCTGCCGGTCTTATTTCATTTATCTTATATGTACATCATTTGTTTATTAACCAACTTCATCATTTGCATGCTTAGCTAGTTTATTTAACACATTTTAATGCATTTCTTTTGTGGTTGCATCTGCACTTGCAGAGCTCATCGAACTTTGGTTGGCCTTTCGATTCGCCAACTGCCGCAAAAGTACTCGATACGATTGCAAGCTGGTATCGATAATCGATTGGTTGTCGCGCGGTATCGATTGCTCTCGTTAAGTTGGGCGCTTGCCGCCGTTACTCGTTTTTCAATTTCATTCATGCATGTTATAAATACTTTCATTTGGTTTTTGGTGGCTATCAATTTGTTGTTTATGTTAAAACTGTGTCTAAAAGTGAAATGTGCTCATACATAATGCAAGTAATTATCAAGTATGCTAAATATCACAAATCATTCACCTCACAAATGACAACTAACTGAGATGATGGACGAACGGTGGTGGAGAAGGATGTAAAGAAGGAGGAGGAGTTGACAATTTTTGTATTAATTTAACGCAATTGGCGTGTTTATAGCAAAATGGGCAAGGATTTTGATGCTATTGGCTTCGCCAAGGACTTCGCTGCCGGTGGCATCTCCGCAGCTGTCTCAAAGACTGCCGTCGCACCCATCGAGCGTGTGAAACTGCTGCTGCAGGTTCAGCACATCTCGAAACAAATCACCCCCGATCAGCAATACAAGGGTATGGTTGATTGCTTTATCCGCATTCCAAAGGAACAAGGTTTTGCTTCATACTGGCGCGGTAACTTGGCCAACGTTATTAGATATTTCCCAACTCAGGCTCTGAACTTTGCCTTCAAGGACAAGTACAAGCAGGTAAGCATTCACCCCTCCCCCCAATTTAAAAGAGATTCGCTACAACAGCCATTTTGCCCATTGTCTATTGTAGGTCTTCTTGGGTGGTGTTGACAAGAACACCCAGTTCTGGCGTTACTTCATGGGCAACTTGGCCTCTGGTGGTGCCGCTGGTGCAACCTCTCTGTGCTTTGTCTACCCATTGGATTTCGCTCGTACTCGGTAAGTGGCATTATAATGGGTACGAAACAACGATTGAATCTAATTCGAATGGGTCTCAATTTTAGCTTGGCTGCTGATACTGGCAAGGGTGGCGCTCGTGAATTCACCGGCCTGGGCAACTGCTTGACCAAGATCTTCAAGAGTGACGGTATTGGTGGCTTGTACCGCGGCTTCGGTGTATCTGTCCAGGGCATCATCATCTATCGTGCTGCATACTTTGGCTTCTACGATACCGCTCGCGGCATGTTGCCCGATCCCAAGAACACACCCATTTACATTAGCTGGGCCATCGCTCAGGCTGTTACAACTGTTGCTGGTATTGTGTCCTATCCATTCGATACTGTCCGTCGTCGCATGATGATGCAGTCTGGCCGCAAGTCCACCGAGATCATCTACAAGAACACACTGCACTGCTGGGCCACCATTGCCAAGCAGGAAGGCAGCGGTGCCTTCTTCAAGGGCGCCTTCTCCAACATTCTCAGAGGCACTGGCGGTGCTTTCGTGCTTGTGTTGTACGATGAAATCAAGAAGTTCTTGTAAATTAAATTATTAAATTATTCAAAACAACAACAACAACAAATATAACAACAACAACAACAACAAACCACTACCAGCTAATTATATTATATAAATTGTAACAACAACAAAAAGGAAACCACAACAAAAAATGTTTAAAGAACAGCGAGAAACATCAGCAATAATCCCCGATATAATTATCAAATTATATTATATATAATAACTGGAATATAATTTAATTGCACTTGCCCAAAATAGCAAAGAAAAAAACACCTAAAGAACATCAAGGATGGCCAGAAAAACAACAACAACACGAAGAAGAGGATGGATGATGATATGCAAAAGGAGCTGCAGCTGGATATGGGCGGAGCGGAGCGGAGCGACGGCAACAACCAAACTTGAACCCCACAAACAACACACCAAAACCCCCAAAAACACAGCAGAAGGAGAGACAAAAACAAAAATCAGACGAACATTCTAGACATTAATATTATTTATAAGCTAGTATTCTTGTTAAGTTCGACAGGTGATTGTTGTGGCAGAGCGCGGCGTTTGCTGTTTGTTGTGCTCTGTTTCGCCTTGGAACAACGCCAACAAGACGCCCACGCTCCTTTTGCCAATCGCTAACATGTTGTTATAAATCAATGGAGTGCCCAATGCAAAGGAAATTATACGAACAACAATTTCTTTAGCCTCTGCTGTAACAACAAACCAACAAAAAATCAACCTGCGGTTGGTTAAAAATATAAAAATTGATAAAAATAGTAGACAAATTGTGTTTTCGTTTCACATGCAGCTCTCTCGCTCTTTCGCTCTTCCCCACACGCTTTCTTAAACGTGCCACTGGCGGCAGCAAAAAGAAAGAGAGAAAGAGAGCGAGCGAGAGAGCGAGCGAGAGAGCGAGCTGCCGCCTGCAAGAGGTGCATGCAATTATCTGTGAAAATCCATAAAAGTGAATGTAGAAAAAAAAAAGAGAAATTCGTCCGATTGCAAAAACTCACCTCAATTTATCGTAAAATAGATTAGATGGATATTGTTATTGAAATCAAAATAATATTCGAACAATTTAACTGGAAAACTTTGTGTTGGCCAGAGAGTTTTGGGAAAAACTGACGCATTTTGCCAGGCATGATTTTTCCCTGAACTTGAATTGAAAAAACGTAATGAAAATCAAAGTAGTCTTCGGAATTGAATGTCACAGTTTATGTTCAATTCAAAATTGTTCCATGTCACACATAGCTGGTTTTAATATAAACCCAAATTTTTCGGCAAAAACTTCATGTATTTTAACATTTTATTTTCGTCGGACTTGAATATCCTTTGGAAACTGTAGAGCTAGCGCAGATTGAACGGAACACGCAACGCACAAGCGCAGAACTTTAAACCAAAAAGAAAACAAGAAAAACTAACCAAGCAAAAAAAAAAAAGAAAAACAAAAAAAAACTTCCCCCCCCCCCTCACCGAAAGAGGTTTCCAAGCAAAGGAGCAAGCAATACTCGCAGAGAAGTCATCACAACAAAGTCGACAGGATGGGCGATGAAGGTGGCGGCATGAGAGCTGGGGGCGATCTCAAGTCCTTCTTAATTGACTTCATGATGGGCGGCGTATCGGCCGCCATTGCCAAAACCGCGGTGGCGCCCATCGAGCGCGTTAAACTGATTCTCCAGGTGCAGGAGGTATCCAAACAGATAGCACAGGATCAACGCTACAAGGGTATTGTGGATTGTTTTGTGCGCATACCGCGCGAACAGGGATTTGCATCATTATGGCGCGGCAACTTGGCCAATGTGATACGTTATTTTCCAACACAGGCTCTTAATTTTGCCTTCAAGGATGTGTACAAGTCGGTGAGTGCGTGTGTGTGTGTGTGTGAGGCTGTGACGCACAACTTGAACAAGTACTAAAAAATCCCTGACTTTGGCATATTTTGTGCGTTTTTTTTTTTTCTCTCTTCCTACGATATTCAGGTATTTTTAGGTGGCGTCGATAAAAAGAAACAGTTTTGGCGCCACTTCATGGGCAATTTGGCATCTGGTGGCGCTGCTGGCGCCACTTCTTTGTGCTTTGTGTATCCGCTGGACTTTGCTCGTACTCGGTAAGTTTTTAAGTTTTTTTTTTTTGGCTGAATTTGTTTTGTCTTCGCCAAGGTTGCCACTTGGTGAAATTATGGCCGACGCATTGAAATGTAGTACGCCAGATAGCCAGTGTTGGTTAATGCTGCACTTTACGCACTTTTCAGTTTGGCCGCTGATGTGGGCAAGGGAGGGCAGCGCGAGTTCAATGGATTGATCGACTGCCTCCGAAAGGTGGTGAAATCGGATGGACTGATTGGACTGTATCGCGGCTTCATTGTGTCCGTACAGGGCATTATTATATATCGTGCCGCATACTTTGGTTTCTACGATACGTGTCGCGATCATTTGCCAAATCCGAAGAATACACCCTTCTATGTTAGCTGGGGTATCGCCCAGGTGGTGACCACCATAGCTGGCATTGCATCCTATCCGTTCGATACGGTCCGTCGTCGCATGATGATGCAGTCGGGCCTCAAAAAATCGGAGATGGTCTATAAAAATACCGCCCACTGTTGGCTGGTGATTGCCAAGCAGGAGGGCCCCGCTGCCTTTTTCAAGGGCGCCTTTTCCAATATTATTCGCGGCACTGGCGGCGCCCTTGTTTTGGCTATTTATGATGAATTTAAGAAGTACGTATAAATTATCCGACACTCTCAACCCCCGACCCCCCCCCCCCCCCCCACCCCCCCCCACCCGGCCAAGCCAATTTCCCCTCCCCCGCCCCGTCGCAGAAAGCGGAGCTGGTGGATGTTCCAGAAATAGCCCATCATTATTAAATAGATCAAGAAACATTGGAATTATCTCGAGAATCAGACTTACCAAACGCTTATCAAAATACATCTACGTGAACTGTTAGCAACACCTCGACAGTGGATCCATGTAATTTTCGGACTTTTCTTTTTTCGTTTTTGTTCTTGTGATGGCTATTTCAGAAATTTACCATAAATTGACAGTGAAATGAAGGATATTATTAAAATTAAATCAAAGACTGCGCAGCAAATTTTTCATTTTCTCTTACCGCCGGTTGTGAAACTCTGCTAGAACAGTGCCCACGCACTGTTAGTCAAGTTGCCAACCAGCTGGCTTAGTCAAGTTGCCAACCAGCAGCTGCCCTGGCTTGTCAAATTATTATATTTATTTAAAACAAAATCAGCTTAAATTACGTGCGCAGCATTATCTTTTTGACTCATATTCATATTTTAAGTGTAATAAACTGTTTATCGTACGGTTGCTGATCCGCATTTAGTCAAGTTACGCACCAACAGCGAATGCATTTACAATTGCAAAACTCGTCAAATTCGTTTAATTAAAAAACGTTTCTACGGTGCAAGAGCATTAATCGAAACTGATCGAAAATTGTGCAGCTGATGGTGTGTAACACGGCTAAGACAGCATCCATGTTAGCCGAGTTGCACACCAGCGCAGCGTATAAACCAATAAGAATAGCCAATTTATGTACAGTTACAAAATACGAATAATTTATTGAACTTATTTTTTTTTTTTGTTGCCTCGTGTTGATTGAACTTAAATGTTAGCAGGCGTTAAAGTTAAAGTAAGTATTAAAATAACATTAAAAACAAATCAAATCGCACGCGCCGAACCTGAACCGGAACCAAACTGAACTGAGCGAACTTTCAATTGAGCTTGTTCACATTCGCTGTTGCCGTTAGATGTAAGTGAACAGAAAAAGAACGTAAACAAAAACAAACTTTCCGAACAATTGCACTTAAAAACTTAAACTACCCTACATTGGCTTTCGTGGTGGGTGCGCAGCTTGCCTTTTTTTTCTTCTTTTTTTTTTCTGTTGTTTATCTTGTGCGCGCGTGACTATTAAATTGATGCCATTGTCTATCGAATCGAATCGGATCAGATCAGATGCTCGGCTATGCTACAAATGGACATTAATGGGTGGCGCCCGATCTGTGCGCCAGGAATAAGAAGTATGTGCCCGCCGCATAGGCCAAGAAATTGAACAATCCAAAAACGCCAGCCGCCGTATTGGAGCCATGTCCCTTAGCGTTCGATTCGGCCCATCTGGCCAGCTGCACAATGAATGCAATAAAGTAGAGCAGCGTCAGCACAGCGGTTGTTAACAGTTCCTGAGAGAGTGAGTGTGTGTGTGTGTGTGAGAGAGAGAGAGATAGGGTTAGCTTGACACAGCTGCAGTATGACCAGGCAACACAAAGAAAATACTCACTGAGAATATCCAATTGACGGCCACATTGAGCGCCTCGCGTATGCCCAGAAAATAGGCAGCTATCAGCAGGATGGTAATTATGAAAGAGATGACAACAACGAACAGAAAGAAACTTGTCGCAGCCGCTTGTGCAGGTGAGGCAAGCGCCATGCAAATGATGCCCAATATCTGAAATGAATTCAAGCAATTCATAAATATGCATATTTAGTAGACAAGCGAATTTTTGATGTCAATTGGCATTAAATATTGTTTTTTTTTTTTTTTTTTTGTGACATGATGTCACCTTAAGCAATTGAACAATGGCAACCAGTTAATTGCCTCTTGCCTATACACATAAATACTAAATTACAAAATCGTTGAGCTGAGTAAAATTTGAACATAATAACCTGTGAGAACGTTGCAGCCGAGTACAGCCGACTGCGAAATACTCTGCAATAACCCATTATAGAATATAGAATTTCAAGTTGCAAGTCTCCTTGAAAAAAACAAACGGACCAGCCAAACCAATATGCCCGTTTTCACATTGTGATTCAAGTAGAAAAAAAGTGCGTAGCGTTTTGGCAGTGGCAACGCTGCACTTTGACGGTCAGTTCGTGTACGTGTGTTGTCTGTTTGTACGTGTGTGGGCGGCGATGGCACAGATTTCGATGACATGCCCATTTTGAGTTTTGGATTTGTTTTTTTTTTTGCCCACAATTAAATCGCAATAAGCATTAGGCGGCAATCGCACAGGTGTGCGCGCGCGCGTGTGTGTATGTGTGTGTGTTGTTTAAAACAAAAGGCAAGAAAAAAAAAAGTGAAAGCTGAAAGTTGCAGACATTGCCAAAGCCAAAGGCGACCTGCTGGCAACAACAACAACAACAGCAGCAGCAGCAGAGACTGAAGTCAACTGGTTCTTGTTTATGTTATTGTTTGTCTTTCGCTTGTGTTTTTTGTTTTGTGTGTGTGTGTGTGTGCGAACTTATGATTGCGTGAAGTAAAAGCGCCCCCTGGCGCGCAAAGTTGATTGAACCAAAGTGTGCTGGCAGCCTGCACTTGACCATAAACAGTTATTTTTTACACAGTTAAACAACTCGATTTAGAAGCGCATTCACACAAATTTGCAACAGCACAAAGTGTTAAAATGAAACTCGAAATGTTCAACATAATATATTTACTGATGGATATGGTAAGCAATTATCTATTTGTTTTTAATATACATATAACAATCACTGGCCACAATATATATGTACGTACATACATGGCAAAAAGAATTGTTAAATAACATTACCCAAACATTTTATAAAATTAAAAAACTAAAAACATTCAAATTTTATGCTGTCAATAAAGTGTTTTTACACGAAACTTTATTACTAAATAACAATGTTAAAAAAACAGGAATATTTTTTTTTAATACTTTGTGTGGCTGCCATTAGCGTCACATACAGCCTGCAATCGCCGTTTCATTGAAACAATAAGGTTTTGTATGTATGTTTCTGGAATCTTCTGCCATTCTTCCAGTACAGCAGCTTTTAAATCAGTTTTTGATTTTGGACTCCGCTTTGCGACTTTTTTTTTCAAATATGACCACACATTTTCTATTGGATTCATATCTGGACTTTGTGGTGGAGTGTCTAACACCTTTCCACAGTTGTACAACAGCCAAACTCTTACCATATGAGCTTTATGCTTCGGGTCATTGTCCTGGTAAAATTTAAAAATTGGCTTATTGTCCTCATAGAATCCAAATTTCTGTGCACTACTGACGAGATGTGTCTGTAAAATGCTCAGATATTGTCTAGCATCCATGGTATTCTCAATGAAGGTCAAATCTCCTACACCCTTGCTCGAAATACACCCCCACACCATCACTGATAGTTTTCCGAATTTAACGGTTGGAATAATATTGCGGTTTTCCAACGCTGTTAGTGGCTTTCTCCAGACTCTGGATGGCCCATCGTTGTAGAATAGCATCATCTTGCTTTCGTCACAGAATATGACGTTACTCCAAAAATCGTTCGAACTATTTACATGGACTTGAGCGAACGATAGCCGCTTCAAAATATTCGCCGCCGATAGTAGAGGTTTTTTCCTGGCAACTCGTGATGTGTAGTCATTGGAATTCAGTAATTTTCGGACAGTTTCATGTGACACATCAACACCACTTTCTTCCTTGAACTCCTGAGCAATATCCCTAAGCGAAATTTGTGGATTTTTCTCAATTTTTCTCAGAATTTTTCGCTTATCTCTGTCAGAAATTTTGCAGGGTCGACCACATACTGGCTTTGCCTCTAGCCTATCTTCCTTATTGGCTCTGTTTAATATGTTGTATATCGTTGCTTTTGATAAATTAAACATATCAGCCAGTTCCGAGACTTGACGTCCCATCTGATGGTTATAATACACCAGCTGAGCGACTTCAAAAGTTGTTCTTTTTCCTGGCATTTTATTTTTCATAAAATTAAAGCAAAACGTTATAAATTGCAATAGAAAATGACAAGAAAAGTCGAAGACACAAGAGAAGCCAAAACGCATGGGCCCAAATCTAACGGGATCACCCAAAAGAGAACGGCAAAACAATTTACCGTAGCTGTAAAAACACTTTATTGACAGCATAAAATGTGAATGTTTTTAGTTTTTTAATTTTATAAAATGTTTGGGTAATGTTATTTAACAATTCTTTTTGCCATTAAGTTCTAGGAGAAATATAGAATCGAAATAAATTATAATTGAAAAAAAATTCTCACTTTTAGGTACATTTATTTTCAACTAAACCCAAAAAATTAGTTTTTTTTTGTTAGTAAAAACACTTTATTGACATACTGTACATACTATGTATGTAATATAGGTTATGCTTGTCTATTTGAGAAAATTACGCTTGAAAAGCGCCGATGACAATCAAATTCATGTGATTCGATCTTTGATAATTTGCTTCGTCTGCTGGGTAAATCATAAATGTTTAAATTGTCTTGTGAAGCATGAAAATCAAATAGAACTTCCATACACACACACACACACACACACACACACACACATTCACGTACACAAATTTACTTGTGTATGCAGCAGGCATACTTGCCTGATCGACAGCTGCCATTTGTAAACATATCGCTGAATTACAATCATATGGCAACACCCACATGGCACGCAGGATCAGTGTCGTCGGCCTTTGCCTTTGAAGTTCAATGGCAGCACGATAACGATAACACGATAATTGTGCAGCTTCCACACTTGCGTTCGTCGTCGTGCAAGTGTGACGTCATCGAACAACATTTTTCGTATGCATGCATGTGTGTGTGTGTGTGTGTATTGACTGAGTTAACAAACAAATAAAAACAAGCGCAATTGTTTATGACAGAGTGTCAATGCGAACTTTAAGATGAGCTCACTTGGGTGTTTGTACTTAGTCAACGTTCAGCTCGTGCCCATGCCCATAAAATACACGATTTTGCATATTTTGAAACGAAACGTTTTGTGCTCGCCTTTTCTCAGTAACAAACCGGCGGCGGTAAACGCCTTTGGTCAAAAAATTCCTGAGATTTTTGTGTGCGGCAAAGCAGCAAAAAAAAAAAAAAAAAAAAGAATAAATAAATGTGTGTCATAATTTCCGTTTTGGGCCACAACAATCTATAACAATGTAGTAAATAGACAGGCAAACAGTTTCCAAAATATATCAAACACATATACATACATATATATGTATATGTATGCATGTATATGTATATGTATGCGTATATGCAATATCTTACGTAATGCCTATTAAAATACTTTGAAATAGTCAAATAAATCGTGGGTCGCGACAGCACAATTTTCGGTTCTTATCGTACGTTCTGCCCATCCTCGTTCAAATTTGCATATATGTATGTAGATTGGTTAAATAGGCGCTACAGACACGATTCGAGCATATACATATATGTAGATTATTCTTACAAACGACCCTGGCACGATATAAATAGCTGTGTGTGTGTGTGTGTGTGTGTGTGTGTGTGTGTGTGTGTGTGTGTGTGTGTGTGTGTGTGTACACACGATTCGACAACAGGTTTGTCAACATGCTGCCCAAATGTTTGACCAACATAAACAGCCTGAGTTTCCGTTAGTTTAGTGGAAAAGTGACTGGAGCTGGAACTGGAACTGAAGCTGGAACGCTTATTGCAATCGCTCTATAGAGAAAAGTTACTGGAACTGGACGGCATATTGCTCTATAACCATAGTCCGTTAGTTAAGTGGAAAATTGACTGGATCTGGAAATGGATTTGAAACTGGAACTGGAACGCATAATGTCTATAGCCATAGTTCGGAAAGGTGACTGGAACTGGAGCTGAAAATGGAACTGAAACTGGAAGGCATATTGCTCTATAGCCATAGTCCGTGAGCTTAGTGGAAAAGTGACTTTAGCTGGAGCTGGAAATGGAACTGAAACTGGAACTGTATCGCATATTACTCTATAGCCATAGTCCGTTAGTTTAGTGGAAAAGTGACTGGAGTTGAAACTGGAACTGGAGCTGGAAAGCTTATTGCAATCGCTCTATAAAGAAAAGTGATTGGAACTGGAGCTGGAACTGAGTCCTGAAAGGCATATTGCTCTATAGCCATGGTCCGTTAGTTTAGTGGAAAAGTGAGTGAAACTGGCGCTGGAACTGGAAGGCATATTGCAATCTTATCGCTAAATAGCGCTCTATAGCCATAGTCCGTTGATACGACGACCAGCTGGTGCGTCTTGGTAGGCTATCGTTTTGTTTGTCAGCCAGTTTATTTGTTTGATGGTCGATAAGATTCACAAAAATAGACTAGAACCAAAAAAAAAAAAAAAAAAACAAAAAGTACCGCTCGACCACGGATCGTATGAGTAATGCCATTAAATGTATGCATGTATAAGGACGAACACTTGGCCTAGACCAGGTGGTAAAAAGGCCGACAGTTTGGCCTTATCTGGCCAGGGCCTTGTCAAGCATTACTACAACGTCCATTATCGATCCGGTATCGGGGCGTATGAGTAATGCGACGTGTCGCTATGAATCATGTGACCAACTGCTACGCCCGGCCAGGATTATAAGCTAATTGTAATCTGGAGCGCTATCAACTCGATTAGCTTAGCTAACCTAATAGACATTCCCATCACAATAACAAGATTATTGTTTTAATAATCAAGGCTGTTTGAAGCTTTTAAAACAAACCGGTTCGAGTCCGGGATTCGAATTGTAAATGGAACTGGATAACGAACAGTTTGATTATTTTTTGAATATTATCAGAGTAAAATATACCCTACTCTAGTATACTATAGCTATAATGGAAGCCTGGTTTCATGGCCAGGTTGAGAAAACAAGTTAGAACCATGAACCGAACCAGTCAATATTTTAACCCAAGGTTCCAGTTCTTAACTTTCTTGAATAGATGTCCAAGTAAATTCTTCCATTCAGACATAAACTCATATTCTCAGCATGGAGAATCAGATTTATCAGATTAAGCTTGGAACTAGACTTTTTATTGCTTTTCTTTTTTATTGAAAAATAACTTTAAAAAAAAATCCCATCAATTATGAACACAATGTGTAAATTGTGTATTATTATTCAAAATATGTCGATTACTCGAATACAAATGCTTAAATTTAAACTTTTACTTAGGCGTTAATGTTATTTTACCAAAAAGGTTTTACTAGCTTATATTTATGGCCATTTTCAACTTAACTTTTTTGTGTACTCGAGTCTTTTTTTCTTTAAGTATGACTATCAGTTGTCGAAAAAAAAAAAAAAAAACAGAATGAGGTAGATAAGATTAACGTTGAACAAAAAATATGCATTTAATGCTGAAGACGCAGTCTGTTTGGCTCGTTTTCAACGCATGCATTTAAATGGCTTCAACACAAATCAACGACAAATAAAACCAAGTACAGTTGTGACAGGTTTTGATTTTTGAGAAGCGCATAGAGAGGGCATGCGCAATTAACAAGCAAATAAAGGGTTACCTATAATTATATAATTTGTTTGTCTCCAAATGAAGTTTTATTGATTTTTTGGCCACAATTTGTGGCCAATAATGGGCATGCATATGTCGTTTGCATTATTAATGTGCTGTGTCCTTACACACACACACATGCGTGTGTGCTTGTGTGTGTGCGTGTGTGTGTGTATGTGTGGCATTAGCAGTTGGGCTTGACAGAAACACAATCTGTGCCTGATCTTTGCCCAGCGCAGCTTTCTCCATGGCTGTTCGCATGTGTGTGACAAATGTTGTTGTTGTTGTTGTTGTTGTTGTGGTTGCTGCTGTGTTTGTTGTTGCGTGTTGGCGGCCACCTGTGGGCGGGGGCGACATGCACACAGCGAAAAACAACGAACTCAATTTCTTTTTTTTTTTTATGACCATAAATTGAAACCCTGTTTTGGTGTTCAATTCAATTTCACAGTTTAAATCGTCAGCCACAATTTCAATGCACTTCTCCATTTTGATTGTAATAAGTTGGGTTTTTCTTTATAATCGGGGCTCTGCACGGACTTGGTACTCGTGTCTAGAAGCTCGCCCGGCAAACGCTCGGTTTCCGGTTCGCTGACCGGAAGAATTCAGCTTAGGTCAAAGTTTTTTTTAAAAAAATTTTTTTTTTAATTGAAATAAAGTCTTAAAGCAAAACAAAAAAATAACACATCTGGCTCAAAATAGAAGGCACAGCTGTTTGTATTTTTTAAAGGCTATTTAATAAACGGTCTTAATTCTAGAAAATTTTCACAGGGTTTCAATTGATATCAAAATTTTGTGCAGTGTAATGTAATATATTTATTACATTACGATAGACTTATATAGAGTTGGGCATTGATGGTATTGTTGTGGTTGTTGTGGGCTGTGGCCATTTGCATGGCTAACTGCTGGCGGCTTCCCACGCGCCTACACACACACACACACACACACACACACACACACACACACACACACACACCTATACACCTATACATATGCACAATTATTTGCTGTGAAATCGAACAGCTGTTCGAATTTTGTTCAGTTTTTCATTGAAAAATTGTTAATTCAGCGGCCAAAAATTGAATTTTGAGCTAACAAACATTATCTGATATATCGCATATTGTATAAACCATCGATTTCTGGCCGCAAAAGTCGATCGACATCAAATTGTTGCTCACATGGCCACGTTAGGCCCTTTGGCGGGGCCTATCTTATCCGTCTAATGAGATCCTGACACACACACACACACACACACACACACACACACATGTTATTAGATAGATAGCTGTTATAGGAAGAGAAATGTATGCCCGACTCGGCATATACCCTGTATATACACACAAATGAATTTCAAGTGATTCAATTATTATTTTGTTGTTTTTTTTTTTTATTTTTAATCGTTAGCTCTTCCAATTTTCCAGAAAAACTGAATCTTAAGATCAATACCTCTCGATTTTGGATAGATAGGAAACTATCCACGATATTTATTGATTTTGCATAAGCGAAGAAACTCATCGATAAAGTGCAATAAACTTGTTTTTCGCTCTTGTAACGTTATCATACCCGATTTGTAATGGACTCTTCACATTTACAGGGTATCAAACATGATGGCGACCAGGTGGCATGAATTGTGCATTAATTGACAAAAGGCGTTGAGAAATCTATAGATAAAAGTTCAATTTACACAGCATATCATTTAGACAATATGCCTGATAAGCTCTAACGGGCAGACGGCGGCAGGGTAGGGCAGGGGGAGGGATGTACGGTGTTGCCATATCATAATTTCAGACTGTTTCCAAGCGAACTCTCGCTCGGCCATCTGTTGTTGTTACTTACGAACTGGACAATCTTTATAATGCCCGGCGCCGTTCTGTAATAGTCCATATTGATCCGTATCGCGCTCCAGAAGCCGCCATTATCGCCGGCGGACGGATTGCCGCCAGGTGGGCCCGTAGTTGTTGTTGTGCGCTCGACGGTGACCACGGTCTCGACCATTTTGTTCTTGATGTGTATTGTTGTTATTATTTGTACTAGGTTTTTCTTCTTCTTCTTTTTTTTTTTCTAAATAGGACTCACAACTATTTTATATATAGGAAAAAAAAAATCGAAAAAAAAAAATTGAAATACACTTTTATAGATTTCTCACAAACGATCTTGTCGTCGCGATTGTCACAAATAAAAAAAAAAAAAGAACAAGACAAAAAATATGCATAGATCTAGTCTACATATGCTGCTTATAGTCACATATATATGTACATATATACTTGTTTTTATTTGTATATATATATATATGTATATATTTATATGTACTATTTATGTGGGAACTGCGCGCGCGTTTCGTTTTAAATTTAAAACATATACACTACACACACACACACGCACGCACATGTACAGCTAGTTAACAAAAGCGGATCTATGTATTTGATATTCGATGTGTGCATGCAAAACTGAAAGTCGCACTGCAAATTCTATGTCCACGGCTAGCGAGACGCGTTTAACGACTGACTGACACAACTGACACTGACTCTGACGCTGGCTCTGATTGTTGCTGCTGCCACTGCCGTCGCTGCTGCCTGCCGTATAACGGTTAACTGAGCATATGCTTACACACAGCACAGTAATTGCTTGTTTTTGTCGTTTTCTAGCATTAAATACCAAACAAATACTGCACTCACTCTCTCCCTCTCGCTCTCTCTCTCTATCTATCTATTCGTTTACGCTCTGCACTCACACAAGTGCCGATCGCCTGGATAGCCCTTTGCTGGCATATGCACCTATCTGCGCGCGCGCGTGTGTGTGTGTGTGTGTGTGTGACTCCCATTAACCTGCTGCCTTTCCTCCACCCTCCCACTCAGACACACACACACACACACGAGCCGAATCAGGTTTTCTTGCCGACAAAAGCCGAATGCTTACCGAGCAAAGCACACAAACCCACACATGCACATATACGTGTTGGCTAGAAGATTACATCAGTTAATATACTGGCGTTTCGCTGACGTCACAATTTAGGAATTTTGCATCTTTTAAATGTTGAATATACACATGTTCTCTGTTCTCTGTATGCACATTGAAACACAGCAATGATTAGCTTAGCGGCTGCATTCAGTAAATTATCCATAGAACCAGTTTAAAATTGTATAAAACGTATATATTTGGCGCCAATCTGTTTGAATAATGTTTGAGTTGTCGATCAATGTGGCAGTGTGACCAAATTTCCAAACCAGCAAAATCCAAAGGTGACCATATTGTTGAAAAAATATCGGCATTGCAGCCATCTGAAGGGCTGTTTTCTCAATTATCGATTTCTTATTCGATTACACTGTGCGATATCTATTTTGGCAATGTTTATTCTGATCAAATGCATACAATTAAGTTGACACAAAATTTCTGTATATTAATTTAGCTTAATTAAAAAAAAAATGTAGTGCACTAGAAACCAAAGCAAGTTATTTCAACAGCAACAAAAATACCACACGATCACATACTTATAATTATAAAGAGTAAAATACCAAAAAAAAAATAAATAAAAAATATGCATGTGACCGTTTGTGGCAACCAAATGCTCATTTGGTATATTTTTTTGGGGGCAAAATTTAGTGTGATCGTAAATAGGTGAACAATTTGCTGTGACGCTGCCATTTGGATTTGGGCTCTGTGTCTCCTGTAAAAATCCTCAAAACAAAAAATCGTTTAACCAAGTGTTCGGCCACGTTCAGCTAAAGCAAACAAAAGTAACGAAAAAAATAAAATAAAATAAACACCCAACAATTTGCGACTGTTGCATGCGCGCAGCGCACACACAGCAATCGATGTGCCACACATTGCATGTTTACAAACACAACGACATTTGCTGCTGCTGCTGCTGTTGCTGTTGCTGCTGCTGTCGTCGCATCTTGTTTCGCCAAAACTTGCTGCCAAAAAGTCATAGCGAAACATTAAATACACACAAATAACAACAACAAAAGAACAGTACGAAAATAAAAAAAATCGAATTCGTGCAAGTAACTAGAAATTTGGTGGCAGCTTAAAGAGCCCAACATATAACTGGACATTTGCTATACTCTTTCCCAAACAAGACATAAAAGTGTGCGCTGCCTGCACGTCTGCAGGTCCGCTGCCCGTACCGCCCGTCCCCCCGTCCGCCCGCTCGCCCGTATGTGGCGTCGGCGACCCACGTTGACGGCCTGCTGTCGCTTTGGCATTTATCTAACGCTTTTCACAGGCCATTTGAATCCTCAAGTGGTTCTGGCACGCCTCTGACCTCATCGCCTGCCACCGCCACCAACAACACCAACAACAACAACAACAACAGTAGTTATATTATTAATATTAATAATAATTCAGGTAAGCTAAACATCATTTAAGACATCAACAATTTGTATAAATTTGTTATTTTGCAGCGCCAAGAAAAAAAAAGAAACATCGACTCAAGCTGCTTTTTGGAGGCGCACAGCAGCAGGTAAGCCAGGCCTTGACTAAGCGCATACCCTGTTCACAAGTGCTGCAAAAGTGTATATTGATTTGTGCTAAACAATCGCAGTGAGCACATTTTGTTTGAGGCGCTGCAAATGTTATTTCTAGTTCGTCAAATGGTTTTGAGTGTGAGAAAAATGATATAGATTCCCCTGCTCGTGTCGTGTCACAAAGGAGCCACACTAACTTTTGGACAGCAAGTTTATCGCTGTGCTGCGACAAATTGCAAACAGTTTTAAATGCACTGCCTTTTGCCTCACAGCCAGCCCATTGCAAGTGCGTTCAGCTCCTTTCGCACTGTGAACAGAGTATTGCGTCTGCGTCTTTGGTTTGCCAACAAACATATACTAATGCATATCGCATGAATATATCCACAGCGCTGTTAACGGACGGTCAGCAGAGCGGCAGAGCGTTATACATAACCCAATTGCATGCTGAAGTTGGCAAAAGGACGCAGCCGAAGACGACAGGACGTTTAGCATGGATGTGGAAAGGCGGCGTCGGTGAGTAACAGTGCGCAGGCACATTCCCATTCCCATGCCCTGCTCAAAACTGGGTCGATCAGTACCAATGCCGTGGCTAGCCACCGTTTGTCGGGATGGGGGTACACCCTGTTTGGCTGCGTGGCCGGGCATGCTCGACGTGGTGTTGCGACGTCCAGCGTCGAGTCCTTATTCCATGTCAAGTCGGAGAGCCGAAAGGCAACAGCAATCTGTTAGGAGTCGCATAGATCAAGTTAACCCTTACAGGGTATACGCCATGTTAAATAAACCTTCGCACACGTACGCATACACACACACACACACACACACACGCACACACATGTAGAGCGCAACGCGAGACGCGAATTGCAACTGGTGTTCAATTAATTGTCTAAAACTGAATGAGCGCTCAGATTTGTTCACTTAGGATTTACAAATTTAGCAAGAAACAAAACAAAACAAGCTAACAAAGTGACCAACTAGCAGATACCCTGTGCAATTAGCGGCAACAGTATCACAACTGTTTCATAAAATATGTCCCAGCTTCGAAGCTAAAAATCGTTTAGTTTATAGAAAGCATTGAATTTTATGCGAAAAATTAACAATTCGATGTTTCTTGTTGCTCCAAATGGCGATTTATGCTCACAAATCGATTGCTAGTATCGATATATATCGATATATATCGAACGATTATCAATTTGTTTAGCCCAAGCCAGACGAGATCTCTCTTCGAGAGATTCTTCGATAGACATAAGTTAAGATTATAATTGAGTGTGAGTGCAAGGCGATATACCCATAGGCAACTGAGTGTAGGGTATACGAAAAACATCAGTGCCAAACACCTAGCATAATCAATGTTCAAAGCGGCGGCAACGGCGGCAATCAAATTGACAAGCGAGTGAGCAAAACGGTTTTGGCCATGCGACTTTTCATAAATTTGCCATTTTCGCATTAAAATTTGTAAGCAAACCAAATGGCAAACGAAACCCCAAAAAAAAACAAAAAACAAACAAAATAAAAAAAAATTGAAAAAAAAAAAAAAACAAGCGACAACAAAGTTGCAACTGGCCAAAACGCGAAGCGCCCGTCCGTCAGTTGCAGGCGGCGCATCGCAGTGCGTGAAACGCGTTTCCAACTAAATCGCAAACAGTGTGGGACAACACTACGAATACAACTACAAGCACACACACACACACATGCATACATACATATCGATGTACAGTAAATAGATCGTATAGTCTTGGTCTGGTCTGGCACCCGCACCCGCACCCGCACCCGCATTGCTAACGATCAAGAGAGAGAGAGAGAGAGAGCGAGAGAGAGAGATGTGGTATTGGATGCCCGCCGCGCTGCATTTGTGTGAGCCGGAACGGTACGTTGCGTATCGCATCAAAATGCAAATTCAAAATTCTTCAATTTTTATAAACCATATAACACAGCAGCTCTGCGTGTGTGTGTGTGTGTAGCAAATACATTTGGCCATTATAAAATATGTGTGTGCCTGGCAAAAACATTTGCCCATAAACAAAAGCAGATACGGCAATTGCAATGCACTTGGCCATTAAAGAGCAACAGCAACAACAACAACAACAACAACGGCATTAGCAAATTATTATAATAATAAACATAATGCGCGCGCATTGCCATTGGCACGGAAATGAATTTCGAATTTAATTTTTTGATTTTGTGTGAAATAGCGCTTTGCTCTGCTCGAGCGCGCCCAACAATAATATGCGTGTAATAGCGTGTGCCCAGATGAGCGCAAAAACAAAAAAACCAAAAAAAAAAAAAAAATGAGAAGAATAACAACAACAAGCACGAAATAGCTAAAATGCCTACAGTTAGGCTGTCGCTGCGCATGCATGTGTGTGTGTGTGCGCTTTGGTATTGGTGAGCTGCCTGTGTAAAGAGTTAATGCTAAAGTAAGAATTCAGCTTGAAAACTAGCTATAAATGTTTAGCCTGAAAACGGCGTTTAATACAAATATGCTGAGACTTGTTGTTATTTAGGTGCGTGCATAAATTAAATTTACAATTATATTGTCTCTAGGTGACGATAATGTTGTCGTCGCTGCTGTTGTTGTTGTTGTTGCTGTTGCTGTTTATTATATATTATTATTTTAGTTGCTTTGCTGTTCATAATTATGTTGTTGTTGTCATTGCCGTTTTGTACGCTATACAAAAAGAAGAAGAAATAAGTAAGAGGTGCTTGTCGGGAGCTCACGACTATCAGATACCCTGAACCCTCTTCTTCCAACATCAAATGCATATATATATATATATATATTCTATTTTAGAAGCTATATGTCAAGTTTGGCGACTCTAGCTCTTATTATTTACCAAAATTGCCAAAAAATAAATAGGATATCGATATCGATTTTTATCGATTGCTTGGAAACGGAGTAAGTTATCGATGTCCCTAGCTCTTATAAGTTCTGAGATCCTTGCGTTCATACATACGGACAGGCAGACAGACGGACATGGCTAGATCGACTCGGCTATTAATGCTGATCGAGAATATATATATACTTTATGGGCTCGGAGATGCTTCAGTCTGCCTGTTACATGCATTTGGATTTTGCACAAATACAATATACCCATTTTGAATGGGTTCAGGGTATAAAAACACACGCACACAATTTGAACGCAGCATTTTTGAAAATTCGACTTTTCCAAATTTGTTGCTGTTGTTGCTGTTATTTGTTTTTGGCTTTTCTGTCATGCCGTAAGCGGCGATGATGAAATCACAACAATTCAAACACCTTTTAGTATCAATTTTGCGCCGTCTGTCATCGGCTCTACGCCACACTTCAAGATTCTCGAAAAACCCCCCTCTTCCCCCTTCTTGTGTATATTAAGATATGAATTGAACTGAAATATTTCGAAAACTATCGAAGCTCAGGGATTTTTAAAGTTTTATATTCTCCCACACCAGATACATTATTACAGATTTTCTTGTCTTTCCCTTGATATCACCTGACTTTTTCCACATATTGAAGAATACCAATTTTAGAAGCTAGATGTAAAAGTTTTTGATATGCAGACAACTCTCCTATAATATGCACAGCATATGAATACGACATCTTTTTTTTTTGGATTTCCTCCCCCCTATTTCGCCGAGAAACAAAGCACATTTGGTTGCCATATTGAAAACGTTTAAATTCTCATAAAGATCGGACAATAAACTCCGAAGCTAAGTCAAAAGACTTCAGACTTATAGACTGGATATAGTTTGCAGTTAGGGTATCTACTAGTCTAGCATGAGATGTGCATAGTATAGTTTTGTATCTAAAACAAACTTAAGCCCTTGCCTTGTTTTGTCCTCCGAGTGCATTTAATATTATAATACTCTTCATTTAGATTTCCGCACTTGGTTTAATGCATATATATATACATACACATATTCATTTATTTCCCACTTTGATAACAAAGCGCAATTTTTTGAAAAGTTTTTTCTTGAATGCCTGCGGCAAATATTTCAGCTGGTTTCCTAGTCCCTTAAACAGTTAAACAGTTGCTCAATTAGTGATTCAGTCTGTCATTCAATCAGTCAATCAATCTTGCCAAAACTTCTCTGAGCTGCGCGCGTGTGTGTGCGTGTGTGAGAGAGAGAGAGAGAGAGAGTGCGTGTGTGTGTGCGTGCTGCGTTTTCAATGAATTTGCAGCTGCTTTTGCTGCGGAGATAGCGAAGCAACTTCTTTGGTTTCTGCAGTGGGTTGCGAAGGGGGGGGGGGGTGGAAGGGGAGGACTATGGCATGGCAGTGAGTGCGTGTGTGTGTGTGTGTGCTCGAGTTCATTCAGAAAACAACGCAACAACTGAAACAAGAACTGTTATCAGCTAACTGTCGACTAAGAAATACCCTTTGCAAAAAGCTTTGATCTGAATGGATGAATGAATGATTCCTCGCATAATATGAGAAACTGCATAGCATATAAAATCGACAATATGAACATCATTTTTATGGATTTGAAAAAGGTTATAGAAATCTGATTAAATCCTCTGGATTGACCGCGCAGAAACAAAATGCCAGCGGTTAGTGTATTAGCAAATGGATGGGTATGTGCTCTTCTTCCTATTATTTTTGTTGTCTGTTCGCATGCAGCGAAAGAAAGCGCGACGCATCGTCGCATAAGTAAGCCATATCAACGGCTTCACACACACACATGCACACACACACGCACACACTTACAACAATTTATCAAAGTCAACAGTTGAGCTCTGCGGCCGCGATAAAGTCAAGGCCCCCTCCTCCCATTGCAACTGTTGTTGTTGTTGTTATTTTTTTGTTTGCAACTGCGTTGAGCGAATTTTCAATAAAGTTCTTTCGAAAAAAGAAAAAAAAAAACAAACAGAATAAACACCTCGACATGTCGAACTCTAAATACCCTTGACGAACACCTCCCGATTGCTGGAGTATATACTTTTGATCGTATAGTAGCCAGACTCGGATATAGTTAAGACTCTGTTTAAAGGCATTTGAAAGCTTGTGAATTTAAAGTTCGAGATTTCTTGAAATAAGTACCTAAATGTTGTGCCTAAAAGAACTCAATTTAAGTCCGATCGTTCCAATTTTAATATTATAATAATTATATATATCTACAATATATAATAATATAATAAATAATAGAAGGCTGCGAGCTGTTCTACTGCGACATAGACAAACGGAGAGTGCTTTATCGACTCGGCATATTGTTACAGATCAAGGTTATATGTATATATATATATAGCCCATAGCCTCTGTCCGGCTAGAATATACAAAAGCGTAAGATCAATTGCCTGGTGATAAGCAGGCAACGCACGTAACCAGCTGACCAGATCAGCAAAAGCCCGACTGCCAAATGGTTGCCAGACTATTTTAATTTTAGGCTCGTAGCGCCCATTTGTCTACGCAAGCCTGAGGCGGAGTTAAGTGTTGAGTCACGACAAAATGTCTATTAAATTCCCTGTGCGCGGCTGTTCAGTTGTTTTTTCTAGTAAGGGGTGTGTCCGTTGGTAGGGGGGGTGGGGGTATAGTATATCAATAAAGCATGTGAGTAATCGAACGCGCTTTTCCGCATCATTTATGTAAATAATGGAGCTGATGTTTTTGTTTGTGATTACGAAACTTATTTTGTGTGTAAACACTTTTGCCAGCTTGATTTTTATAATAATTTTTCTTTTGCTTGTCGGAAGTGTGCTATCATATCTCGGCAATGACCTAATAACACTGTGCAACATTGTACACTTTTTTTCTTTGCGGAAATATTTTTGACAAGTTGTTGAAATAGGCAGTTACACATATAAGAGAAATATTCTCGAATTGTGTATGTCGCAAGCTCTGATAATTTACTAGATATGCGCCAAAAACGGAGTCCGATGATCGATATTTATCGATTTGGGGACATGTGGGCTGTTATCGATAAGTATTACAGATTATAGAATATATATGGACACGGTATCGACTCAGTAGGAGTTTGTTTCCGATATTCAATAACATTCCCCCATATCGAAAACCTGCTTTTTGAGCAATTTTTGTAAATAAAATAAGCTAGAGTCACCAAGTATTGGTATAAATATATATCAAGTATCTTTCATTTTATGGCTATCACCAGCGCCCCGCTACTATCTCATATAAATCAAATAAATAAACCAATTTATACTGCCCACCAATAGAAGCCATAATTTAAATGCAATTAACCTTTTGAGATAAGATGTACTGTTCAAAATTTCATTAAGATTGGTTAAGAACCACAGAACTTATTAAAGATAACGTGCTTTGACGTGTTTGGGACAGCTAGCGCAAATTCCAAAAATTTCTGTATACATGTACAATAGACATTCGATTTCTATCAACAGCATTGCAATTGCGATTGTATTGTTAATTGCGATTTTTGCCTCTTAACCGTCTCCCTTTTTTTTTGTATGGGCACAGAGCGACGGCGCTGGAGCGCGAGATGCGGGATCCGACCAGCATCTGCAACGTGGACTGCCTGCTGGACACGGTATCGGCGCTGGTCAGCGACTGCGATCACGACTCGCTGAAGCGTCTCAAGAACATTGAGCAATATGCCTATAAATGTGAGTCGAGTCGACATAGACGAATATTCTAAGACTGAAACTAAAACTCTTTGCAGATAAGCCGTTGGCGCAGCGGATTAATCAGCTGCGCATGAATGTGGATGATTTCGAGTTCATCAAATTGATCGGAGCTGGAGCGTTTGGTGAGGTGCAGCTGGTGCGGCACAAGTCATCCAGCCAGGTGTATGCCATGAAGCGTCTATCCAAATTCGAGATGATGAAGCGACCGGATTCGGCCTTCTTCTGGGAGGAGCGTCACATAATGGCGCACGCGAATTCCGAATGGATTGTTCAGCTGCATTTCGCGTTCCAGGACAGCAAATATCTCTATATGGTAATGGACTTTATGCCAGGCGGCGACATTGTATCCCTAATGGGCGACTATGAGATACCTGAAAAATGGGCCATATTCTATACGATGGAAGTGGTCCTCGCCCTGGACACCATACACAACATGGGCTTCGTACATCGCGACGTCAAGCCCGACAACATGCTGTTGGACAGCTATGGCCATCTGAAGCTAGCCGATTTTGGCACCTGCATGCGCATGGGCGCCAACGGCCAGGTGGTGTCCAGCAATGCGGTCGGCACGCCCGACTATATCAGTCCCGAGGTGCTGCAATCGCAGGGCGTTGACAACGAATATGGACGCGAATGCGATTGGTGGTCGGTTGGCATCTTCCTCTACGAGATGCTCTTCGGTGAGACGCCGTTCTATGCGGACTCGCTGGTGGGCACCTACGGCAAGATTATGGATCACAAGAACTCACTGAGCTTTCCCGCCGAGGTGGAGATAAGCGAACATGCCAAGGCCCTGATACGGGCCTTTCTCACCGATCGTACACAGCGCCTGGGTCGCTATGGCATCGAGGACATCAAGGCGCATCCGTTCTTTCGCAACGACACCTGGTCGTTTGATAATATCAGGGAGAGCGTGCCGCCGGTGGTGCCGGAGCTGACGTCCGATGATGATACGCGCAATTTTGAGGATATCGAACGGGACGAGAAGCCGGAAGAGATGTTTCCGGTGCCCAAGAGTTTCGATGGCAATCACTTGCCCTTCATTGGCTTCACCTATACGGGCGACTATCAGCTGCTGTCCAGCGACACCGTTGACGCCGAGTCCAAGGAATCACAGTCGGTCAACAGCAGCAGCAGCAGCAGCGCCAATGCTAACAACAATCATGGACACAATCATCGCCATCGCCCATCCAATTCCAATGAGCTGAAGCGTTTCGAGGCGCTGCTCGAGCGTGAACGCGCCCGCTGCGAGGCGCTCGAACAACAGGACACCCGGCTGCGGCAACAGATCGAGGTGATCAGCAAACGGGAATCGGAACTGCAGCGCATCGCCAGCGAATACGAAATGGATCTGGCGCTGCGACAGCACAACTATAAGGTGGCCATGCAGAAGGTCGAGGTAGAGATTGAGCTGCGCAAAAAGGCGGAGGCATTGATTGTGGAAACGCAACGTAAGCTGGAGAATGAGCAGAAGACGCGCATGCGTGACCTCAATATAAATGAGAAGGTGCTCTCGCTGGAGAAGCAGCTGCACGAGATGGAGCTGAGCTTCAAAAGCGAAACGGAGAATACACAAAAGCTAAAGAAACAGAACGCCGAGCTGGGCTTTACGCTGAAAACGCACGAGGAGAAGGTGCGCGACATGGACGAAATGATTGAGACGCTGCAGAAGCACAAGGAGGAGCTGGGCCAGGAGAATGCCGAACTGCAGGCGCAGGTGGTGCAGGAGAAAACGCTGCGCTCCCAGCTCAAGGAGCTGCACAAAGAGGCCGAAAATAAAATGCAAACGCTGACAAATGACCTCGAACGGACGCTGCTGCGCGAACAGAAGGCGCAGGAGGACAACCGGACGCTGCTCGAGAAGATCAGCGAGCTGGAGAAGACGCATGCCAGTCTCGATTTCGAGCTAAAGGCCGCCCAGGGTCGGTACCAGCAGGAGGTGAAGGCACACCAGGAGACGGAAAAGTCACGTCTCGTCTCCCGCGAGGAAGCCAATCTGCAGGAGGTCAAGGCGCTGCAGTCCAAACTCAACGAGGAGAAATCCGCACGGATCAAGGCCGATCAGAACTCGCAGGAGAAGGAGCGCCAGCTGAGCATGCTGTCCGTCGACTATCGCCAGATACAGTTGCGCCTCCAGAAACTGGAGGGCGAGTGCCGTCAGGAGTCGGAAAAGGTGGCCGCGCTGCAATCGCAACTGGATCAGGAGCACAGCAAACGCAATTCGCTGCTGTCGGAGCTCAGTCTGCACAGCTCGGAGGTGGCGCATTTGCGTTCGCGCGAAAATCAATTGCAAAAGGAGCTGGCAACGCAGCGGGAGGCAAAGCGACGCTTCGAGGAGGATCTAACACAGCTGAAGGGCACACATCACGAGGCATTGGCCAATAATCGGGAGCTGCAGGCCCAGCTGGAGGCCGAACAGTGCTTCTCGCGCCTGTACAAGACGCAGGCGAACGAGAATCGCGAGGAGAGCGCCGAGCGTTTGTCCAAGATCGAGGATCTCGAGGAGGAGCGCGTCTCGCTGAAGCATCAGGTTCAGGTGGCTGTTGCGCGCGCCGATTCCGAGGCGCTGGCACGTTCCATAGCCGAGGAGACGGTCGCCGATCTTGAAAAGGAGAAGACCATCAAGGAGCTCGAACTGAAGGACTTCATCATGAAGCATCGCAACGAGATCAATGCCAAGGAGGCCGCATTGGCCAACCTCAAAGAAACTGAAGCGGATCTGCACAAGAAACTCAAGCAGAAGGCCAGCGAATGGGACGAGCTGTTGGTGCAGCACAAGAAACAGCTCGACGAGCTGCAGCAACAGCGCGCCGCCAAGGACGAGGAGATCGCCAAGCTGGGCGAAAAATGCAAAAACGAGGTCCTACTCAAACAGGTCGCCGTTGCCAAGCTGGCCGAAGTCATGAATCGGCGCGACTCCGACTGGCCAAGTGAGTATCCACTTATTCTTCCCTCTAATCCTTAATTTCAATATATCGATTTTAATCCGTTTCCAATTGCAGAGCAAAAGGTCAAGGCCCGATCCACGGCCGAGCTGCGCAAAAAGGAGAAGGAGATGCGCCGCCTGCAGCAGGAGCTGTCGCAGGAGCGCGAAAAGTACAACCAGATGCTGCTTAAATATCAGGATCTGCAGCAGCAGGCCGTCGAGGATCAGCAGGCCAAGCAGAAGATGAGCATGGAGATCGATTGCAAGGCCACCGAAATTGAGCATCTGCAGAGTAAACTCAACGAGACCGCCTCCCTCTCATCTGCCGACAATGATCCCGAGGATAGTCAGGTATACTACACACAACACACTCAAACACACACGCATACACAACTCACACACACACACACGCGCACACTTTGCTCTATTTTTTCCTCTCTCATTTTCTCTTCCTCTCTGATCTCGTTCTATTGTTGCTCGCTACTCGCTGCTCGTTACTCGCTACTCGTTACACTTTGCTTTATCTTTCCCACTCTCTTCCTCTCTCTCTCTCTCTTTCCCTTTCTCTCTCTCTCTCTTTCTTTCTCTTTGATCTCGTTCTATTGTTACTCGCTACTCGCTGATTCAGCACTCCTCTCTGCTCTCACTTACACAGGACTCGGTCTTCGAGGGCGTGCTCTCCGTTCCAAATAAGCAAAATCGCCGTCGTGGCCAAAACTGGAAGCGCCAATATGTGATCGTTTCGTCCCGCAAAATCATCTTCTACAATACGGAATATGACAAGAATAAAACAACGGATCCCGTGCTCATACTCGATCTGAGGTTAGTTGAAATATCTCTCCCTCCCTCTCTCTCTCTCTCTCTCTCCCTCTGGATACTAAACATGCCCATCTTATGCCACTTTTGCAGCAAAGTCTATCACGTGCGCAGCGTAACCCAAGGCGATGTCATACGCGCCGATGCCAAAGAGATTCCGCGCATCTTCCAGCTGCTGTACGCCGGCGAGGGCGCCTCCCATCGTCCCGATGAACAGCTAGACGCGACGCTGCATGCCAGCAATGAGGAGCGACCCGGCACCATTTTGCACAAGGGTAAGCCTTAACTGTAAAGATCGGTAACAGTTCCTTAACGCAATTTACAGACTGAGGACTGATTGAGAATTGTTACACATGTCAAGTTCCACAAAAAGGGTTGGCAGCTTTAATTCAAAGTAGTTCGCTTTTTTATAACTTATTTTGATTAATAACGAGCAAGAAGGGTATCTTCGGCACGCCAAGGATATAATACCCTAGCAGAATCAACCTTTTTAAAACATCTTGAATAACAAATAAGTTTTCCATACAAAAACCTAACTTTCGACCAATCGTTCCAATGACAGCTATATAATATAGTGATCCGATGTTGCTAGAATTTCAAATACATATGAGCAGCATAGTAAAAGTATCAAATGCTGAGTTTGTTAACTATATGTTGATAAACAAAAAACTTTTTCATATAAGCACCTATATTTCGATCGAAATGGCAGCTATAAGATATGGTTTCGACATATGTACAACAAAAAGAGTGACTTTTGTGAAGTTTCATGACGGTAGCTTTAAAACTGAGCGACTTGTTCGCATAGATCAGCATATATCTGAGTCTATTTTGATGCTGATCAGGAATATATATACTATGTAGGGTCGGAGATGTCTCCTTCTATGCGTGACGCATTTCATATAATATCTAACTTGACTTTTAACTCCCTACTCTCTCCCTGTCTCGCACTCTCTCTCTCTTTCTCATTCTCATCGTCTGCCTTTCTCTGTCTAGGTCATGAGTTCGTGCACATTACGTATCATACGCCCTCGTTCTGTGACGTTTGCGCCAAGCCGCTGTGGTCCATGTTCAAGCCGCCGGCGGCCTACGAATGCAAGAGGTAAGCAACTGCAGCAACTTCCAAGGTTTCTACCAAGAGATTTAATACACACGCACACGCAATTATGTTTTGTAGATGCCGCAATAAGATACACAAGGAGCACGTGGATAAACATGATCCGCTGGCGCCGTGCAAGCTGCATCATGATCCGCGCAGCGCACGCGACATGCTGCTCCTGGCCAATACGCCCGAGGAGCAATCGCTGTGGGTGGCGCGCCTCTTGAAGCGTATCCAAAAGAGTGGATACAAGGCGAACTCATCGAACAACAACAGCACCGATGGCAGCAAGATATCGCCCAGGTAAAGCAGCTGTTCTTCCAAAAAAAAAAAAAAATACCATGCACAAAAACAATCAAAAAAAAAAAAAAACTATACGAAGAAGAAAGCTACCCTAACCCTACCCAATTGACGTTGCCAAAAAGATAATAATAATACCTTAACCGCTGCTAATTGAAGGCTATTTGTGTGTTTCTAATCTTAAGCTAATTTGTATCTTGTATTTTTCTTTTCTCGCTTGCTCAAAACTACTCGCTCGTATGTACGCTCACTCGTTCGATCGAACCACTTGCTCCTGTATTCGTTCGAACAACACGCTCGTTCGTTCGAACAACTCGCTCGTTCGTTCGAACCGCTCGCTCCCTTGTACTACTTACCGTACGCTCGCCGAAAAAACAAACGATTAAAAACATCCATCATCATTATCACCAAAATATCATCTAAAACGCTCGTTGCGGACGGCGCAGCCAATCGACACGCTCCGCCTACAAGCCGTACGCGGCGAATGTGCAGCGCTCCGCTACGCTGCCGGCCAACTCTTCGTTGAAACAATGAAGACGTTCGCTGAACGAGAGCGAGAGCGAGAGCGTGACAGATGCATATACGATACTATACACACACACACACACACACACACACACAGCTATATCTTTATATCTAATGAAATTGGAGCATGTGGAGGCGTAAAGGCAGCTGGAAGAAGGAGCAGCAATTAATTGGATAATGAATGTGGCTGGGCTAAAATGTTGGATAAATGTTTGCCGTGTTAAAAAAGAAAAGCAAAAAAAAAAAAAGAAAAAAAGAGTGAAAAAAAAAAACAAAGTTGTCTTCTAACATTGTATTTCGACTGCTTTAACAAGAAGATTGTGTATCTAATGTTTATACTTACCAACTACTTATAACTAAAAGATTTACTTAATTTAACGTTATTTACACGCTACTACACTATCCTACATACCATATACATATATATATATATCTATTTTTTGATTAATTTACAAACAACAAGCTCCATAAATATCATAATAACTATCGCACCTCGTTCGAGCCCCGCTTTATTAACCAGAAAAAAAAAAACAAACTAAAAAATTCTATGTAATATTTGCATTTTTTTTTTTTGCTAAAATATGGCAACGTCAACATCCTGAAATCTGAAACGATAACTGAGTTCTCTATTATATAATCCAATAGATTCGTAATCTAGTTGTACTTATATATATATATATATATACACATATATAGCTCACATTGTGTATCGTGTGGCTGCCTATTCATGTAAAAAAAAAAAGAATAACTAAATCACAGTTAAACATTTATATAGATATATATGTACACGTTTAGGCTTCATATATATATATATATATGTGTGTGTTATGTATTCTTTTTTTTGTACTTTGTCTGGGTACCCAACATTTTGTTAGTTCTTAAGCAAAGTAACGAGTGAATTGTAACGAGAACAAAAGTACGATAACAATAACGAGTAAAACAAAACAAACAAAATAAGAAAAAAGCGCTGTAATTATGTTAAACCTTAAGCAACGAGTCGAGTGAAACATTTTATACAATATATATATATATATATATACCTTACATATATGTACTTTTATCGATATACATATAGATTTGTGTATGTATGTGCCTTGCATAATTGTTGTAGCGTATTTCATTGGCCAAATGTTCTATTTTTTTTTTCGTTCGTTATGTAAGAAAAACCGTTAGAGAGTGAAGTGTAGAGTTGAGAGTAGACAGAGAGCGCATATCTACTCACTATACATATATATATATATATATATATATATATGTATATTCATGCATGTATATAGGTTATGTTAAATCATATATACAATACTTAAGTCGCATGGCAGCTAAAGTTGGTCAAAAATTGTAAACTTGAATTCCATTTAACTAACACAACGCTTCCAAAAAAAAAGGAGCGAAACCATATCGCAGTTACTTAAGAGCAACAAATTAAGAAAGAGAGAGAGAGAGAGAGGAATATAGCGAGTTATGAACAGTAAACGAAAAAAATGAAAAAAAAGAAAATATGCTAAAAAAAAAAAAAACAAAAATACGATCAAGAAATCGAACGGCACAAGAGTTTTTGTGTAAAGGCTACATCTAAGTATTAAATATCAAATATGTTTTAGTTGTTAAGTTAAACAAATTATTTATTTTCTCTGTGTCTGTGTGTTGTTTTTTTTTTTTATCTGTCCACGCAGCGGCATCTAACGGGCAGCAGGCGCTTTAAAACTTAACGAAATCTTCCTTTGATACTCTAGCATTCTCTATTATTGTTTGTCTCTCTCTATGTGTGTGTGTGTGTGTGTGTATGTGTGTATGCTAGGCTGTGTGTGTTTGTATGTATGCGCGTGCATGTCTTTAACTGTTTAAACTGACCAGCATCGGATGGTTGGCCAGAGGGGGTGGGGGACGGGGGGGTTGTGGCAACACATGCATTTATCGCGATATTCGATTATTTTTTCAAGTCTTGGACATGTTTTCATTTTATACACAAAAAAAAAAAAAACAAATATTTATTAGACTGTAGTTGGAGTGTGCCTAGAAATTGTTATATCAAAAATCTAATTTGGAAACGAAACGTAACGAAACGAAATGAAATGAAATGAAATGAAATTAAGTGAAACGAAATCAAAAGGAAAATGAAAAGGAAATCTATGAAATGGCATCAAGCTAACGATAAATGTATTGATGCATAAATACAAAAACATTCTTAACATTTGCAACTAAAAAAACAAAGAACTTTCTTTTTTTGATTATTATAATTATTATTTTATTATTATTAATTATTATATTATTAGTCGTTTTACATTAATGTTAAATGCTATTTATAGTAATTACATGTCTCTTCAAAACTGAATCGATTTGCCCGAACGCAACTCAACGAGTAAATAAAGTAATGTGTATATTAAAAAAAAAAAAAAAGAAAAGAATATCCAACAAATATTATCAAAACATATGTTTTGCTAACTTTTGTTGTAGTCGTTGTGCAGCCTTTAGTTGCATTCCTTCAACGCCTGCCTATTGCATCGCACTGTCTCTCAATACCCTTGCAGCTTTTGAATACCCTTCCTTTTGTTCTAGACTATATAGTTGACATATGTTTATTTTTGTTAAAGATCCAACTTGACAGTGTAGCATATCATATAGCTTCCATATTCAATCGTATCATTTTGTTCTAGTCTGCAAGGGTATTTAGTCTACGGCGTGCCGCAGATAGCTCATTTTTATACCCTGAACCCATTAAAAATGGGTGCAAAAATCGAAACGATGATTTTTTTTTTAATATCTCGGGTAAATAATGTCTGATTTTAAAATGTTATACCTTTTTGAATGATAACTTACTCCGTTTCCAAGTAATCGTTAAAAATTGATATTGCTGTCCTGTTTTTTGGGAAATTTTGGTAAATAATAAGAGCTAGAGTCCCCAAACTTGACATATAGCTTCTAAATAGAATATATATATGCATTTGATGTTGGAAGAAGAGGGTTCAGGGTATCCCCTAGTCGTGAGCTCCCGACTAGCACCTCTTACTTGTTTTGCTTGACTCCGTTCAATCTTGTTTTAGACTTCGTACATGAAGTTTTCTTTATTTTTGGTCAAGCAGCAGCCCAGCTCTGGGCACCTGGAGATTGACTCATCGACTTCTCAACAGCTTTCGGAAACGCCATGGAACGGCCTTTAAACAAAAGAACTAAAAAAAAAACCCAACACATAAAATAACTATACAAAATCTATAAACATACCTTTTATGTATATATATATATATATATACTCACACACATACATATTCCTGTGCCGAGAAAAACCTGGAAATTTGTACTCTAAAATGTAAGATTCATGTTAGGTTTAGCTCTGATCAAGTCTGATTTATTCAATGAAATTAATTGAAATGCAATCAAATACAATAAATGTTGAACAAATATTTAAATAAAAATAAAAATAATTATATGTACATAGCATAAATTTCTTAAGAAATGGCATATAATGAGAATTTTTTTGTAATGTAAATAGTTATGATCAGTACGAATTCAAAAAAAGGTATAACAAATCAAAATCAGACAGAATTGAGAAAAACGTGTTGTATTTGAGTAAAAATATAGATTATCATATATCATGTGCCAATCTATAGTAAAGCTGCTAATCAAAATATGTTTATATTAAATACTGCTGTTAAACTAACAGAGTGTTAAATTGTGAGTGATTTAAGCGGACGAAAAAACCGGCGCCCAGAAAATAAGCAAGCGATCGAAATTTGAGTGAGAATGCAATTACCACATTGCTCAGCATGCGCACACACACACACACAGGCACGCGCGCACAAACGTGAGTCTGCGCCGAGATGAGCTCAAGCCAGAGATAAGCAGTCACCAGTTTGTGTGTGTGTTCGCTGTCGTTTTGCTACTTACGCTCGCGCGCTCACGATGCTGTCTGGTGCTGATCGCTGATTGGTCCAATCAATAACTGCTGGCAGTGATGCGCTCGTCTGTTCGTGAGAGCGCTCTTCAAGTCAGTGTGGCCCCATCAGTCGACAGGGTGTGTTATTGTGCTGCTAGTGATAGTCTATTGAGCCCATTATTATTAATTTGCTTTACCGTTTCTGGTGGATGTGCTGATGGATATGTAGATAAGGCAATTCTACCTGCATACACATGTTTGGGTGAGTGTTTTCGCAATTGTTATTTAGCAGAGTCGAGTCAAGCTGCTTTACAAAAACTAATAAGTGCCAAATACTCAAGTCATTTACTTGCCATCAATTTCTCTAATGGTATATTAAATGAATGGATGTATTAAAAGTGATGCCATTCTAAAGTTGGACAAGAGTGGAATTAACATTTAAAGATGTTCATCGATTTAGTGTTCATTTAATTGTAATTTTCTAATAAGAAGATAAAGCACAAGCAAACGCATGCATACATACATACATGCATATATATTGTAATTTTCGCCTCACTTCGCAAAATAAGAAGATAATACGCATGCACATATACACATGCATACATACACACATATACAGACTTGGCGATTCTCTCTGCATAGTCATGCATATGTTTGTGTGTGTGTATTTGCAATTCATATCTACACACACACACATACTTATGCTTGCGCTTGCTTGTGCATTATCTACATTATCTGCCGCCAGTTCTTGGATTGCTCGCTTCGTTTGCTGTGCGCCAACCTTGTCGATTAAAAAGCCATTTGAAAGTGTTATAAGGTAATATTCTCGGACTAATATGCGTCTAAATCGGGCATATCAATAGACGTGTACAAAAGCTGCCTGCTAAGATTTTGACCTGTTAAGGTCAAAGTGGTTGCTAAATTCTTTTCGGTTCAATTTTGATTTAACAAATTTTTCTGCTAACAACTTTAATTGAATTAATATGCATATTTACAATGTAACATATTCTACTGTTAAGTCGAATAGGCGAATTTACAAGCTTGATTATATAAACCGGTCTGTGAGATCGATTGGATGAAACCTCCGAACTCGGATTCCTCTAATTCTACGTCTCCTTGGAAGGCGCCCAGCCAGACGACTTGGACGATGCTAAGTAACATAGTTGGCAGCCTGTGTATTTCAATTTTGCTGACTTAAATCAACTCCGCGTGGAGATATGACATTCCAAAACAACATAACTCCGCGTGGAGATATGACGTTCCAAAACGACATAACTCCGCGCGGAGATATGACGTTCCAAAACGACATAACTCCGCGCGGAGATATGACGTTCCAAAACGACATAACTCCGCGCGGAGATATGACGTTCCAAAACGACATAACTCCGCGCGGAGATATGACGTTCCAAAACGACATAACTCCGCGCGGAGATATGACCTTCCAAAACGACATAACTCCGCGTGGAGATATGACGTTCCAAAACGACATAACTCCAGCGATATGACCTTCCATAAAATCATCACGTTCTTTTTCAAAATCGAGGTTTTGCGATAATCAAAACTTTTTCGATGATTTTTTTAATATCTCGGGTAATAGCTCCGCGCGGAGATATGACGTTCCAAAACGACATAACTCCGCGCGGAGATATGACGTTCAAAACGATATAACTCCGCGCGGAGATATGACCTTCCAAAACGACATAATTCCGCGTGGAGATATGACGTTCCAAAACGACATAACTCCGCGTGGAGATATGACGTTCCAAAACGACATAACTCCGCGTGGAGATATGACGTTCCAAAACGACATAACTCCCGCGATATGACCTTCCATAAAATCATCACGTTGTTTTTCAAAATCGAGGTTTTGCGATAATCGAAACTTTTTCGATGATTTTTTTAATATCTCGGGTAATAGCTCCGCGCGGAGATATGGCGTTCCAAAACGACATAACTCCGCGCGGAGATATGACGTTCCAAAACGACATAACTCCGCGCTGAGATATGACCTTCCAAAACGACATAACTCCGCGCGGAGATATGACCTTCCAAAACGACATAACTCCGCGTGGAGATATGACGTTCCAAAACGACATAACTCCGCGCGGAGATATGACGTTCCAAAACGATATAACTCCGCGCGGAGATATGACCTTCCAAAACGACATAACTCCGCGCGGAGATATGACGTTCCAAAACGATATAACTCCGCGCGGAGATATGACCTTCCAAAACGACATAATTCCGCGTGGAGATATGACGTTCCAAAACGACATAACTCCGCGTGGAGATATGACGTTCCAAAACGACATAACTCCGCGTGGAGATATGACGTTCCAAAACGACATAACTCCCGCGATATGACCTTCCATAAAGTCATCACGTTGTTTTTCAAAATCGAGGTTTTGCGATAATCGAAACTTTTTTGATGATTTTTTTGATACCTCGGGTAAATAATGTTTGATTTTAAAATGTTATACATTTTTGAATGCATACGGATCCCTACCATCAATTGGCATTCAAAGCAAATTAAACATCGTTTAATTAAAAAAAAAATGTTGTAGACAAAAAACCGATTCGCTCGTAAAGTCAACCTTTTTTCGACTCGAAATCAAAACTTTATTGATGATTTTTTTTTAATTTTCTCGGGTAAACATTGTCTGATTTTTATATTTTATGCCTTTTTGTATTCGTACGGATGACAAGGGGTTACATAACGTTTTTTTTCAAAATCGAGGTCGGTGCGAAAATCGAAACTTTTTCGATAATATTTTTAATATCTCGGGTAATAGCTCCGCGCGGAGATATGACGTTCCAAAACGACATAACTCCGCGCGGAGATATGACGTTCCAAAACGACATAACTCCGCGCGGAGATATGACGTTCCAAAACGACATAACTCCGCGCGGAGATATGACGTTCCAAAACGACATAACTCCGCGCGGAGATATGACGTTCCAAAACGACATAACTCCGCGCGGAGATATGACGTTCCAAAACGACATAACTCCGCGCGGAGATATGACGTTCCAAAACGACATAACTCCGCGCGGAGATATGACATTCCAAAAACACATAACTCCGCGCGGAGATATGACGTTCCAAAGCGACATAACTCCAGCGATATGACCTTCCATAAAATCATCACGTTTTTCAAAATCGAAGTTTTGCGATAATCGAAACTTTTTCGATGATTTTTTAATATCTCGGGTAATAGCTCCGCGCGGAGATATGACGTTCCGAAACGACATAACTCCGCGCGGAGATATGACGTTCCGAAACGACATAACTCCGCGCGGAGATATGACGTTCCAAAACGACATAACTCCGCGCGGAGATATGACCTTCTAAAACGACATAACTCCGCCTGGAGATATGACGTTCCAAAACGACATTGCTCCCGCGATATGACCTTCCATAAAATCATCACGTTGTTTTTCAAAATCGAGGTTTTGCGATAATCGAAACTTTTTCGATGATTTTTTTAATATCTCGGGTAATAGCTCCGCGCGGAGATATGACGTTCCAAAACGACATAACTCCGCGCGGAGATATGACATTCCAAAACAACATAACTCAGCGCGGAGATATGACGTTCCAAAGCGACATAACTCCAGCGATATGATCTTCCAAAATCGAAACTTTTTCGATAATTTTTTTAATATCTCGGGTAAAAGCTCCGCGCGGAGATATGACGTTCCAAAACGACATAACTCCACGCGGAGATATGACGTTCCGAAACGACATAACTCCGCGCGGAGATATGACGTTCCAAAACGACATAACTCCAGCGATATGACCTTCCATAAAATCATCACGTTGTTTTTCAAAATCGAAGTTTTGCGATAATCGAAACTTTTTCGATGATTTTTTAATATCTCGGGTAATAGCTCCGCGCGGAGATATGACGTTCCAAAACGACATAACTCCGCGCGGAGATATGACGTTCCAAAACGACATAACTCCGCGCGGAGATATGACCTTCCAAAACGACATAACTCCGCGCGGAGATATGACATTCCAAAACAACATAACTCCGCGCGTTCCAAAACGACATAACTCCGCGCGGAGATATGACGTTCCAAAACGACATAACTCCGCGCGGAGATATGACGTTCCAAAACGACATAACTCCGCGCGGAGATATGACGTTCCAAAACGACATAACTCCGCGCGGAGATATGACGTTCCAAAACGACATAACTCCGCGCGGAGATATGACGTTCCGAAACGACATAACTCCAGCGATATGACCTTCCATAAAATCATCACGTTGTTTTTCAAAATCGAGGTTTTGCGATAATCGAAACTTTTTCGATGATTTTTTTAATATCTCGGGTAATAGCTCCGCGCGGAGATATGACGTTCCAAAACGACATAACTCCGCGCGGAGATATGACGTTCCAAAACGACATAACTCCGCGCGGAGATATGACGTTCCAAAACGACATAACTCCGCGCGGAGATATGACGTTCCAAAACAACATAACTCCGCGCGGAGATATGACATTCCAAAACAACATAACTCCGCGCGTTCCAAAACGACATAACTCCGCGCGGAGATATGACGTTCCAAAACGACATAACTCCGCGCGGAGATATGACGTTCCAAAACGACATAACTCCGCGCGGAGATATGACGTTCCAAAACGACATAACTCCGCGCGGAGATATGACGTTCCAAAACGACATAACTCCGCGCGGAGATATGACGTTCCGAAACGACATAACTCCAGCGATATGACCTTCCATAAAATCATCACGTTGTTTTTCAAAATCGAGGTTTTGCGATAATCGAAACTTTTTCGATGATTTTTTTAATATCTCGGGTAATAGCTCCGCGCGGAGATATGACGTTCCAAAACGACATAACTCCGCGCGGAGATATGACGTTCCAAAACGACATAACTCCGCGCGGAGATATGACGTTCCAAAACGACATAACTCCGCGCGGAGATATGACGTTCCAAAACGACATAACTCCGCGCGGAGATATGACGTTCCAAAACGACATAACTCCGCGCGGAGATATGACCTTCCAAAACGACATAACTCCGCGTGGAGATATGACGTTCCAAAACGACATAACTCCCGCGATATGACCTTCCATTAAATCATCACGTTGTTTTTCAAAATCGAGGTTTTGCGATAATCGAAACTTTTTTGATGATTTTTTTGATACCTCGGGTAAATAATGTTTGATTTTAAAATGTTATACATTTTTGAATGCATACGGATCCCTACCATCAATTGGCATTCAAAGCAAATTAAACATAGTTTAATTAAAAAAAAAATGTTGTAGACAAAAAAACGATTCGCTCGTAAAGTCAACCTTTTTTCGACTCGAAATCAAAACTTTATTGATGATTTTTTTGGAATATCTCGGGTGAACATTGTCTGATTTTTATATTTGATGCCTTTTTGTATTCGTACGGATCCCTACTATTAATTGACATATAAACAAACTTAAAATCGATGGGTTCAAAAAATTTGTTGACCAAAAAACGACTTGTTTCTAAATTCGACCTTTTTTCATGATTATTTTAAATATCTCGGCCAAATAAAGTCGGATTTTGGAATTGTATACCATTTTGGACTCGTAAGGATCGGTACTATCGATTGGCATCAACAGAATAAAAATCTAAATTTTGACCCACATCGACAAAATGACAAGGGGTTACATCACGTTTTTTTTCAAAATCAAGGTCGGTGCGAAAATCGAAACTTTTTCGATAATATTTTTAATATCTCGGGTAATAGCTCCGCGCGGAGATATGACGTTGCAAAGCGACATAACTCCGCGCGGAGATATGACATTCCACAACGACATAACACCGCGCGGAGATATGACATTCCAAAACAACATAACTCCGCGCGGAGATATGACGTTCCACAACGACATAACTCCGCGCGGAGATATGACGTTCCACAACGACATAACTCCGCGCGGAGATATGACGTTCCACAACGACATAACTCCGCGCGGAGATATGACATTCCAAAACAACATAACTCCGCGCGGAGATATGACGTTCCGAAACGACATAACTCCAGCGATATGACCTTCCATAAAATCATCACGTTGTTTTTCAAAATCGAGGTTTTGCGATACTCGAAACTTTTTCGATGATTTTTTTAATATCTCGGGTAATAGCTCCGCGCGGAGATATGACGTTCCAAAACGACATAACTCCGCGCGGAGATATGACGTTCCACAACGACATAACTCCGCGCGGAGATATGACATTCCAAAACAACATAACTCCGCGCGGAGATATGACGTTCCGAAACGACAAAGCTCCAGCGATATGACCTTCCATAAAATCATCACGTTGTTTTTCAAAATCGAGGTTTTGCGATAATCGAAACTTTTTCGATGATTTTTTTAATATCTCGGGTAAAAGCTCCGCGCGGAGATATGACGTTCCAAAACGACATAACTCCACGCGGAGATATGACGTTCCAAAACGACATAACTCCGCGCGGAGATATGACGTTCCAAAACGACATAACTCCGCGCGGAGATATGACGTTCCAAAACGACATAACTCCGCGTGGAGATATGACGTTCCATAAAATCATCACGTTGTTTTTCAAAATCGAGGTTTTGCGATAATCGAAACTTTTTCGATGATTTTTTTAATATCTCGGGTAAAAGCTCCGCGCGGAGATATGACGTTCCAAAACGACATAACTCCACGCGGAGATATGACGTTCCAAAACGACATAACTCCGCGCGGAGATATGACGTTCCACAACGACATAACTCCGCGCGGAGATATGACGTTCCGAAACGACATAACTCCAGCGATATGACCTTCCATAAAATCATCACGTTGTTTTTCAAAATCGAGGTTTTGCGATACTCGAAACTTTTTCGATGATTTTTTTAATATCTCGGGTAATAGCTCCGCGCGGAGATATGACGTTCCAAAACGACATAACTCCGCGCGGAGATATGACGTTCCACAACGACATAACTCCGCGCGGAGATATGACATTCCAAAACAACATAACTCCGCGCGGAGATATGACGTTCCGAAACGACAAAGCTCCAGCGATATGACCTTCCATAAAATCATCACGTTGTTTTTCAAAATCGAGGTTTTGCGATAATCGAAACTTTTTCGATGATTTTTTTAATATCTCGGGTAAAAGCTCCGCGCGGAGATATGACGTTCCAAAACGACATAACTCCACGCGGAGATATGACGTTCCAAAACGACGTAACTCCGCGCGGAGATATGACGTTCCAAAACGACATAACTCCGCGCGGAGATATGACGTTCCACAACGACATAACTCCGCGCGGAGATATGACGTTCCAAAACGACATAACTCCGCGCGGAGATATGACGTTCCAAAACGACATAACTCCGCGTGGAGATATGACGTTCCAAAACGACGTAACTCCCGCGATATGACCTTCCATAAAGTCATCACGTTGTTTTTCAAAATCGAGGTTTTGCGATAATCGAAACTTTTTTGATGATTTTTTTGATACCTCGGGTAAATAATGTTTGATTTTAAAATGTTATACATTTTTGAATGCATACGGATCCCTACCATCAATTGGCATTCAAAGCAAATTAAACATCGTTTAATTAAAAAAAAAATGTTGTAGACAAAAAAACGATTCGCTCGTAAAGTCAACCTTTTTTCGACTCGAAATCAAAACTTTATTGATGATTTTTTTGGAATATCTCGGGTGAACATTGTCTGATTTTTATATTTGATGCCTTTTTGTATTCGTACGGATCCCTACTATTAATTGACATATAAACAAACTTAAAATCGATGGGTTCAAAAAATTTGTTGACCAAAAAACGACTTGTTTCTAAATTCGACCTTTTTTCATGATTATTTTAAATATCTCGGCCAAATAAAGTCGGATTTTGGAATTGTATACCATTTTGGACTCGTAAGGATCGGTACTATCGATTGGCATCAACAGAATAAAAATAAAAACCCACATCGACAAAATGACAAGGGGTTACATCACGTTTTTTTTCAAAATCAAGGTCGGTGCGATAATCGAAACTTTTTCGATGATTTTTTTAATATCTCGGGTAATAGCTCCGCGCGGAGATATGACGTTCCAAAACAACATAACTCCGCGAGGAGATATGACCTTCCAAAACGACATAACTCCCGCGATAACACCTTCCATAAAATCATCACGTTGTTTTTCAAAATCGAGGTTTTGCGATAATCGAAACTTTTTCGATGATTTTTTTAATATCTCGGGTAATAGCTCCGCGCGGAGATATGACGTTCCAAAACGACATAACTCCGCGCGGAGATATGACGTTCCAAAACGACATAACTCCGCGCGGAGATATGACGTTCCAAAACGACATAACTCCGCGCGGAGATATGACGTTCCAAAACGACATAACTCCGCGCGTTCCAAAACGACATAACTCCGCGCGGAGATATGACGTTCCAAAACGACATAACTCCGCGCGGAGATATGACGTTCCAAAACGACATAACTCCGCGCGGAGATATGACGTTCCAAAACGACATAACTCCGCGCGGAGATATGACATTCCAAAACAACATAACTCCGCGCGTTCCAAAACGACATAACTCCGCGCGGAGATATGACGTTCCAAAACAACATAACTCCGCGCGGAGATATGACGTTCCAAAACGACATAACTCCGCGCGGAGATATGACCTTCCAAAACGACATAACTCCGCGTGGAGATATGACGTTCCAAAACGACATAACTCCGCGCGGAGATATGACCTTCCAAAACGACATAACTCCGCGTGGAGATATGACGTTCCAAAACGACATAACTCCCGCGATATGACCTTCCATTAAATCATCACGTTGTTTTTCAAAATCGAGGTTTTGCGATAATCGAAACTTTTTTGATGATTTTTTTGATACCTCGGGTAAATAATGTTTGATTTTAAAATGTTATACATTTTTGAATGCATACGGATCCCTACCATCAATTGGCATTCAAAGCAAATTAAACATCGTTTAATTAAAAAAAAAATGTTATAGACAAAAAAACGATTCGCTCGTTAAGTCAACCCTTTTTCGACTCGAAATCAAAACTTTATTAATGATTTTTTTGGAATATCTCGGGTGAACATTGTCTGATTTTTATATTTGATGGCTTTTTGTATTCGTACGGATGACAAGGGGTTACATAACGTTTTTTTTCAAAATCGAGGTCGGTGCGAAAATCGAAACTTTTTCGATAATATTTTTAATATCTCGGGTAATAGCTCCGCGCGGAGATATGACGTTCCAAAACGACATAACTCCGCGCGGAGATATGACGTTCCAAAACGACATAACTCCGCGCGGAGATATGACGTTCCAAAACGACATAACTCCGCGCGGAGATATGACGTTCCATAAAATCATCACGTTGTTTTTCAAAATCGAGGTTTTGCGATAATCGAAACTTTTTCGATGATTTTTTTAATATCTCGGGTAATAGCTCCGCGCGGAGATATGACGTTCCAAAACGACATAACTCCGCGCGGATATATGACGTTCCACAACGACATAACTCCGCGCGGAGATATGACGTTCCGAAACGACATAACTCCAGCGATATGGCCTTCCATAAAATCATCACGTTGTTTTTCAAAATCGAGGTTTTGCGATAATCGAAACTTTTTCGATGATTTTTTTAATATCTCGGGTAATAGCTCCGCGCGGAGATATGACGTTCCAAAACGACATAACTCCGCGCGGAGATATGACGTTCCACAACGACATAACTCCGCGCGGAGATATGACATTCCAAAACAACATAACTCCGCGCGGAGATATGACGTTCCGAAACGACATAGCTCCAGCGATATGACCTTCCATAAAATCATCACGTTGTTTTTCAAAATCGAGGTTTTGCGATAATCGAAACTTTTTCGATGATTTTTTTAATATCTCGGGTAAAAGCTCCGCGCGGAGATATGACGTTCCAAAACGACATAACTCCGCGCGGAGATATGACGTTCCAAAACGACATAACTCCGCGCGGAGATATGACGTTCCAAAACGACATAACTCCGCGCGGAGATATGACGTTCCAAAACGACATAACTCCGCGCGGAGATATGACGTTCCAAAACGACATAACTCCGCGCGGAGATATGACGTTCCAAAACGACATAACTCCGCGCGGAGATATGACGTTCCAAAACGACATAACTCCGCGCGGAGATATGACGTTCCAAAACGACATAACTCCGCGCGGAGATATGACGTTCCAAAACGACATAACTCCGCGCGGAGATATGACGTTCCATAAAATCATCACGTTGTTTTTCAAAATCGAGGTTTTGCGATAATCGAAACTTTTTCGATGATTTTTTAATATCTCGGGTAATAGCTCCGCGCGGAGATATGACGTTCCAAAACGACATAACTCCGCGCGGAGATATGACGTTCCAAAACGACATAACTCCGCGCGGAGATATGACGTTCCAAAACGACATAACTCCGCGCGGAGATATGACGTTCCAAAACGACATAACTCCGCGCGGAGATATGACGTTCCAAAACGACATAACTCCGCGCGGAGATATGACGTTCCAAAACGACATAACTCCGCGCGGAGATATGACGTTCCAAAACGACATAACTCCGCGCGGAGATATGACGTTCCAAAACGACATAACTCCGCGCGGAGATATGACGTTCCAAAACGACATAGCTCCGCGTGGAGATATGACGTTCCAAAACGACATAACTCCGCGCGGAGATATGACGTTCCAAAACGACATAGCTCCGCGTGGAGATATGACGTTCCAAAACGACATAACTCCAGCGATATGACCTTCCATTAACTCATCACGTTGTTTTTCAAAATCGAGGTTTTGCGATAATCGAAACTTTTTCGATGATTTTTTTAATATCTCGGAAATCGGACTTATTTAAACCGATATTAAAATCATGCTAAATACTAATTCGATTTTTTCTGCTTTTCAAGAACAACTCACTCAATAACGTTGGTACCTCACTGATCTTGCCATGGATATACCTTAAACGAAATCGTATTTAAATCAAATCAATATTTTGTTGAATTCTGTTAATTTTAAAGACTCAGGAATCCTTAAAGGTATGTCCGATTAATCAATGTATTTTAGTTGACAAAAACTAATATATTTTTCATTTTGTGTGTGTTTCAGCTCAATCTGGCAACGTTCATGGACAACATCTGATCAGCAACGTTCATGGTACCTAGTTGACCTTAATATCCTTGGTTGTTCCCTATCATGGATATAGTCCTAGCGAACCTAAAGGACAAAGTTCTTGCAAAATGCGTAGGAACGGACTCCAAAATATGTATGCTTTTCCTTAACAGCCGCCTCCAGCGACAGTGCCGCGCCCCCTAAATGGTTGCTAGTTGACTAGCATATCCTTGGTTATGCCATACCATTGATATAGTCCTTGGGAACCTAAAGGATCAAATCGTTGCAAAATGTGCATTGAAATGGTCCAAAAACATGTATGCTTTTTCTTTCAGGAGCCCTTTTACATCAGCTGCAGCCGGCTTACAGCGCTCATTTAACATGAGCTGCTATTTAACAGCACTCATTTTAAATGAGTTACATTTTTGCCCCTTAATGCTATGCAATGAATATTTTTATTCAACTCACTCAGCGACCTTCTGGGCATTTCTGTTCGCCTGGTATTTGAGGGGAATTTTAGGGAAAATTTGGGGCGTAGCCGCCGACCAGGGCGACCCGTGAGGGTATGCAATGGGGGTATTTATAAATTTTGTTCTTTTTAACATTATATTCTTAAATTTTTCTCTTAAAACTATACAAATCGAGCATAAATTACAATTTTAGCTAATTTTAACGTAAAATAACTAAATCCGGCTTAATTGAAGTCCAATCCTGGAAAAATCTGCATTATCCTTCGTAAAGGTCCTTGGAGCTCGTTGTAGTCCCTAATTTGTCAGCCTGCAAAGATAAAAACACATTTAAATTAAAAAAAAAAAACAGAATATATATAAAGGCATATTTTGTGAAGAAAAAAGGACATAACTCGGTCATGTCCTTGCAGATTTTCAAAGGACATGGTGCGTTAGGATCGTATGAACCGTCTGCATCGATCTGCATCATAAAAATATGGGGTCATCTAAGAATCCCGGTACTTGTATTTTGACTTGTAAAATTTTCGTCGCGGCGCGCACGGAAATGGGTTGAAAACACATTTTCTTAAATATCTACAAAACCACAAGGACGATCTTAATGAAACTTGGCCAGCTAGTAGTCCTGGTTAATACAATTCTTTTGACCTATGACTCGCAAGGATACGCAAGGATGCAGCCGAGTTATGGCCTATTTTAGGTATACAAATTTGTCCTTAAAACTTTTTTGTCCGAAGGACTTTCGTCCTTTGGGCTGTAAATTCTTCAATGGGAGGCTGAGGACTATCTACTGGCCAAAGGACATCCCCGTAGTCCTTCAAATGGCAAAGTTAGCCTGGCACTTTTCGATTTTGCGACTAACCCCCTAGGAAAAATTTCGACGAAATTTTTTGTCGAATCCTGGAAATCCTTGAATGCCAATCGATAGTTCGGCTCACAACGAGTTCAAAAATGCATATCCTTTCGATATCCTTCAGGATTTGGCCGAGTTATGGCCTATTGAAAAATGTCCTTTTTAGAAATTTAGCCATATATCGGAAACGGCAAGGACGATTTTGTTGTCCTTTGGACAGTTTATGGTCCTTGCTCATACGATTTGTTTGACACCGGACTTGTCGGGATACGCTAGGATACGGCCGAGTTATGGCTTTGTTAATTTACGAACGAATCGTACTCATCTCTAGGCTGTCCGAAGGACTTTCGTCCTTGTCAATATATATTCTGAATTGGATGGATGAGGACTAACGCTTGGCCAACGGCCATCATGATCGGCAAGGATACGGCCGATCTAGAGCCTTTTATTTCTCCCGACAAAAAACGCTTTTGCTCAGCTTCTTGAAGGATTTTCGCTCTCTTTATTACATATTCTATGTTGGCAGGATAAGGACTACATGTTGTGCAAAGGACATCCGAGTGCTCCTTAAGGCGAACAATGTAGTGTCCTTAAGGAGACAATGCACATATTTTGGCAACCATAAGGACGATTTTGATGTACTTTGCACAACACTTAGCCCTTATCCTGCCAGCTTGAAACTCGTAATAAAAAGTATGAAAATCCTTCATTTCGATTTTAATGTCCTTCGGGCAGACACAGGACTCGCCTGCTCGTATTTACGCGAGATATTCAAGCAAATTCATCAAAAAAGTTTTTAATCTGCGAAGCGAACTCGATTTTGAGCAAAAACGCGTGAACGTAATTTTTATACCAATCGATAGTCCTGATACTTACGAGTCCAAAATGGGACATTATTTGGCAAAGGATTTACTTGATTTAAAGCTTTGGTGTGCCTGAAATGAAAGATATATTAATATAAATATATACTATTCAGGAAGTTGCTTGCAAATATGACGAGATTTGCTAAAAAAAAACACGATTTCGATATCGATTGTTATCGATTGCTTGGCAACGGTGCAATTTATCGATTATCGGAAACATGCACTGCGCATGCACTGGAAGGAGCTACATTCTGATATCCTTGCATTCACACAGACGGACAGACGGACATGGCTAGATCGACTCGACTGCTGATGCTGATCAAGAATCTATATACTTTATGGGTTCGCAGATGCATCCTCCTGCCTGTTACATACACAAGCACAAAAACATCATACCCTAGCCGTCGAGCCATTTTCAATGGGTTTAGGGTATATTATGATACATTCAAGTTAAGTTTTAGATGAATTTGTATACGTCGCAGATTTTCGTTTCGATTTTGGCATTTGAATATCATCAAAGTAGCCTTTGAATTGCCTTCAATTAGTTTTCCTTCGAATGGGAAATTCACTTTCTGCTCAGTCTGTGGCTGAGCCTCGTCCAGCACAGATCTTTTTCTTACTTAATTTATTTTCTTTTTATACAATTTTTTTTAATACAATATATTTCTGAAAAGTAATATATACATATATCCCTTGGATAATGTGTTTTTTTTTCTTTCTTTTGACTCGTTCAATTGATTTTCTTTTTTTTATTTTTTTTAAATAAATATATATTTTGTTTTTTTTTTTTTTTAAAGTGGTTTAAGGGGTTTCCCTATGACCCAGGATTTCGGTAATTGCGCCAACTGCTTTCATTTGTGGAATTTCGCAAAAAAATGTGTTTTTTTTTTATATTAATTTTAATCGAATTGATTATTAAATATTTGTTTATATCTTGCGTACACTTTCTGATCTTTGCTCTTTGCCTTTTAGTCGTGTCCAATGGCGATTGTGTTGGTTATTTGGCTAATTTTTGTTGTATCTAAATACTATATTTAATTTATTTATTATTTCTCGTGCAAGTCGTGAGCTATAAACTTCTGCTACTACTTCTATCCCTATCGGCTGGAAGTATGTTTAATTTAATCGACGTGTAAATAATTCTTTATTCAAATAAAATTCTATTTTAATCGTAATTTTGTTTATTATATCGTTTCCCATTATCAACTTTCATTTGATTTTTATATATCTACTTTTTATTTGTTAAGTTTTCTGCTGTAAACACATCAGATTTATTTTATTTTATTGTATTCTTTTTGCGTCCTTAAACAATGTTTTAGGGCGTTTTTTATGCACACAACAATCTCGCCTCATTTATTTTTAAGAGGATGAATCTTTGTATTTATTCAATTCGATTCATATTATTCATAAATATTTTACGTCCACACCTTTTAGTCTTGTCCAGAGGCAAATAATATTTTACTAATTGTTCTATTGATCAAAATATATACTCAATTAAATGGATCCTTGCATATGTTTAGGTCTGCAAGAACTAATTAGCTGGAACACAAGCCACTTTTTTGGGTTGCAGCAGAATTCTCTTACTATTTTGATTTCATATTATTAATTTGATTTGCATTTTCGAAATGGCGCCAAACATTCGTTCAATTCGGCAGTTTCCTTATCGATAGTTGCGCTTCGTTAAGCTTATCGAACTGCACTATCGATATACGCGTTTACAATGGAGCTAAAAAAAATACCAGCTAGAATACCAACTTTGGTGGGAGCCATGCATAAATAAAACCAATGAAAATACCATAATATACAATTAATTTAAATAATCGCCACGAACCAGACGCTTTGTTGGTGTTAATTGCAGTTTAATTGCTGCCAGGTTCACCTCAACAAGCATCGATAGTTAAATAATATCGACTACACGCAGTCAGCCAACCGCCACATTTATTCACAATCGGTTTTTTCCCCAACGTTTTTTCAACGGTTTTTATTGCAGTATCAGAGTTGTAAGTAAAGGGCAAACCAAGCGACCAATGCTGGCAGAAGGTTGTGCCTTTCGGGTGAGCTTTCATTGTTTTATAGCATGATATTATTATGTTCTTGCCGAAGCTTATTAAATTCTGCGCCCATTTGAATGACCCGGGAAAGACCTTTTCAAATTTAGGCGCGCTGCAAACTGAACTGTAGATGGCGCTACTTGATTGCGCTATATTGTGAATAGTCAGCAGTAACGATTAATACCAAAATAACTAGCCGTCTATCGATATATCGATATGGCAAAGCAGCGCTGCGCAACACACTCAAGTGATGTTCTGCGCACTGTTTTGTTGTTGTTTTATCCACTTGTTTTTGTTCACTTTTATACACTTCTTCGTTCGGTTCGGTTATTGTTGTCGCTTGCGCTGAACGCGCGCACATACGTTTATTTTTTTTTTTTAATTTTTGTTGTTTTTCTATCCAAACAAAAAAGATGTTTTAACACCTTCGTGGACTGTGTATTGTGATTTCGTTGGCTTTTTTTGGGCGCTAATGCAAATTTCAAATGTAATTTCTTAATGTCAACAAATAAAGCAACACCTTAAGTGAGAGAGTGAGTGAGTGTTAAGAGAGAGAGAGAGAGAGAGAGAGGAGTGAAGACGCTCTCATAGATTGTGTACGGTTACATTTTACTAATGTTGTTTTTGTTGTGTGTTTACAAATGCGGACGCCGCCGATGCTGCTGCTGCCACTGCTTGAATTAATGCGTGTATTTGTTTAGTTAATAACTAAGCTAATGGCACTTGTGCCTGTGCTGGAATTCAACTTAAATTTGCAAATATATATATGTATAAATTAAAAACAAAAACAGTGCGACGGCCAGTTAAATTTCACCAAAATCAAAACAAAAAAAAAATCATTTTAAACCAAAAACAACAAACACAGAACGTGACTAGTTTAATTAATGCAGCAAGCGCAAACGCAGCGGCAGAAGAAGAAGAAGCAACAGCGGCTACAACCATTACAAGTGAATTTTTTTTTTTTTTTTTTTTGTGGGCAGCTGACTTCGCTGTCGCCGCCGCTGCGCCGCCGCTGTTGTCGCTTAACGTATGTATGTATATGCATGTGTGTGTGTGTGTGGGGAAAGGGCGGCGGCTGTGTCTGCGTGCGGGTGCGCTATTGCTGTTGCCGTTGAAATAAATGCGTGCAATTAGCATTAATATAATTACAATTGCCGTGCACAAAATGGGGGTGCAATAATTGAAGAACAGCTACAGCTTAAATCAGCACCAGCAACAGCAACAACAACAACAATTGCTTAGTAATTGTCATGGCGGACGCGCAGTTATTTCGTAATGGCAGCAGCAGCAGCAGCAACAACAACAAAAGTCGCGGCCGCAGCAACTGCGTCAGTTGTAAAGCGCCGTTATTACACGCACACGCACGCGCAACAGCCTGCTCACACTACACATGCATACATTTATGCATGTATGTATATGTACATGCACACACACAAACACATGCATACGCACTTGTGCTCTCTTCGCTGCTCGCTTGCACCACACGCACGCTGCAGGCAGCTACGCGTCGCCGCCGTCTTCTTCATTTTTTTTTTTTCCGTTTCATTCGTTTGCTTTCTACCTGCAGCAGTGACGTTGCGACGCTTTCGCTTGTTGCGGCCGCTGCCGCTGCCGCTGCTGCTGCTCTTCCTATCTCTCGTTCGCTCTCGCCAGGCCAGCTCTCTTCGGCTGCTATTGAGAGAGCGCAGCAGCAGGCAGTGTGACAGTGCCGTTATAATTTTGTTTGGCCATAAAAAAGCATTTGGCATGGGCGCATTCCTTGAATTGTGGCCGACGCGTCATTCGCTCAGCGGCAACGAATATTGTAATCAAAACGAACAACGACAACAGACAACAACAACAACAACAACAATTTAGTAACTAGCGCGAGTTGCATCTTTTATTTGTTTCTGCAGAAAGAAAAGAGCCAACGCCGCCCGCTGTCGACGCTGTAAACAAGTGCAATATTAATTAAGTGACGACCTATCGAGAGAGTGATATTTACACACACACACACACACACACGCACGCACACACACAATTACATACATGCACACACAGAGACAGACAAATAATGTTATAACAAGCAGAAAAGGAAGAAAGCAACAAGCAAAAGCCGCAACAGTCAACATTTTTGGGTTTCCACTGTACTTGCAACGGGCAGCGCCATGAAGCAGCAGCAACAACAGCAACAGCAGCAACAACAAAAGCAACAACGAAAGCAACAAATGCTGTTACTTTTTGGCATTTTAACGATATTCTGGCCACAGGTAAGTGACGTTTGATACCCTTTAACGATTAGTTGGGTCGCTGCACTCGATGAGGCCGTTTGTTACCGATTAACAGTAAATGGCATACACAACAGTAAATCGTAGACAGATAAATATATGTATGTGTTAGGGAGAATAGCCCATGCCTTGAAACGAAACTGATTGTAAATTACAGGGTATTTAAGGGTATTTATAGAATGTGTCATGCTACATTTACTTTACATAGCTGTCATAACCGATCCAGATGGATAGAAAGTACTTGTATATAATTGATATGTCAAATGTTTATTACATATTGCATATACCTCACTGTTAGAGCTCGTAATACGCCCAGCCTTATCGCCGCTGCGGCATTGGCACACACAAGCGTTGCGCCGGGCCTCTGAAATGTTGGGGGAATAATATGGAATGCGATAATGTATGTATGTACATACATATAATTCGCTTCATTGACTAAACTTAGTCAGCGGCGGTTGCAGCGGAAAAGGGGGCAGGCACGCTTTAAGCATGTGTACCATGTATTTCGAGATATATTCTGACTGATGACTAAACGCATACAAATTTACTCGTCTATTTAATGCGCCAAACATTTCAGGAAGCATGCTCATCAATGGACGGGCATTTCCAGGGGGGAGGGGGTTGGGAGTAGGGTGCTGACAAAGAGGGAGGCAGAAGTTACAGTTCGTATGCGATCGAATTCCCAAATTGTTAAAGTAAACAATTGCAGCAGCTAGAAGAGGACGAACAGATTCCACCTCGCACATCCCCCACTCCCCCCGCGCCTGTTTCCTCCCCCTTTTTATCGATAAGCTCATAAAACATGGATTCATCGTTATTTACTGCGTCTGTTGAATTTCAATTGGGGGATTTTCTATAACTCAATCTGTCTCATCCGCCCGCTCTCTCCCACTCGCTCTACCTCTCTAGCTCTCTCGCTCGCGCACCCATAATTACAAATTACAATAATTAACGGCCCGCTTTCCCGTTTCACAGCCGAATTATCCCCCGCATTTTAGCCTAGGCAAAGGCAATAATGCACATTGCCTGAGTTTTTATTATTATTATTTTTTCCTCTCTTTGTTTTTGGTGTCATAAACTTTTTAATCACTCGCCGCAGCCGGTTTCAATTCATTGCATTTTGTTTTGTTTTTGTTTTTGTTTTGTTTTATTTCGTTTCGTTGTTATTGTTTTTGTTTTTGTAAAGTGGGGGCTAAACCCGAGATTCCGTAACTCCGTAATGCCTGCAATTAATTATAAGTAGTACGCCGGAGAACTTGTTCTTGAATCTTTAAGCCGCAATGTTTTAGCTTTTAGCTATTGGCACATGCACTCGACCTTTTCTTCTTCTCCGCCTCGATCTTTATGCATATATATCTATATATATATGCATATATGTTGATTTGGATATATATTCTCATATTCGATTTGATTTCATTTCCTTCTGCCCTGATCGACCTTTCTCTTTAAAATTTAGCGTGGATTAGTCTCTTGCTTTTGCATTTACTTTTTACAAAACTCGTTTCATTTTGCGTACAACTCAATGCGACACATAAATATATATATATATATAAAAATTAAGAAACCAAATGGAACAACAAAAGTGCACAAATGTAAAGTCTCGGAGAGAATACACTATATATAAAAAGCGTATTTGCTTAATAATAACTTGGATATGTGAAAAAGAAAAAAAAGATCTCAACTAAAACTTTGTAAATAAATATTAAAAACATTTATAGATATTACCTATCGTAATTTAAGTGTTTTTTTTTACTAATATCTTTAAAGCAAAAAAAAACCGAATTTCTTTTTATAAAATCTACTCTACATCAAGTGCAAACTATTAAAGCTAAAATTAAAGCTAAAAAACTGAATATTTGCCCTCGTTAGGTTTAAAATTTATATGGAAATTTGTTGTTTGTAATATATTTAAAATGAAAATAAACAAAATTATAACATTTTCAACCATTTTCAATGGGTTCAGAGGGTATGAAAATAGATTAAATAATTTAAAAAATATATATTTAAAAATTCATTAAAGTAGATTACATGAAACATTCAAATTCGTGTTTGGGAGCGTAAAAGGTAAATTTATGTTTTGTTACACGGCTGTTGGCTTAGTTAGTATACCCCTGTTTTAGGGTAAACAGAACTCGAAAAGTGAATGAGACAGAAACAGAAACCAGATATGCGTAAATCTAAATAATCGCTCAAGGTTGGATGGTTGGTTCCTCGCTCGCTTTACGATAACTAAAAGTTGTCCTGTCGCCAGTTAAATCAAAATTCTGCATCCTACTTCGAGTCTGGCAAAAAGCTAAGCGTCGCGCGCTCTGCCTTTTATTTGTTTATTGGCCCCAAAAGAAAAAAAATATAAATAAAACAATACAATACAGAATTATAACAAAAAATAAAAAACCAAGTTTACTTCAAAAGTTGTTTTTGCAGTTTGCAATTAAACTCACTCGGAATGCGGCCGCTGGCTGTTTGTTTTGTCTCCGAGCTCACGTGCCAAGACGACAACAACAACAAATGAAAATAATAATAATAAAAAGAATAACGTACAGCAATTTGAGCGAGATTTCGCCTTGACTTGATCATAATATCAGATGCGTCGCATCATTACGTGCCGTGCGTATTTAGCCAGCGACAATGCACAAGTACTCGATACCTGCCACACATTACTCACTATCGACTACTCGTTTGAGGCGAGAGTATTCGAAATGTTCTGCTCGATACTCGTTTGCGCGCATTACTAAGCGCTTCCCCTACCTCCCTTCCACCCCCCCCTGATAAAGGCCGATGACATCAGCGCATGAAGTTTGTCTCTTTCAGTTTATTTATTGTTTCATTATTATTATTTTGGATTATTTTATTTTTTGTTAGAAACTTTCATTGATGTTTGTTCTGGCTTTTTGTTTTTTTTTTTTTTTTGCTTTGAAATTACATTTATTTTAATCACAGATCAAACGCTTCGCACCGCCATTTCAATTAAGGAAAGCTTATCCCCTGCCGCACAATGCATGCCCCTTCCCTTTGCCCTTGGGCCCGGTTGTTTGGACCCCATAAATTAGCCATACAAAAGGGGGCTAAACATTTTGTACAGATAATTATATTTATTAGATATTATAGTATAAAGCTAATAAGCCAATTATTTTGTTATTTTGTTTTTTAATACTTTTATTATACATTTACATTTAGACTCGTTTCGGGAATGTTCGTTTCAAAGTTAAATTGCGTTGCGTTTAACCGCTTGTCAAAACTTTGGCAAATATGGCAACGCCACGTTAAATTGACGAGTTGGGCGAAGAGTTCGCCAACTGGCTACATTACAATTTGATCTGCTTGTTAACAACAGATCGGAGAACTGAATTAAAGTTTGGCATAACTTAAACTCTTTGTAGATTTGACATGCGATCAAAGAGCATAAGATTTTTGACAGGAACCTGCATCAACATGTGCTATTTTAGTGCTTGGGGGATTTAGTTCGAGTCTATATGAGAAAGCATGTGTTAGTAAGTGTGTTAGCAACAGTAATGAAATGTAAATTTAACATCAAGTTAAAGTGGTTGTTAACATTAACCCGCACCTATAGAAAATTGGCACGCAGTACCACGAAACGCAATAAGTAAAAGCTTTTAACAGCTTTTTAAACATCATGTTAAAGTAGTTGCTAACTTTAACACGCTACTGAGTAGTGGATCTGCTGTTCCACTCGACGCAATTAGTTGAAGCTTTTCATATTAGCCTGATCACAGCAAATTTAATAGGCTAATCACAGAATATGCAGGGTATCGGCTAAACTTAAAGCATTGCAATTGAATTTAACTACTAGTTAAATAGTTTGTTCCTGTTTTCGGACGCAGCTAAGAATGGCACTGGTAATATATTTATTATGCAGGGTATTCAACCAATTTAATATGCCATAGCAGGATATACAGGGCATACAGGGTATACTTAGAACTTGACTACTTAACAGCCAGCTAGATTTTGACATGAACCCTAATACTCGTGGCTAATGCGTGGCTTGTAGCTACAGGGTATGCCTGGGTCGAGCATACTCCAAAATAGTTTGTGTTTGTTTATAATTTTTGGCTGTTGTAATTGAAATTTTGAGCTCGTGCAGCCGCGCACACGGAATCGTTATCGTGTTCAGCTCAACGTTTATATACACACATGTATGTTTTTTTTTTTTTTATTGCCCGATGCACTTGCCCCGAACGTCTGATCTAATTTTAATTAATTAAACCGAAACCGAAGTCGAGCAGCGGGTTGCGACTCCTCCCCCCCCCTGCCTTGCTGGCCGTTTGTTTTCATTTCTTATTTCTTTTTTTTTTATTGGGTGCGGTCTGCATTTTGTCGAAACTCGAGGTTGTAATAACAGCTGCCCCACCGCAACCCCCTTTTTGGCTTTTATTTTTGTTTTTTTTTTTTTTTTATTGTTTACTGGAATGCATTCAAAAGGTGTTGGGGGAGGGCAGAGGCAGAGGTATACACCCTGCTGGAGGGAGTCTTGGGCTAATTGTAATGCACAGCGAGTGGCCAAGTCGAGGGTGGCCATATATTCACGCTGTTAGGTGGCAACGCCGACAGGAAAAAGTGCCTCCGAAAATGGGTTGACAACGCGACGATCGTCAAAAGTCGCGTGTTAAATCATTCAGTTTATGTTGCCGGGCAGCTGTTTCTTTCTTTCTTTCCTTCTCTTTTTTTTTTTTTCATCTTTTATTTTTTATTGTGTACCCATATCTGTACTGAGCGTATTTGTATAGGAATGTCAGATACACGGCAAAAATTAAGTTGCTTTTGAGATTAAAATTTAGTTTGGCTCAAATTGTACAAATTTCTATTACAATTTCTTGCGCTTTCTTCTTTCTTTTCGGATTTGGATTAATGACAAAATTGATGTTTCCTTTTATCTCTTTCGCTCCTAAAACTTGGATGTAGAATGGGAGATAACTCTTCTCTTCCTAACTAACTTCTCATGTTGGCTCAATGGCTTTCTATGTGTGCAGTTAATTATTTGACATTAAGTTAAAAACTTGATGCTTTAATACCAGCTAGTACTTCAACGCATGCAATCATAATATAGTTAAAATTTCAATCTAGCTATCCAATTTTTTCCAGTGTAGATTGTAAATAATTTCTATATGCAGAGCTGCAGGCTGAACCAACACTCGTATTAATCTAGTTAATTTTTGTTTAACAACAATAATAAAAAAAATCGCTATATGTTCGTTTATAGATATTTAGCCAGAATTTTGTACAGTGTATAGACATCGTCAGTCGACTGTCATTTGCCTCGACTCTTCCGTCTGAAGTCTATGTTTTCTGTGGGGATATTCCAAATTTCCAACTTCCACACACACACACACTCGCACACACACGTTTTTTCTTCCTAGACTGGAGCAGTTTCATGTGTGTGTGTGTGTGTGTGTGTGTGTGTGGCATGCAACCATCCGGCGGCACTTGATGAAGTGCCTTTTTAAAAATAGCCCACCATTTAGCGGCAAATTATTTCTGCTGTCGGGCAGCGAGTGCTGTGTAAAGTCATGTAAACTAAAGAATCAGGCTTCCCTCCTCTTTCTTCTTCATCTTCTTCTTCGTTTTCTCCTCCACTTTTTTGTTTGTATACTTTTTTGTTGGCTATTTTTCCCATTTAGAGAGACACGCTCTCAGCTAGCTGCCACTAAACTCTGATGTGTGCGTCACAAAAAGCCAAAATATGCAACAGTTTTTCTCAAACTTTTTCGTTCGTTTTTTTTTCACTTTGCAGTGGAATAACTTTCACACTTATCGTAACTATTTCCGGGTGGAGTTTCGCACACGAAGCCCCTTCGCATGGCAACCGCCGGGCCAGGCACGTTGTCAGTCTACGTGAGTTGTGGCCAGTAGAGATGGCATTGTCACAGCATAAACAAAAAATCAAACTCTAAATTTCAATAGAGATGTAGAAGTTGTTTCTCAAAAATGGGGTCGGCATTCGAAAATCAAAACTTTTCTGATGGTAGTTTTTACGAATAACTTGGCTAAATATCGTTTGATTTTGAATTTTTGATGATTTTTTTTTTTGAGGATAATCTCAGCCAAATATAGAAATAAAAACTATATGATGTGTTTATACTAACCACGAGATTTGCTCAAAAAGCGGGATTTCGGTATCGATAATCGGATATAAACCTACGTTCATATCTATTTCATGTCTAGAGCTCTTATAGACGCACATGGCTAGATCGACTCGGATAGCCGAGTCTGTGCTGAATCAAGAATATATATAGTTTATGGGTTCGTCCTCTCACATACATTTGCACAAACCCATATACCCGCTTTAGGTTCAGGTATATTGCTGAGCGTGTTGTAACTATCGCAGCTATTCATGAAATCTCTTTAATGATTTTGTATATGTCCTACTCGAAACTCTCGTGTCACTTGGATCTGTCGGCGGCAATCGATTCGTAATTTTGTTTGATCAACTGCGCTTCTTGGGCAACTCACCCTTTTTACAACTGTTGCTCGCATTCGGCTCGCGAGACAGATTTGGACTGAATTCGTAAGGTTTTCGCTTAATTAGCCGCAAATTGGGCCTACATAAATGGCCAACAAACAGCGGCAGCTAATTGGCCAATTGCGTTGCGACAAGCCGCCAAGTCGCCAGCGGGCACACGTGTATGTCGTAGCTGGGGCTCAGGTTGGGGTGTCAGAGCCGCAGTCTGCTCAGATATACATATATATATATATATAATATATGTTATATAATTGCAAGCGTGGCGCGGCAATCGACTGATTGATCAAAGATACAAATATGTATATATAAATATATATAGTAGCCATAGCTTTGGCTACTAATGATTGGCTATAAAACGATTTTGCACTAGCCGCAACAGCAACAACCTCTGCATTAATTAATGTTAATTGCGACGGCCTTTTACAGCAGCTTTACGGCAACAGAGCATGCCACACTAGACGATGCCCTGTAAATGTACATGTAACAGAGTCTATATACCAATCTTTAGATGTAGCTCTAAAAAACTGCGACTCAACTGTGAAATGCAAAGCAGAATGAATGGAAGACTATCTCTATGCACTTGTTATATAGAGTCTACATACCTAATTTGAAAGCTGTTGCCCCTTCATACTCCGAGTTGACAGGGTATAGAAGGCAGGTCGGCCAGCACGACTCGACTTTGGATGCTGATGAATAAAATATGCGAAATGGGATGCAAAAAATAAATGCTCAACTATTATCACCGACTGTGGCTAGTTGATAAATACAGGGTATATAGCGTAAAATAACTGGGCCAAGTCAAAAAGAAAACTAAACGTTGAACAATTTTGTTGTTTGCAGAGCAGCTCAGGTGGTTCGATCGAGTAGGGGGGGGGGGGGGGACTAGCCGGGCTGTCAGGTTGGCTTTTAGTCGCACAAATTCAATTGCAACAAAATTATTCACATACTCGCATTCAGTTTTGGCCGGGCTGCTCAATACCAGCGCCAATTTGTTTATTGAATGCCGAATATGAATAAAAAAAAAACACTACACATAATAAAAGAAAAAAAAAAAACAATATATAGAAGAAGCAGAAAAGAAATAAAAGCAAAACAAATAAAACTTGGTGCTCGCCTAACTGGTTTCGGCAGCTGCCATATAAATAATTAGCAAAAACCAACAACGCTTTATAAATCAGACACAAACAGCACAAGCGACCGGCCCCAATGCTCCAACCTCCCCCCTCTCCCCATCTCTTTGCCGCTTACCCCACAGCACACAGCGTGTGATCACCTGCGACAACCCACATGGCGCACCTGCCTGTGCCCACAACCAATGCAATCGACTCTGTCTGTTGCCTAGCCCGGCGAAGGGTATTCAGCTTTGGCCACAAGCGAAGGCTCTAGAAGCTGCCAGAGCGTCGTCTATTCGAGATGTTCTTTGTGTAGAACAAAACTGAACGTATCGCTTCAACTTAACCTCACTGCTCAGCTTCTATGTTGCCTTTGCAGACATTGCTAATAGACTTCTATTCCTAGAGGAACTCCTTCAAAAGGCATCCAATTGGAATGATAATTTTCTAGCTCTTAAGTTCATAACATATTCTTTTGCTTAAGATTTCCAGCCAAGAATATGTAACATATATATGTTATATGCGCAAGAGCGAAAGATCTTACTGTAGGTATTCAATATCTAATTCAGATATATGATGCATAAGTAAGGGTATTCAAGCTGCGGCGCGGCAAAAGATCTGATTGCTTCAATAAGCATCTCTGCAAGTATTTAAAGTATATCTGAAACGTATGATGGTTAAGTAAGGGTATTCAAGCTGCGGCGCAGCAAAAGCTGTCAATTTCTTTGATTTAATTTTGTTTTGCTTCGATTTTTTTCAGCCGCCTTTTTTTTATTATTTCTTTTTTTTTTTTTTTTGCCAGCTCAACGCAAAAAATGTACGTTTGTGCTTTTAATTTGAGCTGCGCTTTTTTATATTAATATTATTATTTTTTTTTTTTTTATTGGAGGGGGCCTGGCGAGCTGGAGGAGTGGGGGGGGGGCTTATACATGATGTGTTGGTGTTTAAAAAATGTTTTGTTTAGTTTTGTAATTATTACAAATTATTTAACTAGCGCCGCATGTTGAGGAAACAGACGCGTCATGGAATTATTCGAAGAGCACACCAACAGAGATAATGCTCACGAAGAATATATATGCTGCTGATCAGGCAAGATCATGATCAGTGCACGACGACATTGGCTTCTTTTCTAGAAATACTAGAAATACTAGAGCTGTGCCGCTCGCTGGGGTTCATTTGACTAGACGCTTGGTTCATGACCTCGTCTTTCGGTTTTAGTTAAGCAACAACAACAACAACAACAACTAATTGTAGCTGCAATTGCCGCTGATCCAGCTGGCAACTGGGCAACGACGGGCAACGACGGGCAACGCCAGGGCGACGATTGCATTTGTAATGAACGGACAAGGTCGACGCTTCATTAATGCGAATCGAGTGCCAAGTGTGCCCGACGCAAAGCTGCCTGCTATGCGCACTCGCACAACTTTCCCATGGCGCCCAAAACAAAAAAAAAAAAAAAAAAAATAAAGTACGAACAAATTGAAAAAATAAATACCCAAAAAAATATCATAAACGAAAAGTGAAAGGCAGCGACAACAACAACAGATCTGATAAGTGCGCAATGTCAATTGCAAGTGCTTTATAAATAGCCACAAATGGACGCCCCCACACACACACGCACACACACACACACACCTAGTTATATCTCTCAATATCTGAACACTCGACTCGCATATGTCAAATGGCGGCAAATGCCTTTGCCGTAAGCCCAAAGCGCACAGTTACATGAAATATGAATTTAATGCGCATACTTTCCATTTACACACACACACACACACACACACACACACACACACACAGAGACCCCTATCAAGTACATCCAAATATATATGCATATATCATATTAATATAATCCCCAAATAGTCGCAAATCTTGTGTGTGTATATTTTCGCATGCCAATGCGAATCAATAAACAAATTGTTCACATTTAGCATATATAACATATGCTATGCGATAGGCAATACGCACCTAATGTTCAGGTACTTGGTATATAAATAGGGCGTAAATATAGACAGTAAATAGCATTGCCATTGGCCATCATAATATTATCCAGATTGAGTTTATTTTGCTTAGCTCTCACGTTGCGATCCCATTGACATTAATAGATGTGAAGATCCGGCTTTCTACCTCCTACAGTTGATTTTGTTTATACATGCATAATATTTATACATATTTATGAAATAATATGCCAATTGCTTGATGGGGGTAACACTGCCTATGTCTGCCATTTATTGCATTCTCTCCTCTTCGAACGGCATCCTTAAAGGTTTATTGTCGCCCCTTTACGCTGTTGCAACTCCCTCTCTCTCTCTCTCTCTCTCTCTCTCTCTCTCTCTCTCTTTCTCTTCTTTTTACTAACTTTTCGGGCTTTGCTTTAGCTGCGTTCTCTTTATGCTCCTTCAGTTAATCTGTTTTTTCCTACCTTTCCCCTCGATCATGTTTACTAACATCATTTCGCTTTCTCCCTTGCGAACATAATTTCTCTTCCTTTCACACACACTTATTCCCTGTCTGACGTTCCTTTTATTGTTATACATGCCGTTCTATCTATCTGTTTCGGATCTTTATTTCATTTCTGCTGCTCTTACTTCTTATGCGGCATCCGCAATCGTTTAACTGGCGCCCATGTGTGCCCATCTCTTATCGCTCTTTTCGTTTCTTCTTTGTGCGATATCCTTAAACGTTCTACTGACACATTGAATGCGAATATATGACGACGTTTATTTATGGCAGCTGTCTCTGCCTGTGACTCTGCAGCGAGATCAATTAATTTGTCAATTCTTCTCTTAATGCCTAATGTAGCTGTAGCAACAGGCAGCTGTTTATTCTGCCTCTTAACTGATTACGCACTCACAACAGGCCACTCTAATAGTCTCAATTATAGAGTTATATACGCCATTTAGTACGTTTCTGGTTAGTCAAATAAATAGTAATGCCACAAATTGCTCATCTAATGGTCGATTTTAAGTGGAATGTCAAATAAAAACCACCCACAATCGAATCGGAAATTGAACAAAATTAACTTCCGTATTAGCCCATTGTTCGCATGTCACATGCAAAAACTAACAACGAAAACAACAAATCATTTTCATATATCTCATATTCGTATTCATATTCAAAGTTGGAAAAATCAATTGCGATTTCCATTGTAATTTTCCGCTTTGCTGCTGCTGTACTTAACTTTTCAGCTTGGGAAATGAATTCATTCAAAATTCGAGGTAACTTTATGTATATTCACTTAAAGAGAATCGCACAATCTAAACGCTTTCTGTTTCTCTCTTAACGTTAAATCACGTGCTTTTAAATGATTTTTTTTTTTTTTTTTTTTTTTTGTGGAGTTCGTGATAAGCGTCATCAATGGATCCGCGTATTATTCGCTGTTTAATATGCACTAAATTATCAAGTCAGGTTCAAGAAATTAGCTAATCATCGATTCATTAACAATTTAAATTATTAACGAAATAAATGCTGAGTTTTATTCTAAATAAACTGCGTGCTATTGTTGCAATTGTGATCAAAAATATAGATCACGTATATCAACTGGTTTTTCTCCCCCGCTAACTGGATGTTGGCATAAAAAATTGTCGATTCAACATTGTAAATTAAAATGCGATTTGCTTTTTATAATATATACATAGCATATGAATGCAATATTATATGGGCAAGGCCATAGATAATAGCTGGACAGCCAGTTGAGCATCTTTCCATTTCATATTCTATTGTATACCCATTAAATTGTGCTTGCGGCGGGCTGGTTCAGACACAAATCAAATCGGTTTGGAAATTAACCCTAAAACAATTTATCTTGTTTATGCAAATACTGAAAGGAATCTAAACTCTCAACTGATTCTACTTTGAATATTATTCTTGTGTTAAATATATCTCTTAGCTTACCTTATGAGAGCTTATCCTGTCTCTATTTCAAATAGATTTTCTAGGGATGCCTTTCGATCATTTGATAATCCACTTCACACTTGATCTAAGACAATATTGATTCCTTGAGATGGTTTTGTTCTATGAAATAAAAGAAAATATATATTAGTTACTTTTTTTTTTTTATTGAGTATGTATTAGAAAGATGGAGATATCATAATCTATATATATGCTTGATTAGCATCGACAGACATGACTATCCATCAACAAGTCTCGAGAACTTCAGCAGCCAGAGTTATGAAATTCATCTAAGCATATTCTATACGCTTCTCTCTGTATATATATAAATATATATATTATTGATCTGACAGCTGTGCCCATGTAAACGAATCCAGCCAGCCTAAAAGCTATATGGATGAGACTCGGCACATATCCGTCTCCAGTTGCAGGCATTACAGATGTCGTATCGGATCATTATATCATTAAGCAGCTGCTATTGGAACTATCGGCGTTTTGTTTATGACGATATATTATCGAAGCTTGGCAAATTAGAGCCTTACATTGTCATCGAGTTGCTGTATCATATGGCCTGATTGGAGCAGACTTTGTAGAGTATTCAATACTCGTCTGGGTAAAGTTAGTTAGGGTATTGCTTATGCAACGCCCGATGAATGCATTTGACACAGTTGAGTTGAGTCACTTGACAGTTTGAACAGTTTCAGAGTCATTATCAAAATCATATGTGTATAAGTATAAACAGATTAATGTAAAAACCTAATGAGCACGAGATGCAAGCTGAACTATGAGAGGCAGGCAGAGAGGCCAGTGAGAGGCATCCAGTTATAGCCCTGACATTGTGACTCAACTTGTGTTTTTGGCAACAATAACAAGCGCCTGTCCAACTGTTATCGTTCGGCGTGTGTGTGTGTGTATAGCTTATCGCTATGATTAATGGGTTGGGAAACAGCGAGCAGCACGAGCAGATTAAACATTTCATAATATAGGTCAGTTATGGGGCTGAAAGAAAGAGCTATTTGTCAGGCAGGGGAACTGGATCTATGACCAATCCATCAAACAAGGTTGCATTGTTCCATTTCGCAATATTTTCCACGTTAAAGATAATGAAATAAACGAGAAAGTAAGGATATCTTCCGCAAGCCGAAGATTCAATACCCTTGTACATATTTGCCATACATTTGGCCATATAGAAACTCATTTTTTACTCGATTCTTGCCAGAGATCTATATAATACGGTGATGCGAATTTGATAAGTTTTAGCTCATGAATAGTTGAACTAGTTAATGCTGAGTTTGGCTGACTTTTCGACCGATGGTACTGTCAGACCTAAGTTTCAAGATGATAGCCTTAAAACTGAGAGATGGATGCTGATCTGGAATATATATGTATACTTTATGGGATCGAAGAAGTCTCCGCTTGCGCTTGCACATATCACTAGCCAATTGCAACACTCTTTGCAAAGGTATTTTAAAGATAGAACACACCTCGAAATTGTGATCGGACAATAAGCACCGATTATAATAAAAAAGGCATTTGATATTTGTGTGCGGCTAAGGGAAACAGTTCTTAAAGGCAGCATATCGCTGTGTTCGACTAGAGAGCTCTACAACCTATCTTTCCAGCTTTTTAATGCAAACTTCTCTCTCTTTCTCTCTCTCTTTCTAATTAACAGGTGGCCAATGGCGCCGACTTGGTGATCAGCGTGCCGAATGCGAGCAGCAATGACAATGCCTTCTATCGGATCGACTACAGTCCGCCGTTTGGTTATCCGGAACCGAATACGACAATACCGGCTAGTGAGATTGGGCAGGATATTAAATTATCTCGCGTGCTGCCCGGCAGCGAGTACAATTTCTGGTTGTACTACACAAATTCGACGCATCGTGAGCTGCTCACCTGGACGGTGAACATAACCACAGGTGGGTTTTGGGCTCAGCTCAAAAAAAGTGAAATGAATGGGCAACTATAAATTGGAATTGTTTATCGCAGCACCCGATCCGCCGGACAATCTCAGCGTACAGCTGCGGTCCAGCAAGAGCGCATTCATCACCTGGAAACCGCCGAGTACGGGCAAATATTCGGGCTTTAAGATCAAAGTCTTGGGCCTGACAGAACCGGCGCATAGCGAATATAATCGCAGCTTTATGCTGGCCGGCAATGATACCCTACAGCTGTCCGCCAAGGAGCTAACACCGGGCGGCACCTATCAGGTGCAGGCATATACCACCTACCAGGGCAAGGAGTCGGTCGCCTATACGAGTCGCAATTTCACCACAAGTAAGTCCCGGCCCGCGGGCACACGCACTTCCAGCGGTCGCTGCAATTACTAAAAACACCAAACACACAACAAGTTGTCCAACAAAATAAATTAATTAATAAACCCCTCTCAATCTGTGCGGCTGAGAGGGGGCAAGAGTTCTTAGCCTATGTATCTAATTGGTTGTGGTGCTTAGTATTAACAAAACAACTCTTTCTCCGCCAAATTCTCTTCTTGCTCTCCAACGCACTGTTGTCTCGCAGCCTTGAGCAATGGATCCAGGCGAAGGTAACCTTAAGTAACTGCCCAATTTGTTGTCTTCTTGTCGCTTGTAGTTTATTGCTAATAAATACGTATACGACTATTTTAATGCTATTTAAGTGATCCCGACGCTGGCACAGTGCTTTCCAAGTCAAATATCAATCAAATACATTTAATTTTAGTTTGAGTACTTTTTTAGATGCCCGTCAGTTTTAAGCTAGATGCACTTATCCTCTTGACATTCCAGCTTATTTCATGATAAGCTCCACTTCTAGTTAGCTTATTAAAAACTTGTTTATGATATTATGACTTTGTCATAGAAGGTGACATTCCCGACACCATAAAGTAAATATATATATATTCTTGTATAACAATATAAAGCTAATCGAACCGAAGTCTATGTTGGTTACTTTTTACCATAAAGATTGTGCCCCGGCAGATTGTCTGTCTAGCTTTAACTTGTTGAGAATTGTAAGCGTTAAGCAATGAAATTTCAATTTGGTTCATTTTACTTGGGTAACACTGTGCCTTAGCGTGCTGCGTCTTTATTATGTTGTGTGTGTTTAGTATAAGCCACACACACACACACCTACTCACACACATACACCTACACACACACACCTACTCACACACACACACCTGCACACACATACATATGCACACCGTATCCAACTCCGTACCGTTAGCTGTCCATTGTAGTAAAACATTATTGTAACCCCTCCCAAAAAAAAAAATCCACATTCCATCCATATTCCATCCAGAGCCCAATACGCCCGGCAAGTTCATCGTTTGGTTCCGCAACGAGACCACGCTCCTGGTGCTGTGGCAGCCGCCGTATCCGGCTGGCCTTTACACCCACTACAAGGTCTCCATAACGCCGGACGATGCCATCGAGAGTGTGCTGTATGTGGAGCGCGAAGGCGAGCCGCCCGGACCCGCCCAGGCCGCGTTCAAGGGCCTCGTGCCCGGCCGCGCCTATAACATATCGGTGCAGACCGTCTCCGAGAATGAGACATCGGTGCCGACAACTGCACGCTACCTGACCGTGCCGGAGCGTCCGCTGAACGTCAGCTTCGATCCGCGCTACACGACGACCAGCTCGTTCCGGGTGCGCTGGGAGCCGCCGCGCACCTACAGCGAGTACGATAGCTTTCAGATCTCCATATCGACGACACGGCGTGTGTTCACCGTGCCGCGCACCGAGGCAAGCAGCGTTTACTTTGACTATCCCAAGATTCTGGAGCCCGGCAAAAGCTACGATGTGGTGGTCAAGACCATTTCGGATAATGTCAACTCGTGGCCGGCTAGCGCAGAGATAACGCTGCGTCCACGTCCGGTGAGAAGCTTGCGTGGCTATCTCGACGATCGCAGCAATACGGTCCATCTGTCCTGGGAGCCAGCTGAGACGGGCAAACAGGATAGCTATCGCATTAGGTAAGTGTCGAAAGGCTGCAGCGTCTCGCATCAATCCAGACTAAATAAGCTTCCCATCTGTTCAGCTACTACGAGAAGCTAAATGATACGGATGCCGCCACGACAACATCTCAGACGCTGGAGACGCCGCAAACGGAGTACCAACTGGCGCAGCTGCTGCCGGGCAGACGTTACCACATCGAGGTGCAGGCCCTGTCTAATGGCATCAGCTCCAATGCGAGCAGCCTGACGCGCGACACCCGACCCGCCGCGCCCATCATCCAGGAGCTGCGCAGCATAGCGCAGGGCCTGAACATCAGCTGGCGCAGCGATGTCAACTCGCAGCAGGATCGCTACGAGGTGCACTACCAGCGCAACGGCACCAACGAGGAGCGCACCATCAGCACCAATCGCACCAATTTGGTCATCAAGTATCTGCATCCCGGCTCCGGCTACGAGATCAAGGTCTATGCGATCAGTCATGATATGCGCAGCGAGCCGCATGCCTACTTTCAGGCAGTCTGTAAGTGTGGACACAACTGTATCCCAATGAGCGTGATTCATTTGCTGAACGAATCATTCAGTTGCGAGTCATTTGTCGGAAAGTTATTGAATCGAATTACAAGTGGATTGTACAGGGATTCATGAATTAGAAGGAATTGATTGCATTGCAATTCGAATTTTATATTCGAAGCAGAATTACAAGAAGTCGTTCGCTTGGTCAATCAGTTAATCAATATTAAAATGAATTAAATTATAATTTTGATTAATTTTGGAATTAATTCGGAAGTCGAATGCATTTTCCAAGAACACGTTCGCTCGACCAATCGAATTAAATCAATTTATTGAATTGTAATTCTAGTTAACTTTTTGAATGCATTTTTTGCAAGAATTCATTCGCTCGACGCGATCATGTAAAAAAGCAAGCAATACCCTATCAACAACGTAATCTATATCTGCAAGGGTATTCAATCTTCGTCGTATTCATTCATTCATTCCTCTGTTTCATTTCCTACATTCAGTCAGGTTTCAGTCAAATGAAGAGGTGTTCATATTTGGCCCATTCATAGCATAGTATGAATGCAAGTGAATCACACTCATTTATGGCGCTTTCTTTTATTGTGAATCCATCGTCAATTTTGATCTTTCTGCATTTTGCAGTTCCCAAGCCACCTCGCAATCTCACGCAGCGCACGGTGAACACGAATCTGGTGCTGCTCAACTGGCTGCCGCCGGAGGGCAGCGATTACAGTGAATACGCCGTGCGTTATCGGACCGCAGCCACCACCTGGCAGCGTTTGCCCAATGTGCACGAGCCGCAGGCACGAATCGAGGACATGCATTACGGCGAGCGCTATCTGGTGCAGGTGAACACGCTGAGCTTTGGCGTTGAGAGTACCGCGCCGCTGGAGCTGAACATTACGATGCCGCCGCAGCCCGTCTCGAATGTGGTGCCGCTGGTGGATTCGCGCAACCTTACGCTGGAATGGCCGCGTCCGGATGGCCATGTCGACTACTATACGATCAAATGGTGGGCCACGGACGAGCCGCAGTTGGTGGAGTACAAGAACGTGACCCAGCTGAGCGAGCAGGAGCGTGAGTATTTTTCGCTTGTCAAATAAAAATTGATTAGCCCCACTAAAACTCAATTTCTTGGCCCGCACAGTCAGCTCGACCAGCGTGCGCATACCCATTGAGGATTTGGCGCCGGGTCGTCAATACAAATTCGAAGTGCAGGCCAGCTCGAATGGCATACGGTCGGGCATAACGCATCTCTCGACGCGAACAATGCCGCTCATTCAATCGGATGTGTTCATATCGAATGCCCACGAGCAGCAGCAGCAGCAGCAGGAGAAGGGGCAGGATCTGCAGCCGGAGGAGGAGGGCGAGTCCAGCGATAGCATCACTTTGAACTACACGCCCACGCCCGCGTCCAGCACACGCTTCGACATCTATCGCTTTTCTCTGGGCGATCCTTTAATCAAGGACAAGGAAAAGCTGGCAAACGATACGGAACGTAAGCTTAGCTTTACGGGCCTCACGCCCGGCCGTCTCTACAACATAACCGTTTGGACTGTCAGCGGGGGCGTGGCCAGTCTGCCCATACAGCGTCTGTATCGGCTGCATCCGCTGCCCATTGCAAATCTGCAGGCCACACAGCTGGAAGCCAGAGAGATTACGCTGCGCTGGACAGCGCCCGCCGGCGAATACACAGACTTTGAGCTGCAGTATCTGAGCGCGGACGCGGACTCGCCGCAGCTGCTGCAGAATCTAACGACGCAGACACAGTTGACGCTGCAGCGACTGCAGCCATATCACAATTACACCTTCACCGTTTCGGTGCGTGCCGGCAGCGAGCTGGGCAGCGCCATGATGCGCACGAGTGCGCCCATCTCGGCCAGCTATCAGACACTGCCGGCGCCACCGGGCCGGGTCGAGTACTTCCAGCCGAGCGATGTGCAGCCGGGCGAAATCAGTTTCGAGTGGCTGCTGGCCGTTCAGGAGCAGCACGGACCCATTGCCCACTATCGCATCAGCTGTCAGAATGTGGATGACGCTGCCGATACGAGCAGCTATGAGCTGCCCGCGAATGCGACCCAGGCGCGCATCGAACACCTGGTGCCGGGCAACAGCTACATCTTTCGCATTCAGGCTAAATCGGCGCTCGGCTACGGCTACGGCGTAGAGCGTGAGCATCGCCAACTGATGCCCATATTGGCGCCACCGGCGCCAGCACCACACATTATGCCCGTCGAGATGGGGCACAGCAGCACGACCATACAGATACGCTTCCGTCAGAGCTATTTCTCGAATGCGCACGGCCTGGTGCGCTGGTATACGATCATTGTGGCCGAGGATGTTGGCAAGAATGCCTCCGGCCTGGAAATGCCCAGCTGGCAGGATGTGCAGGCGTACACCGTATGGCTGCCCTATCAGGCCATCGAGCCGTACAATCCGTTTGCCAATCTCAGCCTGAGAAGTGCTGGCTTTGAGGATTTCACCATTGGCAGCGCCGGCTGCGAGAAGCATCGCACCGGCTACTGCAATGGCCCGCTCAAATCGGCGACCACGTATCGCATCAAGGTGCGCGCCTTTACGGACGAGGACAAGTTTACGGATACGGTGTACAGTGAACCGATTACCACGGATCGCGACGATGTCCTCTGGCTGGCCAGCACACTGGCCATTGCCGTCTTCGTGCTCTGCCTGTTGACGGCATTGGGCTATTATCGCTATCGCTGCCATAGCATGCGGCGCACCGCCAACAAGCTGGCCCGCATGCCCGACGAGCTGACGGCTTTGCCAGAGGGCTATATAGCGCCGAATAGGCCCATTCATGTCAAGGATTTTGCGGAACACTATCGCCTCATGTCCGCCGATTCGGACTTTCGATTCAGCGAGGAGTTTGAGGAGCTAAAGCATGTGGGCCGCGATCAAGCATGCAGCTTCGCCGATTTACCCTGCAATCGGCCCAAGAATCGATTCACTAACATTTTGCCGTATGATCATTCACGATTCAAGCTACAGCCCGTCGACGATGACGACGGCTCCGATTATATTAATGCCAATTATATGCCGGGCCATAATTCGCCGCGCGAGTTCATCGTCACGCAGGGACCGCTGCATTCAACGCGGGAGGAGTTCTGGCGCATGTGCTGGGAGAGCAACTCCCGGGCGATTGTCATGCTGACGCGCTGCTTTGAGAAGGGGCGCGAGAAGTGCGATCAGTACTGGCCCATCGATCGTGTGCCCATCTTCTATGGGGACATTAAAGTGCAGCTTATTACCGATACGCACTTCCTCGACTGGTCCATAGCCGAGTTTATGGTCTCCAGGGTAAGTGGCAGGGAGAAGCGTTCAAATCCAAGAAGTAATACGATTTTATCCTCACTGAATATTTTTAATTTTAAACGCTACAATTTGTTAGTTGAAAGTTTCGTGTAGCAAAAAGAAGCTATGTGAAGCGAGAAGCGTTTAGAGAAGCGATAAATTGTGAGAAAAGCTGAATGCAGAAAGAAGCCATTTGAGAATCAATGCGAAGCTAGAAGAGTTTAGAGGAGTTATAAAGATGCATATTCCCATATTAAATGCTTACAGAGAAAACCGAAGAGAGAAGAAGAGTGAGAAGCGATGGAAGAAACGTTTGAAAGAGGCCCCTTGTAAATCATTTCTGATCCTTATTTTTACAAATTTTTACTAGGTAGTTTTGTTACCTTCACGATAAGTATCATGGAGCAGCAATGCAATGCGAGAAGATTTTAAAAAACGATAAATATCACTTACCATTAAAACTTTCCATAAGCCGACAAGAAAATCCAAAGAGAGTTAAAAATCCAAAGCGAGAAGCCTGAAAAGATAAAAAATAAAGACAAAGCTTTAATATATGTTCGGAAGGAAGCAAAGGCAGAACCAAAGAAAGAAAACAGGCAGTAAAAGTGTCGATTAGATTAGTTATATAAACTGCAAGTCCGTTAGTTTTAGCTAAGATAAGCGCATTAGACCAACAAAGAAAGTTAACAGCTTAATTTCCTTTATTGTACTTTTTAAACTTCTTAATTAAAGTGAGAGAGTTTGTCAGCTAAAGTCAAGGGAGAAGCAATGAGAGAAGCGAAGTCAGCTTTCAGTCAAAGAAAGCTAATAAAGCTTTTTGTAACTTTTAGGGATAGCCTCAACTTTTGCTTTATTTCATATAGCTTCTCGCTTGGCTTCTCTCTGCATTTTACTTCTGTTTCACTCTAAACGCTTCTCTCTTCGCTTTCATATAGAATTGCATCTAATTTTACTCATATTTTTCCCCATTCTCTCTAGAATTGTGAATCGCGTATTATGCGGCACTTTCACTTTACTACCTGGCCGGACTTTGGTGTGCCGGAGCCGCCTCAATCTTTGGTGCGATTTGTGCGCGCCTTCCGTGACGTCATCGGCACCGATATGCGACCCATTATCGTCCACTGTAGCGCCGGAGTGGGCAGATCGGGCACATTCATAGCACTGGATCGAATATTGCAGCACATCAACAAGTCTGACTATGTGGATATCTTTGGCATTGTGTTTGCCATGCGCAAGGGTATATATCTACCTGAATGTTTACATATATATTAAGCTGTTTGTCCCGACTGATCGACTGACTGACTGACTGTTGATTCACGGAAACAACAAGAGCTTGTGTGTTGTTAGCGCGAAGTTTCGTTATGTCGGTTGTAAAGGGTATTATTATTTTGTATAAAGTAGATATATAATCTGGATGAGTATGAACTAGAAGAAAGACATTTCTTCTTCTCATTTCCATCCATCCTAGCAGATTATTTGGGGATCAAGCACGACTAATGCCCGCTAGAAGACACACCTGTGCACACATATATGTATATATATATTTATTTATTTTGAGCTACTCTAATGCTTCTCGCTTTTCCTCTGGCAGAGCGCGTCTTCATGGTGCAAACGGAGCAGCAATATGTGTGCATACATCAGTGCCTGCTGGCTGTGCTGGAGGGCAAGGAGCATCTGCTTGCCGATTCGCATGAGCTGCACGAGAACGATGGCTATGAGGGTAAGTTGATGCAATCCAGTCTCTTTGCCATGCCCCAAACACGCCCAACAAAAAAGAAAATAAACGCCCCTCGCGTGTCGGACCACGTTCTATGCTCTCTTTCAAAGTTTCAAAGTTGTCGTTTGGTTTGGTGAACGTCGCTGCGGCTGCTAATTTTAATCTCTAACTACCATTGACTAATGCTCTGTACTAAAGCCCCATGCTAAGCTATATATGTGTATATATGTAGTATATATATATATAGACAACAACAACAACAACAAGAACACACACAACTTTTGGGTTTGCAGCTGTTTTTTTTTTTAAATGTTTTCTTTTTTTTATTTGTGACTAACCAAACAAATTTGTTATAATTTAATGAATTTCTTCTTTCTCTTCACACAAACAAACAAACACACACGCGCACACATTGTATATCAAACACACACACACACACCTGTCTAACAACCCACACACACACACACACACACACACATACACTGCTCTCAACTGCTGCCTTCACAAAATTGTTTGCAACTCACGAATTCAGTGACTAAAATTTACTTAGAGCGCCCCAAGCCACAGCCGCTGCAGGCCGCCGCCGCCGCCGCCGCTGGCAGCAGCCCGTTGCATGCAACGCCGCTGCGTGCCTCGCTGGCCCTCGCCGAGGAGCTGGACAGGGAGCTGGAACTGGAACTGGAGCAGCAGCATCAGCAGCAGCAGCTGGATGAAGATGATGAAGATGAAGACGATGATCAGCAGCCTTTGAACAATGAGACAACAGCTACGCTGTCCACGGCCAGCAGCAGCAGCAGCAGCAGCAACAGCAGCAGCAACAGCAGCTTAGGCAGCAAGAGTCAGCAGCAGCAACAACAACAACAACTACAACATTGTGTACAGCAGACAGCAGCAACAACAACAACAACAACAACAACAACAACAACAAACATTTGCACTAGCACTCAATCAGACACAGACACTGAGGATGAGGATGGTGATGGTATTGATAAGAGTCCGCTTTTAGGTTTGTACCATAAACAACAACAACAACAACAACAACAAAGTGCACCCCCTCCACCCACAAATGGCTACAAGCGCATATACCACCTCCCCCCTTTTTTTGTAGTGTATTCAAAGTAGTTTGTCAAAATTAAAAAAGAAAAGAAATCGCACAATATCTAACACTTGTTGTATATAAACACACACACTTACACTTGCTAACTTGTTACTTGTAGTGTAGTGTAGTGTTATTAAAAAGCCTAACTAATACACACGCACACACAGACACAATACACACGCTAACAACTAACGCCTGGGCATGTTGAAAATAATATATATATATATATATATATTTATATTTTTTGTGTAGCATAAATTTGTTTACAAAAAATCGATAGAAATTTATTTAAAAAATTGTGTAAATAAAACTATTAAATATTTTTATTTAAATTTATTTTCACACAGATGACGAAGGTATTGCCGAGACAGGCATATGAGAGAGAGAGACAGAGAGAGAGAGAGAGAGAGGGAGAGTGAGAGTGAGAGTGAGAGGCAGTCAAAACCAGAGAGAGTGAGCTGAAGATATATGAAGACTTGCTGCGGATATTTATGCATATATATATATTTATATATACATATATACAAAATACATAATTATAAGCCTAGTATAAGCACATATATATTATATATACACACATCGTATATGTATAGCTATATATATATAGTTAATATAACAAACAACAAAAACAAAAAAACACGAAAAAAATTCTGCCTGTGATGTGCTGGATGTGATTTGTCTAGAATTTTGGCAGAAGCGTTAACAAACCCACAACAACAAACAACAAAACAACAAGAGCCTGCTGAGTCGAGGCTGGGCTAGAAAAAGAGAGCGAGATACAGATGAAAGAGAGAGTATTCTCTCGTTTGCCATACGCGCCTCCAGCCAAGTTAATGCCGCCAATTAGACCAAAACAACAGAGCGTTTAATCTTAAGTTTCAGGTATAATTAGCTATTCTTTAATACTTTTAAAAACAAAAACACAATACAATACTTCGATTTTTGTATGCGACTATTATTGTAAGCTTAAAGAACAATATATGCTCCTATATATGTATAGATACTAATATGTTTTATACCATATGTTATACCATGAGCTAGTATTTAAAAAAAAAAAAAAAAAACAAAAACTATTTTGTAAATTTTGTGTGCCTGTATATGTATTTGTATTATCTTAGCTCTATATACACATAAACTTTTGTATTAACTATTTAAAGTTCATTTCGAGTTGTATTTTACTTGTTTTTTTTTTTTTTTTAATTTTTAGTTTTGCTTTTGTATTTTAGTTAAAATATACATATAAATATTTAAATTGACTAGTTGTGCATTTTGTTGTTGCTGTTTTTCTCGTTAATGTCGCGTTGTGCTCAATCAGTCAATCAATCAATCAATCAATCTGTGCTTTTTGTATGTATCGATGCTCATTTTAAAGAGTGTGCAATAAATTATATATATAGACATATATCACAATCGTATTAACTGAGCAACAACAGCAACAAAATTGTCATTTTAATGTTGTATAGCATTTATTTTTTGCATTCAAAACAGAAAAGATGAACACAAAAACAAGAACAGAGTGCAGCACAAGCCGAAAACAATAAAAAATGCTATCGAGAAATGTATATTGTTGATCATTTTACTTTTACTTTTCACAGCAGAATCGAAAATTTACAAAAAAAAACCGCACAGGCAGCAAAAGTTGATTAATTTAGCCGGACAACACGCAAATAGATCAGACGAACGATTGAAGAATCATCAGAAATGTCCTTTCCAGATTCTTAGTAATCGTATAATCATGTAGAAAAGCTTTTCTACATTTTGGTTTCTACAGTCTTCAAACTGCCTTAGATTCTTTTCTCTTTTATAAAATGCATACTCTCATATATTATACGCAAAACAAGACATTTGTTTCGATATCCTCGATAATTATCGATTTTAAGACATAAAGGAAACTAATGGTTTATTGAAAATGTAACAGAGGCATTATCCCCCCATAGTCATTCATTTGAAGACAACATGTTTTGAAGCATAACTCCAAGACCATATAAGCTAGATACATCAAACTTAACATGTATGTCGGTTCAGCTGTAGGCTTCACTCATAAAGAACGCTGCGCAATTTGGATATTACATCCATTCCAACCAAAAATAAGCTAAGCTGGATAGAAGAAGGTTTGTTGCTGGAAACAGGCAGTCGGGTTAGGATCGGGTTTGCTTAAAACAGGTTAACAGCCAGTTCTAAAACTGCAAACGAGATAAAGATTTAGTTAAGCCTGATTTGAATGTGTAGTTGCATGTGCGTACTTTTAGAATTGTTTTCTCTGGTACTGAAAGTTAAAATAGGGCTAGCTGCATATATCCAAGGAATGAAAGGTGTTTTATAATATTAAACGGCCGCCGAAAAGTATGCAGCATTAAAAGATTGTGTTGCCATAAAAGGCCGCATAATTAGCATGGCGGCGCCACTGAGCAGGCAACATTTGGTTTTGGAATTGTTCTAAATAATATGTGCGCTAATTGCGAGCATTTATCGATAGGCAATTATCGATACGCGCACATTTTTAAAGGCAAAATCGGGCTGAGCCGCGGTTCCTGTTGCTGTCGCTGTCGTTGTTGCCGGCGAGTCGGGGCAAACATTTGAGAAATCTTAATAAGCTGGACAAACCAAATAGAGGAGAAATAATCTAGGCAATTATAAGGCCGCAAACTGATACCACAAACAGGCCATGAGTCGCGACTACTTGTTGCAAGTTCCAAAGAAAAATATGTTGTCGTTGTGTGCGTGTCTGCGTGCTGCGCGCGCGCGTGTGTGTGTGTGTGTGTGTGTGTGTGTGTGTGTGTGTGTGTGTGTGTGTGTGTGTGTGTCGGCATTCGCTTAAACAAATAAAGCTTGGAACTAATTGCATTTGCACTTGTTGTGCGATATTTCTATGTTGGAAATTATATGGACACGAGTGCTGCAGGCCCAGACGAGTCACGAATGCCAAATTGACTTTAGTTGTGTATACCCTGTAACTAATTCAAAGGGGTAATATAGCCCATTCGAACAGATTAGAAGAAGAGATGCTAGACTCGTTTGGCTATGTACCCTCTATATAACTCATTGAACAACTGTATACCCTATCTAGATATAGTTTTCTTAAGATAATAAAGAAAGTAGTTATTCCAGCTACTTATACTTAGGTATATAGGTGTTCATGTGTGTGAGAGTAAATGTATTTTAGGCTCCAATTTCAAACCCAAAAACTATAAATACACCTCTAAGACCCATTGACCTTGGAGAAGCGAAAAACCTGCGTTATAAACAATATTTCTCTTGTTTTCTTGAGCCTTAACTAATTGCTTAAAGGCACTAAGTAGCGCCACTTTTAAGATACATCCTTGGATTGTTGGCAGGCGCCTTCTACTATAGCAGGATTGCATCACAACAAGTTGATAGAAAAAGTGCCTTATCAAATGCTGCCTATACTGGGTATACTCTAGTCAAGCAGAGCCAGCTAATGCATTCGAAACTTGTTGCCATTTTTTGAGATGAGACACGTCATTTGTCATTTATCTGCGGCCTTTTAGCGTTTGGCTTAATTGACTTCTTCTACAGCGTCTACGAACAGAAATTGCTGTGCCCATAGAATGGAATAGAATAGAACTTTGAAGTCGGCCAGGCATCATCTTTTTAAGCAGCCATGTGTTATGGCCAATACCAATTGGCCATAGCGCGGAACATTTAGCTTCATTACGTCAAACCATTTCAAGTCTTAACCATGGAGCGAAGCTCGCTGTTCGCGTTCGAGTTCGCGTTCGCTCTTCTGGCACTGCAGAACCGTTTTAATTAGATGTAACCATAATAAATCAACAACAATCTTTGTCTGTGGGTATACATATATATATCATCTGTGTGTGTGTGTGTGTGTGTGCGTGTGTGTGTGGAGCGTGAGCCCAGGACACTTTTTTTGTTCCCATAAGCCACAAGACAAATGACGAGTCCAAGACCAAACCAACAACAACAACAACAACAATCTTGGAGATTCTCTGCAGTTGTTGTTGCCTTCGGTGGATAATGCCGGCTGAACAACAGCTGAGCAACTGTTGAGCAAATGAGCACCTGACATGCGAGACGCCACTTTGGCAAAAATCTTTACAAACTCATGAGTGCGGAGCCAATCCTGAACACAGTTAGCTGGGCAATGTTGGGGAAACACTTAAGAATTAAATTGGGAAATATTAAGTCATTAGACTCCAAGAGAGTTCCTCACATCAGACAATCGTTTTTTTGCGAGAATCAAGCTGTTAAGAACGTTTAAGGATGACGCACAAAGAGTAATTGAAAAATTGAATGCTCTCCAGACAGACGGTTAGACAGAGAGACGTATGAACTGGACAAGTTGTCAGAGAAAGAAAGAGCAAATTATAAGTTCATATCAATGTATAAAAGACGACGCAAGAACAAGTGAATTTTAAAAAGAAAGGAGAGAGAGAGAGGGAGAAAAGAGAAAAATATAAAGATAAAGACACAGTGGACATGGAGGCAGACAAAAGAGATAGAGAGAGATAAAGACAGACGGAAATGGTTGAAGGAAAAAATACAGAGAAATAAAGTATTAAAGAAGAGCTATAGATAGTGGTGAGATGGAGAAGGAAAGAAACGAAGGCAGAGAAATAAAGAGGCATAAGAAAGTTCGGGAGTAAGAAACAGATATAGGAAAGTTAAAAGAGTTAGTAAGAGTGAGAGGAGAGAAAGACAGAGAGAGCGAAAGAGAAAAAGAGGGAGTGAGATACAAATAGAGAGGCAGTGAGAAACAGGGAAACAATGAAACAGTAAGAAAACTAAAATGTAAGAGAAGCAAATGAATGATACTGATTCAACCTATAGAGCTAAGTAAATGATATAGTGGTTTGATATTTAAAGTAGCTTAAATGTTATTATAGAAGCAGGACAGAGAGATCGTATTCAATTGCCAAGATTTGCGAATGCGCATTTGCAATTCGTTGCCGCTTGCTCTGGCAAATGATGCACAGTTTTTGCGGTTCCAATAGATTTATAAATATATCTTTATGCATTTAGTAGTTATGTCTTAGCTTTAGGGCATCAGTCAGGCAGTTAGTTAGGCAGGAGCATCTAATCGCGTGCAATTGCAATTTGATTTGGTGGCATCTAATGACACAGATTATGCAGCGATATAAGCCAATGATATGGAGCAGCCAGCTCTTTGGGCTAGTTGGCCAAAATGCTGCCGCTTTTGTTCTTGTTGTTGCTGCTGTTTTTTTTTTTTTTTTGTTTTGGCTTTAAGCTGAGTTTAACCCACATTCGTGGCGCGTTGCTAGCTACCATTTGACAAACGCCTGAGCGCAATGCAAATTGCAGTCAGCCCCCCTCCCTGCTGTCGCCCTCTCTCCCTCTCGCCCTCTCACTCTCTCTGTATGTACCTCTCGCTATATCTCTCTCTTTCAGAGCGCTGTCTGCAATGTGCGCAGCGCATGCAATTTTCTTGAAACCCTACAACATTACACTTGGACTTGAACTTGCGAATTTGCTAGACGACGAATCAAGCCAACACCAACATGCAGCAGCAGCAGAAGCAGCAACATGCAGCAGCGGCAGCAACACCACCAACGCCAGCAGCAATCAGCGGCAAGTGAATGAGCTTAAATTGTCCATGGCTGGCAGAGCGTGCGTTGGTGAGGGGGGTGTCTGCGGTGTGTGTTGCCGTGTTGCAGCTGCATAAGCCGCACAGCTTAGACGTTGGCTGGCCGACTGCCTGCCCGGCTGGCTGGCTGCTTACCTGACTTGCCAGATTGTTGCATGTTGTTGCCTGAACGCCCTCAGTACGTTATTATGCGGCTGTTATTGTTGCAACTAGTTGTTGTTACTATTGTTGTTGTTGTTGTTGTCTGGTCGCTCGTCTGTGGAGCATCAAGGCACTGGGGCAGCGAGGCATCAAGTTCGCAACGGGCGACAGCCAGCACGCATACCCAGCAATTGCTGGAGCTGGCAGGCGATAGGCGGCAGGCGGCAGGCGGGAAGCGGGTAGCGGCATGCGGATGAGGCTAAGTTAGAGACTAAGACGGATGCAGAGCAACCGCAGTTACTTTGGTTAGGCACACACACACACACACACACAAACACTCATACGAGTTGCTTAGACAAGCCTCAATTAAGTTGCAATTGCAGTTGCTGCTGCCTGTTGCTGCCTGCTGCCTGTTGCTGCCTGCTGCCTGTTGCTGCCTGCTGCCTGTTGCTGCTGTGCAGCGTTGGCGGCGTAGGAATTTTGCTCGTTGCTGCCCACGCGCGCTGCTGCCGCTGCTGTTGCTGATAAAGTCCAAAATGATGTACTACCTTCTGCTGGTGGTTTGTTGTTTGTGTCTTAGTTTTAAGCAGCAGCACACAACAGGAGCGCAGCGCGGGCACCTTAACGGGCCCCAAAAAGGCAACAATATGTAAGAGCCACAGTCGAAAGATACAAGTATGATAAAAATAGGCTATATAAGGTATATTAAAAGCGATCTCTTCTAACTAACACACTTAATGATTGAGGAACTGCAAGCGCTTGGTAGCTGCAACTTTTTAGGGTTGTCATCTCACACTCTTACACAAAACTTTATGGTTTAACATTTCAAGGATCTCTCTGAAAATACAGTTAAGAGGTGTTTCACACTTTTCGCAGAATCCACCCCGACTGAGCGGAAAATGCATCTCAATAATTTTTAGATAAAGTTTCAAGTATCAACTGGACTGCTTCAAATTTCTTTGAAGCGCAAGTGTGAAATAAGCAAGAAACTTTTTGTTTAGCATGCGATCTTAGTGTAAATTCATGAGAAATGTCCTTGTCAATTTTTGATGCCGAAAGTCTAATGGTGAAATATTTAACAGGCAGTTTAGCTGCAAGCTACATTTTGGCAGCCAGATGCATGTTATAGTTGAAGATATGCAAAGTAAAACAATTGCGAGACAATATGACAACATGGTGAGGCAGTTGTTAATGTTAACAGGAGCTTTTGATAAACTGGCTAAATGAACTTTAATAGACTGAGTTGTTAACTATTCGATTGATTTTTATTAACCAAATGTTATACCAAGTGTTATGTAAAGAATCTACCAATGGTTCCTATAGGTCGACCTGGTTTGAGATTGAGGATTGAAGACGATTGCTGGCTCTCAGACCAGTTTCATGCTCGATGCTGGAAAAGCGTCGTATCATCTCCTTGCGCAAATCACTTGCATATTCCTTTAGCTCCTCGATCTCAGAGTGGAATTCGCGCAGCTCGTAACGCAGCTGGCGGCTGGTTAGAAATGTATTACTGTACCTCATCGCCTTGGCCTTGTGGGCGCTGATGACGCGATTTGCCTCCGCTTTGGAGAGCTTTATCTCGATCAGCTGATTATAGCGCTGCTTGCAAACGGGCAGCTCCTCGGCGACAAGCCGGCTCCAATCCTGATACTGATGTGTTATGGAGCCCAGTTTGCGCACCCGTCGATTCTCCTGGCAGAGCTGATTGCGCATCTTGTTTAGCAGACCGCGCATTAGGCGATAATTGCAGATCAACTCGTCGATCTCGCATTGAAGCTGATGATGGGCATGCTGGAGATTGCGCACCTCCAGCTGTTCTTCACAGTTGAGCGGATCCTTTTGGGCATCGGGCAGCGGCAGCTCTTTATCCGCCAGCTTTTCCTGATCTGGGCTGGAATCCTTTTTGATCTTGGCTGACTTCACTCTGCACTGCTTAAATTCGAATACCCCGAGCTCCGGAATCGGTGTCGCCGATGTTTCCGGCTCCTGCTCGGTGGAGTAGTCCGAGATGTCCAGTTCCATTTGGGCCTCTTTGCGCTGCTTGATCACCAGCTGCATTTGCTCGATGCGTCGTATTAGGCAATCCAAATCTCCAACCAGCAGCATGGTGCGATCCTCGTCGTCGGTGCGATCCTCACTTAACAGCTGATCGAAGCTCAGCTCCTGCTCCTCCTCCTCGTCGTTGGCCGTGAAGCTGACCTCGTCGTCATAATGAAAGATCTCGATTTTGCGACAACGCACCCGATGGCTCAACAAATCCATATAATCGACGGGCACCTTGTCGCAGTCCCCCAGTCGCTCGATGATCTTATCCTCTGAATCCTCAACCGTTATTGTAGTCATTTTGTCTTTATTTTTAAATCTCGTTTTCTATATATGTATATATGTATCGCTAGTTTTGTGTGTTGTCTATGACTGAAATTTAAATTATGCTTGCTCTAGTGCTGAAAATATTGTGACAAGCCATTTCATATTGGGTTGCTTTGATGCCTTGCCTAAAGATTCTGTTTATTCCCTTTTCAACAAACGTACACAGCATATATATATTTTATTTCAGTTTATGCGTTGTTTGACGCTTGTAATTCCCAAGAAGTTCAAGCTTCGAAGAGGGGAACAATCTAGACAGACAATTCCCTAATTTGTTGATGGCCAACCTGGTTGTTTTTTGTTTATAATAGTTATATAAATAATAAGAAATATTCAGTTCGAGCTAGAAGGGCTTACAATTAGCATCAACAGCCATGTCAGAAGATTTGTATCAATTCAAATTCAAACAAGTCTCTCCGACCGTATCGGACCACTATATCACATAAATTCCATAGTCCATAGAAAGTTATGTTTTAGCAAAATGTTCGGACAATATTTTCGAAGCTATTTTCTTTGAACTCAGCAATTAGGAGTTTCCATATTCCACAATGCATAAAAGGTTATTAAATCTTATGATAACTTTATGATTTTCAATTTTTTACAGACAACAATTTGGTCAGTTGCGAAATGTAAGAGAGTAGCGTTTGAGTATATGCCTAATATATTTGCCCTACACATGCTGTCAGGTCCTTCCACCCGTAAATCCTATTTACTGGACGCAATTGTCGCAGCATTTTAGCCCCAATTTCCCCACCGAAACAGTTCAATTACCCGCTTAGCTCAGCTGAGTGCGCTCCTGTGCTGTGACTCGGGCTGATAAGAAAATTTATGGTTAGCCAGTTGCTGTGGCGGCATAATTGCGCACCCACATACACAAGCACATGCACATGCACATGCACATGCAGAGGTCGGGGGCCCGTGGGCTTTGGCGTGTGTCTCAGCTGGAGTGGATGGAGTCCATGTCTGCACGGGGCCTGTTGGTGCTGCTTCTGCCAGCTCTTTGCATATGCTCCAGCCGCCGAGCAGAGTCTGGCCACGTTTGGGCCAGTTGACTTTGTTTACCCGCAAGTTGTAATTTTCTGCGAAACCATCAGCAGCCGCAGAATTGCTTTCTGCTGCCGTCGCCGTCGCTGATAAGTCCCGCTTCTGATGCTGATGCTTCTCTGTCGCTTCTCGCTGCGTTCTTTCTTGCTTTCTGTTTTTTTTTTGTTTTTTGTTTTTTAACCATCCAGCGCAGGTATTTGTGGCATTGCAATTGGGCATCGGGCATCGGTTTGGCTGCGGTTTGAGATTTACTTTGCCTAGCTCTTGCTAATTGCTTTTCAAGATTTCGGGGCTAGGGCATACGACACGAGTGCCCGCCGTCTTGTACAATATAATGTGCTGCTACTCCTTGGGCCACCGTTTCCCGCCAGTGCTGTGCATCTGTTGACAGGCTTTTAAGTGCGCTGAGCGCGCTGTCACACTGTGGAATTTCGCGGGCCTCGACAAATCCAGTGCTAGACGGCCTGGCCACTTGACCAGCCAAATGGGGTCACTCGGCTGACTACCCCGCCCAAGGGAATGAGCTCTACTGTTGACTGACAACTGTCTTCACGTCACTTGCTGCACTTTCTCAATGCGGCGCTAAGAATTTTGGATGAGTTAATTAAGTTCGCAGTCTCGACATGCGTATGTACATATACACTTAGTTATTGAAAATGTGGCAGGATGAAATTATGGACTGTAGTCGGGGCGCAGGGACTTTCATTTATCCATTGTTGACCATACGTTAACAGATGGACAGAATAAATGCATTAAAAGAAGCTTTTGCTAGGTAAAGAGCACCTCTAATGCATAGTAACACTCCGGGAATTGTTACTATCACGAAAAAAGAACCTTTTTGAATATACATTCATACATACATACATACACATACATATAAACATTCATACATATATACATACATACATACATACATACATACATACATACATACATACATACATACATACATACATACATACATACATACATACATACATACACATACATACATACATACATACATACATACATACATACATCCATCCATACATACATACATACATATACACATACATATGTAAATATGTACATACATACATACATACATATGTACATATTTACATACAAAAAAAACACAAGCAACAAAAAAAACAAAATTAAAAAAAAAAAAACGACACTACTAGCTAAACATGGAAAATTGCGGAGCCTACTTGAATTATTGAGAATCGAGGAGTAGAGCACTAGGTGGAAGTTTTATTTAAATTTGCAGCAAAGCGACAAAAAAGCTTGGTCTGATTTTGGTATTACAAAAATTATCATGTATGCATACATATATTCATAAATACATACATACATGCATGCATACACCAACACACACACACGTCCACACACATAAACACAACATTATTTTTGGTCAATATTCATGTAAAAATGTATTGAGGTATTCTTAAAAAATCCAATGTAGACAGAGTTCAAGATTTCCCATCCCCCATAACTTGGCCAAATCTCATTCGATTTTCACAAAGTTTGGGTCTTTGTTCATGGTTTGTCCTCTAGATCAATTTGACATTAAAATCTGGCAAACAGTATGCCTGTCTTTAGGTTTTGTCTGATCTGCTTCAAACTTATTTTTTTAGCTCTACATAAGAACTTGCTAGTGAGCATATAAATATGCATCAAGGCTTCGATCTGATAAATTGTCGGCAACATGAAACACAAGTTTTTTATATAAAAATAAAATGTCACTGGCGCCAGAGCAGGGACCAATGACTAGCCTCTAATTTTCTCGAGTTGTCAATTGACAACTTAACTCAGGGAATATGCATTAAGGAGTTGATTAAGTAAGCCATAAGCACATAGCAAAGAAATTTGACAGGGGACGGGAATAGCCTCCCATTTTCTAGCAGATGGAATGGGCAGCTCATTGTGGGCTCTGATATGTGCAAACTCATAGTCCGGCAGAGTCGAGCTGTACTTTTGGGTTCTCACTAATCTGTTAAGAGCTTCTTTTTCAATTCCAGTTCGTGGGTAACTACTACCACAGGGGATAGATGAAAAAGCAAGAAGCTAGAACTGTACCGCTAAAGCGCCTAATCACATTATGAGCGTGGAACTGGGACCCCAACAGACCCCACCCAGAGTATCGTAGTATCGCATCGGAGCCAAGCTAGTGGTTCAACAGACGAGCTTGTGAACTCGCAGCTAGCTCTGGTCATGCAGGAAGTTCAAGTGCGAGAGAAATGCCCATGACATGTGCGATTGTGAGTTATGTACTGACTGACTGACTGACTCGGACTCGGTAAGTTCAACCTGAGCTGTGGGCAAATAGCAAAAACGAGTAGCAAAATGCAATATACATTAGATATACTTAGAACGAGGCTATAGAAAATTACGATTTATGTAACAAGTTGAAGAATCCGAGCGCATTTATTTCCGCATCTCCAGCCAAGCCAGCTGGCAGAAAGAAAAATATAGTTATATTTATATATATATATAAAAGAAAGAAGAGAAAAAATAAAACAGCTGAGATGGGAACGACTAGGTGCAGAAGGAGGGATTGTTGAATCGCTCGTAATAGTCGGTAAGTCAGTCAGTCATTCATTCAGACAGATTGACTTGAAGACGGGCAGACGCGATAGACAGTCGTCGAGTCAGTTATTAAATGTGACCATAAGAAACACAAACAGAAAAGCGTCCAGCGAAGATCGGAGCAAAAGTTATTACATAACTGGCAAAGACGTCAACGCCGACAGAGGATGGGTTCCAGTTGGGTGCGGGGCAAAAAATGGGAAGTCGGCTGGCTTGTAGACTTATAAAAATCATAGCACTCTGTGCAAAGCGTAAAAGCAAAGAATTATAATTTTCCAATCAACTGATAAATTTTTAATGATGCAACTTGTGACGATTACCAGAGAGAGAGATGCAGAGATGGAGAGAGATGGAGAGAGCCGAGGAAAATGTTGTACAAAGTGCATGCTGGAATTTTAGACGCTGGCTCATTGCATTCGCTGCGGCATCGGACATGTGTAAGAAACATTCCCATAGGTGTGATTGCTGGCGCGCAAGAACAAGTAAAACACCAAATTACTGTTACTGGGCAGCAGTAAATGGCGGGACACGGGACACGGGACACGGGCGGGTTTTTGTCTAATGCACTCGACTGCTGGCCATTGGCCGGGACTCTCGTTGCGGACCACAGAGTCGCCGTGATCGATGATGAGCTGATGATGCGGTTGACTGGCCACAGAGTGCAGCCATCGAACAACCTCCGATGCTGACACTGACGCTGATGTCGACTCTACCGTCCGCCGTCCACCGGCCACTGTCCGCCGTCGGGCTGTCCCGTGTCCACTGTCAGTTGTCAGTTGTCGCTTTCGCACTTGCTTAGCTGCACGCTGACCACGACAGATTTCTCATGCAAATAACAAACAGCGCCTGGATGCTGTATGTGTGCTCGGAGCTGGGCACGGACTTGCAAGGCATTGACTCGCATCATGCGCTTGTCAACTCTGAACATGCTGCAAAGCTGCTTTGGCACACAATGGCCAGCTACATTATGCATTAGTTACTTAGTTAAATACTCAAGGGAAGCGGCCAATGCATTAGCAATGCAGAATGAGTCTAGAGAGAGTTCGGCTAAAGAGTTTGCTTGCCGCCAGCCGATCGACTCCATGAGCTAATTTTAAAAATCTTTGAATTGAATATGAGCATGACTGGGTTTTGTGTTAAAAAGACCTAGAATATTCCAAATTTACTTGGGTAGTACGTGATTACGATATGAAACTAATTTTAACTAATTTCATAGATAGCTGAAAGTAAGTATAGTTGAGTATGAGTATACGAATGCATATTTCGTCTAAATATTGTGCTTATATTAGCTAGAATATTCCCAATAATCTACTTACTAAGGAAGATAAGCTCAAACGGCGCCCGAGCAGGGATCATCAGCTAATAATTTTAAGGAATTTCTATGCTTTATATGCATTTAAATGATTCATAAATACAAACATATAATCATATATATTTCACTTGTGTCTTCCATAGAAGTCTCAAAATTACAAAATTTATGCGCCAGCTCCTAGATGCGAACCTCAACCCAGCTGATTGAATCCTTATTCTGCTGGGTTTCTTCAGATAATGACAAATTTATCATATAGGCTGTTCGCTTGGAAAGTTTTTGTATATAAATAATAGCATATGGGTCTATCGGCCTTGCGGTACATAATCCGCAGGAAGAGTCATTATTGGCACCAAATATGATAAATCAACTGTTGACTTGGGGACGCGGGGACTTGGCACTGGCCATTGGCTGGCAACCCTCGGGCGTTGCGTTGCGAATATAACAACAACAACAAGAACAACAGACAAAAAAAAATAAATAATAATAGAAAAGGAACAACTTTTACGCAAGTCGTCGAGACAGACAAGAGACACCGTAAGACAATCACCTAAACGATGAGACGGACGTTGCCAGGTTTGCTGCCATTAGATGGGTAGATGATCTTGGCCAAGTTAGCGCGTAGCCGATGGCCAATTGCACATATTTAAGCGCAAAATACGACAGTTATTATTGTTGTTGTTGTTGTTGTTGCTGTTGCAATTGCAATTGCTGATCATCGAAGCGCAATCAATTAATTGACAAAGCACATTGATCGAGTCGAAGACCCAAGCGATGAATCCTCCTCGGCGATCAACTTTTTATAACAGCAAACAAGCCGTTTGTTGTTGCTGTTGTTGTTGCAGTCGGGTGTGCTGGGCTGCTGTAAGTAATTGAAAAATAAAAGAAAATGCGCGAAAATCGCAACGCATTAGCCGACATCATGCAAGGGGCCGAAGCGTGCGAACAATTTGGCCGTCGATTCGTTGCGCCTTTTGGCCAGAACCGCACAGCCAGAGAGACTTGTGCGCCGGGACTGGCCAGCGACTCGATTCTCATTCGTTCGTTCTTGCAGTTTAAGCCATTTGCATTTTGCATTTCTTGCAATTTGTATGCGTGCAGCGTGGAACGTGGAGTGCGGCATGAAATACGCGTTGCCCATTTGGCGCCTCGCACAGACACCTGAGACGTTGCGAGTCTCAAGCCGCTGGAGTGGCCCCTGGCCAGCCTAGACGCTGCACGATCCACCAAATGAAAATATAAACTTTAAATTTCCTTATTAAATAACGGTTGCCAAAGCGGCGTGCATAAAAAATATATATACATAGGCATAAGCCTAAGCACAAGCCGAAGCATTCAAGCCTAAGCATTCAAGCCACATGGAACTGAACTCCACTCATGGCAAACTCTTTCAGACGCAGGTGCTTTCCATATTGCGTTACCTCTCTCTCTGGCTAACCCCCCAGCAACACCCCTTGCCTGATCAATGCATCAGTGAGAAACTACTATTCATAATTGTTAGATTGCCAACGTGTCATAGCGCAAATGCGTGTGCAAATAAATCAGTCGAGAGACTTTAATTTTAGCCAAACACCTTGTCCCAGCTCGGGCGCCATTACACAAAAACAACTTTTTTCTCTCTCAATATTACTTGATATACTAGTCTGTTTATGATAAAATCTTGTTCGAATGTTAGAAGCATAAAGCTGCTTTCAATCGCCGAGAGAGGTCAAAATATCTGCAAAAGCAACAAAGTTTTTCCAACAATACAAGTTAGACACAAGCTTCCATAGTTTTCAAATAGACTAACATATTGTGGACTATCCTGTATTGGATGTTGGTCATTTTAAATGTATTTTAAAGAATAAAGAAAGAAATGTATTTAATATAAATTAATATAAAAAAAATTTAGTTTTTATGTCTTAAGACTCTTTGGCTTTGGCAATCTATTTATTTTGCTTTAATCCTGTCCTGTCAGGACAAGAAAATTTTAGCTTTCTGTCTGGCTTGAATTTTGCAAATATTCAACATTTTTATATATATTATTTAATTTGTAATTTTGCCCAAGGAAAAGAAGCACACATTAACATCTAGTTTTCTAGCGTAATATATAAATATATATTTTTTTTTTTTAATTATAATTAAATCAATATTCTTGACTTACATGTGCGTAAATAATTGTATTGAAGTCCATAAAGTCCAAGGAGCATGCTGAAATTAAAGAACGATATTTTTGAAAACATTTCTCAATATTAATTCAAGTGTTCATAAGTAAATAAATAAGTACAGTTAGCATAGCATGAATATATGATTCAGTTTATGTAGCTTATTAAGTTTCTATCCACTCGCAGCTTCTGTTGGGTTGCGACATCAGCTATCTATATAGATATCTATATTTTCTGATATCATTGATTTTATACATTTTTAAATTTTAACATTTTGTTGTAAAATATTTGTTCTGGTGCTCACTTTTAATATCATTTTTATGAACTTGCTGCAGTTGTTTGATGTCTGAAGTGCTATAAAAGTTGAAGAGTATTTTGTCGTTCAGGCTAGGCTACACAAAATATGTAAATTGATTATATATTTTTTTTTATGGAGCTTATTGAAAGAATTTGCATGCGTCATTCAATAAAATTGACAATATATCTTAGTCTATTATGTTGCTTTATTTTTCACTAAAGATTTTCTTTTCTCTTTAACTTGATTGAATTCATTTTTATGTATCTTCTTTTGCTTTTTGTCATTTGTTGCCCAATTAGGATTCTCTATAGAAAGCCAATGAGTTTATTTTATTTGATTGGCTTTTAATGAATGCCATTCCCTTCCTCTTACCGCTCATCATGCACTCCCATTGTTAACCGGAGACTTGAAGATCAATTCGTTTCGATGTGATTTCATTTCGATTCCATTACCCTAAAATTTAAATTTCATTCTTGTTGTTTGGTCTGCGCCCCGTTGGCCCAGTGTATTAACAATTTTTATAGATTTTTAATTGGTCCAAATGTAAGTTTTGGCTTTTTTTTTTTTCATTTTTAAACATGCAGCAAGGTCGCCAGCCCTTTGATGGACGGCATTTTAAAGGTGTCGCCTCTATCGACAAGCACATTCATTTGCATAGCCAACATGGGATTGGCTTTCTTTTCGGGCACTATGTGGGCTTTGATGGGGCTTCTGTGTAGAAGAAGAACTTGCTAAATCTCAAAATTAAGCAAATTCGAAGGGCGCCGTTACATTTATTTAAATTGTTATGTTGTGTCTGTTCTATTTTAAGAATTTAAATTAGTATAAGCCACGAGTTTACAATTTATAGCTGATTTTTAATCTAAGATAAAATATAATCTTATTTTGAATATGACAGATATTGCTCTTTAACTCATGTCAAATGACAAAAATATTTATATTGCTGGTTAAATGCCTGATCTTAAAACGTTTAAGAATATCAGACATAACATAAATAAAAATTTGCACTTTTAGAGCAAAGGGGGCGACGTTCATACTATGAGCCACGATTAGGATTAAAACAGAAATAGAGATACAAAAAGAGAATGAGAGAGTGAGAAAAGGTTTTTCATGTCTTCAAGATTTAATCAACCTGTTAACCGTTTGATTGACAACAAGCAGCCAGTAAAACGTTTACGAATGTCACTCAAAGCAGAAACAAGAAAAAAACAATACTTTACGAAACAGTTACGACAGGTATCTAAATATTGTTTTGCTGACAAACCAGACAACTATCAAAACGTTTACGAACGAGGAATAACGAAGAATTGGAAAGAACGGAATTGCCTGCAGGGAATAAGAGCGTGATATCTCATGTTCCTTAGCAATGTTCTATTAAGGAATTCCTCAACCCAAACTAAAACAACTTGTGTTATTCGACAGCGAACTTCCGTTTCCCATAGCGGCGTACTTTGTGCGTGATTTGGGCTGCGGCATTTCGCGGTACTCCGCTTCAAAAGCATCTGCGGAAGCGCCGCACATTCTCCAACCGTTGTTGTCTTCCCATTTATTTACTTTTTTTTTGGCGTTATTTCTAACCCAAATCGAGCTGGATAAAATTAATATGTTCGTTGCCCCGCCCTACTCCACTTGCAAAAGGACAAAAGATGGACGAGAATTTCCTCTGCTAGAGACAGGTTTACAGGGTTCAGCTTGGTATTCTGTTTCCCAGGGCAACCCTTTCGAGCTGCCTTTTGTCGTTGCTGCGTCGAGCACCCTTCGCACTGATGTGCTGCTGTCTATCACAAATCTGTCACGAGGGTTGCTGCCGAACATCGTCAGGTGAGCAACGCGTTCGCTACCTGTGAACACATCCTCCTCCGCCTCCTACTCCATCTGCGCCAACGAGCGCTGCGCAGCGGCTGGTGGAAATGCAATGCAAAGTTGCTCTTTGCCTATCGATCAACACAATTTGAATCGCATTTCTGTGTGTCGGCGACGTGGGAACCCAGCACAGGTGATGTTTCCAACTCTGGTAGAGTTGCCGAGTTGCCTGAAATTTGATACACCCCCTGCTCTCTAGCACAGCTAGCTCAGCTGCCGCAGCAGCCCTCAAAATATTTGATTTGTTGCAAAAATATTTGCTTGCATCTTGAGTGAAGGTTGAGGTACACGGCCGGAGCTCATAATTTCCTATCGAGTTTCCGTTTGGTTTTGCCTTTGTTCTTGCTGTTGTATAATTTTTTGACGGCTTTTCTTTGGGAAATGGGAAATGGGATTTGGATAAAAGTCGCAGGGCATAATTAACAGAAATGTTGTGAGAGAGAACGGCAGCAGAACAGGCAGCAGCAGCAGCAACATATGTGAGCAGCATGGCAACAGTAGCTGCAACAACAACAACAACAACAACAACAACAACAACAACAACAACAACAACAACCGCAATAATGACAATCGCACAAATCAACAAATCACGATCAACGGCAGCCACACAAAACTCACGATTCCCGCTGCCCAAAATTCTAAAAAAAAAAAAACAAAAAAAAAACTCTCAAAATTGGCAAGAAGGGTTAGCCTACGGGTGTCGAAGACACAATACCCTTTACCCATGCCCATGGATATTAACTAAAATATATTCTTGTCATATATTGAGTATATCGGTTATACAAATTCGATTCGCCCCACTCATACATATGTGTTGGCTGCAACAAGACAAGAAAAGATTAAGCAATATAGATGAGGAGTCCAGCTTTGCAAATTGCCGATCAAGAATCTATATATATATATATACATACTTTATGGGGTAGATATCTTATGCCCAAAACTCGCTGAGAGAGTATATTGATCAAATTTGAGCATCAGTCTATGCAGTTTCAGCAGCAGCAGACGCTAATGCTTGCTGCGGAACAAGAACAGCGGCGTGTAGCAAGTGGCTGCCAACAACAACAGCAACAACAGCAACAACGGCAACAACAGCAACAACAACAATTGGCAAAGCGCTGCTTGAATGAACAGCCCAAGTGGCCCAAGCGCTGTGCCCCCTGCCCTCCTCGTCATTACCCAGCACTTGCTAGCAGCAATTGCAGTTGGTTGATCAGTCAGTCAGTCAGTCAGTCAGCCAGTTGTCATTGTGTGGCATTGTCAATTGCAAGCTTGCGATCTTGGCTTCTGGTTGTTGTCAACATTTGATCGGGGCGCATGCTTCAGTAGCTAACAAGACTGTGCCGCACACAAAATTGTGGCCAAAATGTGTAGGCAATTTGTCAATATGTTATGACAACGGCAACAACAAGCAGCAGCAACAACAACAACAACAACAAGCAGCAGCGATTGCCAGCAACTGCCAGCAGCAACATTATTGACATTAGGGCACCTGTTTGTTTTCCAACTTAAAACTATGATTACCGTTGTTGTTGTTGCTGTTGCCATTGTCATAGTTGCCGGCAGCACGCGTACGTACACACACACACACACACACACACTTGGGCACAACTCGTGACTGACTCGAAAGACGCCAGCGTCGAGTCGAGTCGACTCCAGTCGCAGACAACGTTAATCACAGACAAAATAAAAGCCACGTAAAGAGAGCCCAAGTGAAAGAGCCAAATGCTAGGCCAGGCTTGTTGCTGTTGTTGTTCCTGTTGCTGTTGCTGCTGTTGTTTTTGTTGCTCTTGCTTTTTAGGTTTTTGGTCAATGAACAAGAAAAATGGATTTTCACGGTTACATGCGTCGCGCAGTTCGCTCAGCTACATGCGAGTACTTGCACACACACACACACACACACACAAACCCAATACAGACATACAACACACAAAACACACACACACACACACAGAGACATTCAAGCATACACAACATGCATATGACATGTTGCCAAGAAACGGCAGCAGCCGCAAGAGCAACAACAAAAGCTCTGAAAATTGTCTTAAGCAAGTTCGCTGCCTAAGTCTTTCGTTTGCAGCAGCTGCTTCATAATCGTTGTTGCCAGCTATCACTGGCCTTTAAAGATCAACCATGAGTTGCCGAATTACATAATATGCAGCTACTTGAAGAGTAGAAACATTTCATTCGTGTAGAAATTAATTGACGAAAAGTCAAATATTTATGGGAAGCTGATAAGGCTTGAATAAAACAGTTTTGGCATACCGTAGAGTAGACACTGAACTAAATGAAAACTCGTTAGGCAGTTTTTGTTTTGGTTCCCATTAAGATTAGGTGCATCCAAAGATGGACCATATCGAATGATGTTACCCAAAAAAATGGTATTCAAATCCTGAGCTCAGCACATGTTTGAGCCCTTAGGAAACGAAAAATGTAAAGAGTAGATTTCGCGGGGCTTAACAAAACGCACTTCCTCTTCTTTGGGGCAGCCCTACAGTTGCCCACAAATTCTCACGCTGATCGCGGATGTTGTTGTTGCTGCTGATGCTATTGAAAATGGGCGTAAATGTACACGCCCTCGCTTGAGCATGAAAACTATGAGCATCATTATTATAGCTATTATACTTGTTATCATTGTGCAAAGAGCAGGCCGAACAGCAGGTAGAAAGGGCAGACAATGGGCAGGTAGGGCATTAGAAAGCGGCGTGCGCCCTGCCTGCCCCTACTCCACGCTTATCTCACAGACGGAAAGACGGCCAGGCAGTCGAACTGTCATTTGGCTGTCGCCTATCGCATTGTACTCGTCCTTGATCCTTGAACCTGAATTGTCACCTTTTCTACTTTTCACATTCTTTTCCACTTTCACTTGCGCTTATCGCACAGATTCTTAATCCCTGAAATACCGAAATGCCCAAATCTGTAAATGGCCTTTGTGCTGGCCGAGTCCTAATGAGTCCATCAGCATTTTAATGAGCCTAAAATTGTTGTAGCACCAGAAAGACCGACCCCCCACAGTTCCATAGTACCACAGTTCCGTTCATAAGTTTGGCTCTTCGCTTCGTTGAGCGGAAGAAGCTTCTGCGCTGCACTCAAAGTGTGTGTGTGTGCGTGGGGACGGGAGCGGAGGCGGGGCATACAAACATTAAACGCATATGGAAATTAACATTTAAGTTTTCAACGAAATATTACACGGCTCAGCGATTGTCTTAACACTCCACCCGCACCTCTTAAGCCTCCCCGGCCCTTCACCTCCTCTCACGCAACACACTAAACACTTCGCTTCCGACTCAGGTGGCTGAGCTGTCTTTTCTTGGAATTGCCATGAAATGCGTTTAGCATAAATGAGAATAAAAACTATCGACGCTTCTTTAATTAAGCTGTCGTCAGTGGGAAGAGAAGTGGTGGAGTAAGGTTGGGGAGTGCGGGAAGGGGCGAACGCCTCGTTAAAGATCGCATTGTGCTTGACTCAAGAGTTGAGTTTTTAATAAAAAAGAATGCCGGTTCGAATCCATTATCCATCCAACAATAATAAAAATAAAAATAATAACAATATAAAAGAATAATAATAATAATAATAATAATAATAATAATAATAATAATAATAATAATAATAATAATAATAATAAAGGTTCGGTTCATGGTAAAAAAAAAATAGGAATACAAAGCAAATGCTAAAAAAAATGTTCCAAAATTCTGACTACACGACAATAACTAGAAGACCTAGCCGAATGATTTCCTTGAAAGTCTCCCAACTTGGGCACAGCGCTAATTAAAAGCAACAACTGCACCCACTCCCCGCTCCGCTCCACTCGCCTCCCTTCTTAGCTTCAGTCTTCAATGTCCAGCGGAGAGAGTCCCCATCCACACACACACTGTCTTGACCCAGTGAGCAGCAGCAGATGACAAGTTTGTGTGCATAATTAATGTACTTAAGCGGCAACAATAACAACGACGGCAACAACAAAAACAGCAGCAACAACAACCGCAACAACAACAATTCGTTAGCCTGAGAAGCATATTTAATAACTTGTTTATAGTCTCAACCATAGGCATGAGGCATTCATCAAGTGGCTTTGACCACAAAGCTTAATAGGGCACGTGTCCTGCTTGTTAGGCCAAGCGGCCAAGTGGCCGCCTCTTGTGGTCGCTGTTGCTGCTGCTGTTATTGTTGTTGCTGGTGCGTTCTTCAATGGTCAATCATTGCACGCAGCTTGCCGTTAAGTTAGGCTCAACTGTACCTATGCCGAGTGCATAAGGGGCCGGGGGCCATAGGGAATTTGCAAAGACTAAAACCAGATTGCATTTGACCAAATGCCAAAGTCAAGTTGAGGCCTTTGCTAAATGCAGCTGATGAAGTTATTAAAACTAGTTGTTGCTAGCGAACGGCAGTTAAAAATCAAAACAAGATGCGGCCAAAAACAGAGAAATGCAATTGCTAATATCTCTGCTGTGACTGCGACTGTTGCTGCTGTTGCTGCTGTTGTTGCTGTTGCTGCTGTTGCTGTTGCTGTTGCTGTTGCAGCTGCTGCTGGAGATTGTGGCGAGTGTTGTTCGCATTGCATGTGGAGCAGCTGCAGCAGTTGCCTGTTGGCTCCGGCTGCCTGCACGTTGTCTTTCAAGTATTTGTCAATTAGATTTTTAATTGCTGAAATATGAATGTAGGCGCAACTGCAATAGCAGCAGCAGCAACAACAATAACAACAGCAGCAGCAGCAGCAGCAAAGGCAGCAGCGGCAACAGCAACGCATTTGCCATGACTTTGACGTTGACAGCAAGAACAGCAGCAACAAAAATGTTCTCAAGCTGCTTTTTTTTTTTTGTGTACCCTTTCAGAGGGTATGACAATTTTATCATGATATGTGCAACGCTTTTTCCTATAGTTTAAACATATCCAACATCAGAATCTGATTTATCTAAGACACTTCTATGCCATCATAATAATTATTATTTTGAAAAAATATATTTTTACCTTGGGCCTGTCGCCGTTGGTCAGCCAGTCAATTGGTTAGTCAATCAATAAGGAGATCAATCAACAGCCAAGCAGCCAGCCAGCCAGTCAGTTTGCCGGTCAATCATTCAGTAAGTCAGTCAGCCATTCAGGCAGTCAGTCAATCAGATAGAGATTTGGTCAATCATCATCGATCAGTCAGTCATTAAAACAGTCAATAAGTCAATCAACCAATAGGTCAATCAGTTAGTCATTCAACCCAAAAATGTATTAATAGATCAGCCAACTAGCCGATTGGTCGGTCAATCATTCAGTCATTTAGTCAGTCAGCCAGTTAGTCAGCGATTAAGTCAGTCAATCAATCAGGCAGTCAGCCAGTCAGTCAGCAATTAAGTCGGTCAGTCAATCAGCAATAACATCAGAATCAAAATATTCTCTAATTGAATCATTGTGTGTCTGCAAAGGGTATTTGTTATTCGACAGGACGGGGCTAAGATTTCTGCCTTGTTTTAGCCTGTTTTGCCTGTTGTAAACTTGTTTCGACTGCAGAAGACGACGACGACGATTATTAAATGCAACTTAGATCAGATCAGCAGCAGTCGCAGCAGCAGCAGCAGCAGCAGCAGAAGCAGCAATGGCAAAGACAGCGACAGCAGCGAACTCGATTAAATCGAAATGCAATGCTTCTTAGAGCTGCGCTTAGCCCCCATCGCTCTCCCCACTCATCGGTCACGCTGCAACAGACTCTAAGCGAGGCTCGTATAGAGTTAAGATGAATCGCGTGCCTGGCAACTGCGACTAGCTGAAATATTATTATTATGGTTTGGCTAAAAGTGAATGATTGCCGTGGTGGGGCGCAGCTGCAGCAACAACAGCAACAGCAGCAGCAGCAACTGTAACGCACAGCGGCAGCATCAGCATTTGCAACATTGGCAACATGATGCGCGTTGATAGACGACGATAGATTATCAGCCAGCAACATTGGCAAAGAGAGACAGAAAGAGAGACAGAGAAAAACTGGGCACTGGGAACAGCCAAAAACATTTTACTGTCGCTTCGCTAATTTACGAGCCAACTCAAGAAGCAGAAAAAGCGGCAATAGCTAATGTTGCTGCTGTTGCAATTGCAATTGTTGCTGTTGCTGCTGCTGCTGCTGCAATCTAATTAGCGACACACATTGCGCATACGCCACGTGTGTTTGCCTTGCCCAGCATCGCATCATATTAGCCATATATGTTTGCATAGCTAACTGTTAGATACGCACACAGAGACAACTTCTACAGCTTGCCGCACGGACGCCTCGCTGGCAACGTGCCTCGTTAGTTGCTGCTGCAGTTGTTGCTGTCGTGCCAGCCATGGACCTTGGCCATGGCCACAACAGCAACAGCAACGGCAGCAGCAGCAGCAGCAGCAGCCGCTCTGCTCTTTTTGTAGCCAGTTGCTGGCCTTGCTTTGGACAGCTTGTTGCATATGTCAAGTCAGGCAACAGCAACAACAACTGGCTGCAGCAATAACAAACGGCAACAAACACCTGCAAAATTTTTGCCGCATCTTTCCACAAGCCGAGTCGAGTCGAGTTTACCTAAGCGAGCAACTAACCATCTAGCCATCCATCTACATATCTATTATGACTGTGCCCCAGCGTTTGGCATCAGCTCTAAGATTCCTTTCTCTTTTCTATACACATGCAAACCAAATAACTCAATACATTTCAAAACAGACAACATCGAAAAACCAAGCAACAAATACAAAAAAGCAGAATAGAACCCAAAGCTAACAAAGGCAAATCAAAGGCGCACATAATTTACTTAAAATACCCTAGAAATACCTACATGTTCCACATATTATAAATCGTTTTGGTTTTCGTTAGGTTAAAGGCCTAGGTTAAACATTCACTTGTGTGTTTCGTACAATTTCTTCATGAATTTACATAGAGTTTACTAATTGCTAGTGCTCCCTAACATTATTAACACTATAATGCACTACAATGCAATACCTATACCCAACACTTCACAAAACTTTGCTACGCCACAGTACCCAACACTACACAACATGACTCTACACAATACAACTCTAAACTACAATGCCCAGGATAACACTTATCAAAACTAAACGAATTTACACTTCACCCCACAACACCATTCTAAACTTAACAACACTGCACTAAATGGCAATATATTACAGTACTTAAAAGACAACATTTCATTATACTTATCAGCACTACTCAATACTAGCCGGCGCAACACGACCATACACTAAACACTACATTACACTACAAAGCATTACTTCTCACAAAAATATACAGCACTACATAAAATTACACTATTCTACCCAGTACGACTCAACACTAAGCAACAACACACAACCCAACACTATGCTTCACAGCTGCTCTGGACTCCACTACGCTGCACTATCGGAAAAGCTACAGAGCTGACTTAACATTTAATATTATTAGCAGCTGTTTAACATGTGTTCAAATGTTAGGAAGAGCACGCCACAGCTGTTAAGCACTTTCTAATTTGCCTAGATAAACCAACTTTTAGTCAATAACCTTCACCAATTCGTATAGTCCAGAATTGTCTAGGGTATCTGCTAGTCCATAGCCCTTCACGAAAGTAACAAATATTGCATTTTAAATAACCGGTGCAAGATGAGTTGGGGTGGGCATATTTGGGAGGTGTGTTTGTGTGGGGGGGGGGGGTTGGTTATATTGTGCATAACATGCCGTTCATAATTCAACGATTTGTCATTTTGTATTCAAATATTATTTTGTCGACTGCTGTGACATTTGCATTTCAATTGATTCATCGACAGACGACGACGAGTGTTGAACTTTAGCGCGCGCCAATGGGCCAAAAGCCGATAAGAACATACCGACAAAATTTCTCTGCCCGACTAGGAGATACCCTGTGACTAGGGCCGAGCCACTTTTACAAGCGTTCCAGCTTCCTTCGAATTTATACAAACGCAATATAACACATATCTGTGCTTCTTCCTTTTGTAAAACCATATTGGAATCGATATTTATCGATATTATGAATAGGGAATGAGGTTAAGAGTACAATTTCGATAAGCTCGCACTACTTAAGGTATACGACAGCATATATTTGAAAATTCAAATCCTCAGACATACTGATCAAGAAATTATAAATATTTACTTCTGCCTGTTACATGCATTTGCACAAACTCGTTATACCCTTTCAGACATATTCGATATGTTCAGGGCATGAAAAACGAATGAAGAATCGTTTACAATTCACAATTCACACTATTCACATTCACATTCACATTCACATTCTCATTGATGTTGTTGCTGTTGTTGTTGTTGTATTCGCTTTTCACACCTTCCACTGTCTGATAAGTTTTCGTTGCGCTGCTAACGAGACGCAACAGATAAAGATATCAGTTTCGAACACCACCTGCTCCACGGACATGTTCCAGCCGAGACGATATACATGTTGGCCCTATCCGATACGTATTGACGATAGCCCATGTCATTTTCTTCTCCTCTTTTTTTTTTTTTTTAGTTCTTAGTGGCTTTTGACACTTTCGAAAATTTGTTAGCAACGATTTGCATAATTTCACAGTAAATTCCTAATTCTAATCTATGCCGGCAGTTGAAGTATCAACTCCCCGACTCCCAGAACAGAACAGAGCAGAACCGAACACAACAGAATAGAACAGAACAGAATCGAACTGAGCGATCCGGCCCCTTCAGTCTGTCAACTTGGTCTATGTATATTTATGTTTGATACTTAATCGCTAATAAATACACGTTCGTATTTCAAAAAAAAAAAAAAAAAAAAAAAAAAAAATAAGAAAACAACGCAAACTCCCAACAACAGAAATTTAAATATTTTTGAAAGGGCCCCAAGTCAGAACTGAAGAGCGCTTCGAATAGTTATTCAGCTGCTGTGTGACTCCTGTGGCGTTTGTTTGTTCGAAATCAAAACATTTCTCACTTTTGAGCAGACTCTTTTTTACTATTTTTCGTGTGCCCAGCTTTGGACAGAGCCCAAAAGATATTTTTCACACCTATCCAATCGATTATAAATGGGCGGCGCGATTATTAACTGGGCGAGCCGAGTAATAGAAACGCCTCAATCTGAAACCCGAAGACAACCTCATCAAAACTTAATGAATTCCGACTCTTACTGGATGCCCAGAGTTTGATCTTCGATAGTCAAATATCTGTATATAATACAGGTACATATTACCAGCTTCATATTACTTTTCAATGCCTCAATTTTCGTTTTACAGCACTTAGAATTCCAATTTTAAACACTGCTTCAAAATAGTGTTGTAAAATATGTAAGATTTTGCAGGAAAGTGTGCATAAACATTTCTTTGTGTCAAAAATGTTTGAGGCATCAAAGTTGGCCCACTTCTGAGATCCGAATGAGCAATTGTATTTATGCTCAGTCTGGTTTTATACCTCATCGAGGAGAGGCCATTTATTTTCTCCTTTTTGTTGCCTGCTTTTATTTAATTTAATTTTTTTCTTTTGTTTTTGAAGTAAATGTCATTATTTAACAAGTTTTCTTTTTATTATTTCTTAAGGCTTAATAGCTGTTTTTTTTTTTTGGAAGACAACGTCTGCGAAAATAATTTTTTCTCTCGTTTTTCATCTGTTGAAATAGTTCAACAGTATCTATAAAGCAATATTCTTTGCAAGGAACATAATTTTTTCCGTTTTTATTTTATTTTTATTTTATTTTTGTTATAAGTACAAAGTTTTATGTTCGTCTATCTAATTGTATTGTCAATTTTTTGTCTATATTTTGGTTGTCTGGATTCGCATGATCCTCATCACTTAGATTCCGTCAGCTTTTGGACACGTCTCAGGAATCAACATTAAGAGGGTATTTTATATTTTTTAAAAATTTGCAAAAATTCAATTCAAATTGGGTTTAAATATTTGAACTTTATGCCCAGAGAGCGTGTTAAACCTATTAGATAGACTTGGCAATTGATTAAATGGAATAATTAAATATTTTTGGAAACTAACAGTTGTTAAAGAAAGTGAATGTCCTGATGTCGTGTAATTTTGTGTTTATATTTTAAATATATTTTAAATATATTTTAAAGAGTATACCTGAACGTTTTATTGAATGGCCATGGCGCTTGCTGGAATTGGAGACGCGTATATAATCTTTTGAGTGCCGGAAGAACTTTTCTTGTTTTCTTCTCAATCTGAAAACAATATTATTCAGAAAATAGTCATATCCTTTTTATAGGATGTATAATACAGTTTTTCTGTTTTTGTTTTTCTTTTGTCAGGTGTTTTCATTTTGCCACTCTTTAATGATACTTTTCACGTTTTATTTCCTGTCTATCTAATCGAATTGTAATTTTTTGGTTGGTTCGCCCTGCAGGATCCTCATCAGTTAGAATCCGCAGGACTTTGGTAACGCTTCAGATTGGCAATATAAAAAGCAACATTAGGCTTATATTCCATTAAATTCAGATAATTGGTTATATTTAGCAACGTTATCACAAATGTTTTCTTTCTAATATTTATGTAATTGACATGGAATAATAAAACTCCCGTAAATATTTTGGGAGTTGTTAGTGCTTCACAAATATTGATGAAGCTCTTTTCTTTCAGCATTTCAAATTGCCTCCCTTATGACTCTCCGGTCTAAGAAGCCACTTCACTTTGCCCAGCTTTGTCGCAACTGAACCGCAGAGCCTGTCAACGTGTTACCTCCTCGTAAGCCGCCTGTCAAGTGTCACAGCCAGGCAGCTGACGCTGTCAATGTGCCTGATCCTTCTCCCAGAAACCTGGCGTTCTTTGTCCTCACGACATTAAGGGCAATATTCCATTATGTCGCCCAAACTCGCCTTAAAACGATCACGATCACGCCTGGACGCGGTTATTGGGCTGTTGCATGATGCCACAAATGCGGCATCATTTGCGCATGTTGCTGTCAGTTTTCCGCAGGTGTTGAGTGTGTAAAGGACACAAGCTCGAATGGGACTGTTCCCGGAGCGGGCTTTCCTGACCTTTACAGCCCAACCCTCTGCGCTCCCAAAACCTGCAAAGCCATACGCGCTCCTGAAACCTGGCCAGAGCCTGTCGACTGGAGGAGCTGCTCAAACACATGTGCGCGGAATCCAATCTGATGGTCTGGTAGTGCGTTGTCAAAATCTTTCGAAGGTAGAAAGCAGACTAATGGGCGTGTAAAAAGTGCGGGCAATGTGGGTCTATAATTTTTTTTTGGCTCCATGACGACCAGGACTCGCTTTCATGGATTCGGAAAGAAACACAGTTGCGAGCGCCTAGGCTATGTCAGCGTCTCACCAAGACGCCTCGCAGCCCTTTAGCTTTCGCACCTCTATCTCCTACATAGGTCGGACAATGCAGGGTTCCAAATTCTTTGCGATCCCACAGAGTGAAGTTTTCGGCCATGGCCAATAAAGGTGATAAAGCTTTTGTGTGCAAGAATTTGTATGCCAGAGAGGAATACAATTTTCGATGTGATAAAGGTTCGACGTGATTTTTTCAAAACTGTTTTGTGCTACGAATTGTATACAGTTTGAATAAGTGTTTTATTCAATTTGAATTGATTTGTGATTTCAGGCCTATTTCAATAGTCTAAAAATAAAACTTTAAACGAGTCTGCATAAATCATTTTAGGAGTGCAGTCAGTCCAATGCTGGGTAGCATGAACAATCTTCATTTACAGATGAGAAAGGTGGCTGGACAGAAGTTGTGGTCATATGCAGATCGTATTCTGGCCCTAGCTGTCGCCAGCTGAGAGCTGACATATAAAGTTCAGCTCGAAGTTTATCTGCTGTTTGAGTTTGTGTTTCAGTCTCAGTCTCAGTGTTAAGTTGCCGGTCCTGCCTTCATCATTAATATGAATGGCAGACCATCCATTTGCGAGCTGGAACTGGAACTGGAAATGCTTGAATTCCAATTGGAACAGAGAGATATATTCACAGCAATTTATGTATCTTAATTGTGCTCCGCGTGAATGAATGAAAGAATCTTGGGGAATGTATTTCAACTTCAGTTGATTGTCAACTCCAAAACAGAGCGAGAGAGAGTGAAACGATTTCGAATATGCCCAAACTGCACTCGTATTTCATCAATGAAATATGTGGCAGAGGGGGCGGCTTGAGGCGGGTCTTGGTCAGGCTTTCTCACGATCTTTGGCCAAGTTAAACACTTGCTTTATAACGATATTTATGACTGATAATTTCTGATCATTTAAGTTTATTTTTAGATCAGTTCAGTCGATTTTTTTTGTCAGCCAGCCAAGTGAAAGGTGACCTCTCAGCTATCAACTGGGCATAGCTGCGAGGCTGCCTTAGAAAGTTAACACAAATCATCTATGCAAATATTTGAGGTGCAGGTGGAATAACCAAATAGTTTTAGTTAGTTCCTCAAATTGTGAATCTTATTTTATTGTAACTAGATTGCGTGTAATATATCGCAATTTGCTACATAACAATGTTAATTTGCTTTTGTTTCCATCCATCTAATGCAGTCTAGTCCCCATTCCATTTTATTCTAGCTTCATTTTGAAATACTTTTGAATTCCTAAACACACGTCGATGTCGCGATATAAAAGAATTCTTGAAATCGTTTTTTAATACGTTGCTTAAAGTTTGCCCATTTTCAATTTGTTAAAAAGGAGAGAGACTCAAACTTATAGTTCCCTGTTGAACATAGAAATATGTATATATGAACCCTTAAACCCGCCTAAGTACACTCTTCCATTCCATTTAACTTCTGGCACTCACGAAAGTTTATACAGATAAGAGTGGGCTTATCAACTAAATATTTAAGATTTTCTTAAGTAAGCCATATTTTATATTGATTTAAGCTTTTTCTTATCCATTTTAGTATACCCCTAAATCTATAATAAAATACCTAAATAAAAATAAATTGTGTTCACCATGTGGCTCGGGTTTTTTCCAATATCTTCTCCCATTTCGATATCAATGAAAGATCGGTTTTGAGACATAGTTTTTTAAGCACGACTTGAAGATAATACGAGCACTTCCCTTTTGAATATCGCCTTCCATTCAGAATCAAACAGACGCACACATTTATTAAGGTAAAGCCGCGCGCTTCGGTATACGCACATAGTTGGGTGCCACAATTGGGTCCTGAAAATTTCATTAGGATCGGACAATAGACACCCAAGCTATCAGGAATGGAAATGCATTTCCCATACTTAGTGTGGGGCAACGGGAAGAAGAAGCACCGCTGCTGCGTAAAGTGTTTGTGCATGTATGTGTACGACAGGGTATCTGCTAGTCGAGCACTCCCGACACTTTTACTTGCTTTTGGAATTTCCAGCACCCATTCCAAATTTCTAGCAATATTTCTTTCAAATCTTCCAAAGTTGCGGCTGTCGCTGTTAAAGTCGCGTTTGTCAACATTATTATTCAGATATTTGCCGCATATACTTAAAAATATATAAAACTTAGCGACGGCGACAAGACTTTTGATTCTTTATGGATTTGCTAAATATCACCCCCCCCCCCCCCCCCCCCCCCCATCTCCCTCTCTCTCTCTCTCTGCTTCTGCGTATCTTTTCTGCCTCTTTCTCTACTGATAAATATTTTAAAGATTTTTATGCGTTTTGTATGATTCGCATATAATTTAAACAGCTGTCCAAGTTGTCTGACTGTCAACGGCATTAACTTCACGCCAACATCCAAATCCGGCTGAGTTTTTATTGGACTGTATTGGCAGCTTTGACAGCCGATGCTAATATTTGGCCCAATAAATTAGTCGCTCTTTAGTATCGCATTATGCAAAGCTTCTTCCACACGCTGGAATCTCATATATATATATATATTCGGTCAGAGATTGATGACTCGCTATTTGAAAATTTGATATAATTAATGCTCTTCAGCTTATCTCCTCTAATCCGTCAATGTCTAAGATTCCTGTGTGTCCAATAATTTGTTTTGCATTTCTTTAAAATCTAGAAAATGAAGATTTAAATTTCATTTCATACTGTTCTTTATGAGTTGAACTGAGCTTCCATATTATTCTTTGCTTATCTTAAATATTTTTGTATACTTCTCTTGATAAACATTCAATACAGACAAATGAGCAAAGAAATATATTTACTGAGCTCTCGCCTGGAACTGAATTGATTAAAAAGTGCAAAACTTAGCTTATCAGCTCCTTACAGAAACTAAACTAGTTCAAAGTTAAGCCTTCAAGACTCTCTGAGCAAGAAGCTATTCCAAAGTAAAAAAGTACTAGTTTTTTTAGATTTCGCAGTGTTTATATCATAAGAAATATAAATGAAAATCTACCCAAGATATAGCTTAGAAACCACAGCTGGAGCTTTTCTCAGTTCTTCAAGGTCGAGATGCCTTTATTTTGTTATTTTGTATAGAACAGGTTGAAAGTTTTCCCATGTCTTCAACTGAAACTAGTTGCTCGTTGAATTGAGATATTTTTGATAATGTATATTAGAATACGTAAGAGCTGCTAAATAAGGAGGGGTCAGTGGAACTTGAACTGGTTTCTAGTTCGCCCGTTTTATAGACGGTATATGGAACTGGAACTGGTTCCTACTTGCCACACTAATAAAATTAATAGATCACGTAAGACATAATACTAGTATTAAGCACTTGGCAGTTGCGAGATCATTTTGAATACTTGCAACGCATCAGCTGGACTTTCTTTTTGGTATCGGATAATGAACGCGTATCAAAATCAGAAACAAAAAAGCTGAACAACAACAATGACAAAATTGCAAATTAATTTGCAAACAAAAAAAAATGCATAGAAAAACCATCAAAATAAAAAGAAAACAAAAAAAAAATAAAATAATAATGAGGCGGATTTGGAACAAAAGCTGCTCGATAAACTAGTCAACTATTTGGTAACGGTTTTAATTGTCAACGTGTGGCACACACAACACACACACACACACACATAGACACAGACATACGCTTGCAAATACACAGTCTGGTTTCTGGTTTTCTTTGGCCTATTGTGTGTGCCATGTGGAGTGTATTGACTTAGATTGTCAGACAATAGTCCTGATTTTTATTGTTCAACAGCAGCCGCAGCCGCAAGTCTTCGCACTCAAAATATTCGTCAGAAGAAAAACAAAAACAATAAATAATAATAACAATAAATTAAACAAAGACTTGCTATAAAATTTATTATCTTTTACCGATACATTTGTTTCTTCTCTATTTTTTTTTGTTTTTTGTTTTTCGCTAAAGTGCCCCGATGTTGACGTCTTTCTATCTGGCCAAAGCTATTTGTCTGTCTATCTGGCTGCCTGCCTGCTGCTGCTTCTTGGCTATTTTGTTAAATGTTCTGCACAAGGCAAAAAAAAAAAAAAACAACAAACATTTCAATTCATATTGCATACATTATTTTAGGCGGTTTTTTATGCTGATATCGTATGAGAGCAGCCGCGGCGAATTGTCAACTTTTTTAGGTTGTTGAACCTTCGGGAAAAGCTGCTGCTCCCTCGCACGAGGTGGAAGCTCCCCCCCCCCCTCTCTCTCTCTCTCTTGCTCCTGTAAGCGCCTTTTAATTTATTTATAAGCATATTTAATAAAATATCTAACACAATCCCTGATTAGGCTAATCACTGTGAACGGATTTAGTTTTTACTTTTATATTTGTTTTTGTTGCATATTTTCCAACGAGCGTTGATCGCATTGGCGATAAATTCAATTTGCAGCTTGGCTCTAAACTGGGACAAGCTGTGTTGCAGCCTTGTGGCATGCCACACAAAGCAGCCGCAACAGACAGGGGCGACAAATGCTGCAACAAGCGCGTCCAATTGGCCCACAGATAGTGCCAAGTCCTCACCAAAGCTCGAGTTGCTGTAGTTCGCACCCAATTAGAGATGTACCGGATATTTATATATATATAAGATAAATTACCCGGCGTTACCCGGATCAAGTGAATAATGCTGAATATGCGCGTGGTAATTGAGTTGATGCGGGAGTTGTACCGGCATCCTCTCGCTTGCTAGTTCGACGCTCTGATACCCAAGTCCCGCAGGCATATTTATATTTCTGCCCCCTTCCAGTTGAAAGTTTTCTTTGGGCTGAGGACTCTTCGTCTTCTCGCGCTCTACAGTCGCATTTTGAAAACTAGTCAAGTCCGCTTTTTTACTTAATACCTATATGCTATTAAATACTTTGTTTTACACCAGCAAAGATATTTATTGATAATTTCGCATTTTCTTTTGTATTTGATCAATTGTCTTCAGCTACAAATCTGACTGCAGACTCTGTTGCAAACATTTTGCTTGCTGACCATCTCTAGAAGACGAAACAAAAATAAATAAAGAAGAGAAGAGAAGAAAAAAAACCTCTAGCCAAATGCAGGTTCAATTGCAGACAGCAACAGTGTTGCGGCCATTCGAGCTTGTCTCTTGGTCAGCAAATTAACGCTTGATTAAGAACCAACCAGGCAACCATCAGGCACTTAGCCAGGCCAGACAGAGGACTGGGTACGGGCATGGGGTACTCGTAGTTCTGGTTCTGCTTCTACCACTTGGCCGACTGCCGGCCAGAGTGAATGTCCAACTGTCCAACTGTCCCTCTGTCCCGCTGTCCCGCTGTCCGTTTGTCTGGCTGTGTCGTCTCGTTGTTCGTTTAGCTCCCTCTGTCTGTGGCACTTTGGCGAAAATGTGTTGCTAATTGTTGCACTAAACTGTTGTTGGCATGCGTTTGACAGTCGGTCCAACTGATGGCCATCAAATTGGCACCAGCTACCAACTGCAGCTTTTGTCTGGTCCCCAACAACTTGACCAAATTGTTAGCCGTTTGTTGCTTTATTTTATTTATATATATATATATACATATATGTTTGTCGATACCCTTTGTAAATATATGGCATATTATAAACTTATCACGACAGGGAACGTTTTTTTTTTTTGTCATCCAGATTTGTCTCTGATTATAGAAACCATATTGGATTGCTTGACTATATCAATTAATAACTTTAGATACATTGTGTTTTCGTTTTATTTTACTGCTAACCGCATTCTAAAATAACAAGCTGCTGTAGTCCATTCCAAAATTGGTATAGTTTATGAAATAGTTCAATTTAGAGTAAACTTAGCCCATGGCAGCTAGTCGAATGCCCAAAGAATGCTTAACATAACGTTATTTATAGGCAAATTAGTTTAGTCTAATTTTAACTTAAATTTTCAAAATAAAAGACGATTTGCGGGCAGGGTATTCAAGCTTCTGCTACTCGTGGCTGTTTCGTTCTTTACGCCGATTATTTAAAGCTTTTCGTGTGGTTTTTTTTTTGTTTTTTTTTTTTCTGTGCGCCACTCGTAAATTTATTTTGATGGAGGTATTGAAATTCTTGTTTACACAAGTTACAAAATGCGCCGCATGCATAAGCGCTGATCCAGGCGAACAGACACACACACTCTCTCTCCCCCCCCCCCCCCTACCCCGCGCTGTGAATTGGAGCTCATTTGTTTATAATTTACAGCCGCTGTTTGATTTTATTATTTGTTTAATTGCATTTTAATATCGCATATTGCAACTTCCGCACATCCGTTTAAAGCGCGCGTGCGCGTCTCTTTGTCCGTGTGTGTGTGTGTGTGTGTGTGTGGTAGTTGTTGCTTCCGCATCTGTTGCACGATGCGAGGTGGCAGGATGTGTGTGTGTGTGCGAGTGTGTGTGTTGGCCAAGTCATTAGCATGATGATTTACCTCAGAAATTGGCTCAATTTCCATATAATGCACATATTTGTTTGCATCAGCCATCATTTAAGTGCTAACTACTGCATGAAGAGGGGTGGTGGAGGGGGGGGGGGGCGCAGGGGGTGTTGCGTACCACCGTGTTGCATGCTATCAATTAGCATCTGCCGCATATCATTGCTAGCTGGGCGACACATTTGCATGATTATGCGCGCAGTTCCGGTGCATTTTATATAAAAAGCGCTTAAATCAATTTTGTATCTTTGTATCTTGTATCTTGTATGTTGTATCTGGTATCTTTAAACGCTTTGCAGGTGCTCAATTTGCAATTGACATTCGCATTGCGCTTGTATAATTGGCCAAGCCGAACCTTAACTGTTGTTAATGAGCCTCGTAATGCCGATTAAATGCAACTGAGTCAAGTTGCAAGATTCATGCAAATCGATGCCATATGGCGTTCGAGTCACGTAATTGCCAAAACGCTTAGCATACATCGGATATGGCTTACAGCAGCAATTGACAATTTTAATATATATTTATAAGTGCCTTATACAACACCACCATTGTTATCCAATTAGACGCGCTTGAAATTCTTAGTGGATTTTAATTAATTCTTTCCTGAATGCAGCCCAGTCTCATATGCACATCTATGAGAACTCGGCAGCCTGTGCAGCTAGACTGTTGAAATTCGGTACAGTTGCTTCTTTGTATTTGAGGTGACAACAGCATTTAAAATGCACCGAAATCGACTCACAAAAATTGAAATTGAAATCGCGATTATATTTTGAACTGAGCAATTGTGCGCTTTGCCTTGCTAAGAAGCTTCATTTAAAATCTTTTAAAATTATCTAAGGACTCCAAATCTGATTCATTAAAATATTATTTATTTAGGCAGGCATCAGGCACAAGTCCAAAAAACTGTTTTACTTGAACCAAGTTAAGTATTAGTTCATATATATACATATTTATTTTGATGTGCACAATTATGTCCACATACCACACAGATTCTCCACTACATCCACCATTATAACAAATAGCTCTGTCTGGCGGAGACTTGTTAAGCAAAACTCGGAAATTTAAATACTCTCAAGTTGGTACCATAAGTCTTTGTTGAAGCGCCGAGGATCATGTGATATAAATTATGTTTATACGACTAGTTTTGACTGTCGACAGGTAGATAAGGCTGCATTGGCAGTCGACATTTCATGTCCTTCGACGTGTCAGCGCTTAAAACGAGAGAGACCTTAACTTATCTGGCCATAACAGCCAACTATCCCCTACCCAAGTCTCCCTCGCTGCTGGAAACATGACATGTTTCAGTTTGTTTCTCCAGTGCAGCGCGTGTTCTTGTTTTGTATACCCTGTAAGCACACAACTGGTTCAGTTGGGTATCTTGAAGTTGTGCAAGTTAAGCAGTGAACGAGGCAGGCTAAAACGTAAAAATAGAGGGACAGCGAGAGGGAGGGGAAAACATAAAGTTTGAACAATATAGAGATTTGTTTATGGAATGTACAAGAAATCACGAGAGGGAGACATGAAGAGAGCGCGAGAGAAAGGGAGTGATAAACAAAGAGAGAAAAATATATTGAGACGAATTTAGGGAATATACAAGAGAGAGAGAGAGAGAGAAAGAGTGGCGTTAAGCGTGTATTGAGAGAGAGAAAGAGAAAGAAAGCGAGAGAAAGTAATGAATATGTACAATAGCAAAGAGACAAATAGGGAGCGGGAGAGAGAGAGAGAGAGATAGTGTAGATACAGATCGGATATGTTGAGGAGGGTACATATGAATGTATATAGTGTATCAAATAGAAGGGAAGGGAGAGAAAGAGTAAGAGAGAGAGAGAGAGAGAGAGAGTGTGTGTGTAAGACACTTCATCAAAGACTACGTAGATCTTTGGCACAAGAGCAAAAATTCTAGGGTATTTCAAGTTTCACAAACGACACGAACCTTTTTTCTCTCTTCAATTTTTTTATCTGTGATGAGGCGTTTTGAAGATCGATTCAGTTCGATTTCGATACGATTCGAATCGATTTAGTTTTTGTTTTGGTTTGTTTTTTGTTTTGTTTCGTTTCGTATCGTTTTATGCATTGTGCGGTTTTGTTTTGCTCTTTTTTTTTGTGTTTTTTGCGGCTTATTTAGCAAACAATAAAGCAATAAATCAATCAATTATCAGTTAAACGCAAGCGGACAGCGCCAGGCACTGCAAATGCAATATGAAAGCCTTTTTGGGTGACGCGTTTTTAGGTTTAAGAGGGAGAAAGAAAGAGAGAGAGGGAGAGAGAGAGAGAGAGAGGGCCAGCGAGGGAGAAAGAGAGAGAGCGAGTGTAGAATGAGAGGAAGTGCTGTGTATGATAATTTGTCAGCGAGCCATCAGCAGATACACAACAACAACAACAATAAAAACAAAAAAAAAAAAGTATCTGCCAGATACAAAATATATGTATGAATGTGCAAACAAACTGCAACGCTATGCGTTGACTGTTTTTGGATTTAAGCCAGAAGGCGCACTGGCGCCTAAGTAGGTCAGCTCCTCCACAGCCCAGCCACAATAGCTGCCAATTTGGGCGCACAAATTCCTGGACTGACAGGCAACAGACGCAGTCGCCGGCAAAGACGACGACGACGACGACGCATGCCAATTAGCCAGGCCCGAGAAGAGTTGGCCCAGTCGGTCAGCGCCTGTTGGTATGCAATAGGCCCATAAGTAGATGTTGGCCAACGGCAACGCCCCCGACCGCCCGCCAAGCCAGCGCCCATTGTTCCACACATACATATATATATATATATATATATATATATATATATATAATAGAACACAAAAAGATGCTAGCTACAAGATAGAGACAAGCAGATATGCGCCAGAAATGGCAAATGCATATATATAAACGCCTGATCAAATTATGCACACACTATATCTAGATATTTATCTATAGATTTATATATTCATAAATAGTCCAGATTGGTTAACAGTTGTTTCTTGAATTGCCCTTTCGAATTATGAGCTGCATCAATTTAAAATCAATTTTTCAACAGGCTAAACAATAATATTCACGATATATACGATGTTTTTGTTGTTTTTTTTTTTTATGCATATTTATAGATTTTTTATGCATGTGAATCTTTTGGGGTTTTGCTTTCGCTTTGTTTGCTTTTATTGCGCCTTTTAAATACATTTGTGCAAATTTAAGGCACGTTTAATGGACACGTGTTACATTTAAATAATTTAATTTAATTTGAATCTAAACACATGGACAGAGTGAGAGAGAGAGAGATTCAAAACGCGAGAGAGGGAAGGCAGAAAATCAGGAGTTGAGAACGAAAAATGCGAGCAAAAAGTGTAAAGAATTAGCTAATTTTTAGTTTATATAAATATATATGCCTACGGAAAGCGTCAAATTTAAAAAGAAGCTAAAAGGCAGTTCACAAGCATAATCGAATAAGGTTTATCTTAAGTAAACTTTAACTAATATTGTGACCATGGAGGACATCAGGAGAAAGGTGCTGATCGATATGCCAGGGCAAACAAGGTAAGGATATCTTTGGCCTATACCCTATAGACATTTGCCTTAGAGCTTTGTAAGAATAGCTTAAGAATAGCTTATGTAAGAATAAGTCGTGAAAAACGAAACATTTGCCATCCGACTTTTCGACAGATAGTTCTTAATGCAACTATGTGATACACTAGTCCGATGTTAATTAGATTTTTTTTTATGCCGAGCTTTTAAATGCCGAGCTTGTTTTAGATATCTTGAATAACGATAAAGTTGTTTTCAGCAAGTATCTTTATTTCAACTGATCGTTTCCTTTGGTAAAAGGGTGATCCGATCAGGACGTTTCCCACCTATTCAAAAGTCTTAAGACGATGGTTGACAGACTAGTTAGCCCAGAAACAGACAGATGGACAGACGGACAGACGGACATGGGCTATATCAACACCTTCTATGCGCTGCACATTTCTAGAAATTATAGAAATAATACCTTCTATATAAATATGTTTGTATATATATATATATATATATATATATAGATATTAATGTGATCATGTTATCAAATATTACGATATAGCATTATAGCTGAAGAATTTCCAGCATCGAAAAAGTTATCTACAGAGCAAACTAAACGTCTATGGGACAATTTGTTATTATCAGAGAGAGACATAAGCACACTTGACCCGAGGCCAGTTTCACAGCTCAAATGGATGGTGCGAAAACATTTATATAACGGCTTTCGATAGTTGTGTCAGTTGAACTTTTGGCAGGAAGGCGAGCTTTGGACATGAGGGCAGCCCGGGCCAAAGAGGCGATTGCTGTACGCAAAACACACATCATCACAGTTGGCCTCGGGCTTGTCCCAAAGGGGTCATAATTGCTTGCAAGAAGCTAAATATTTGCCAGAGCTTTAGCTAATGAACTGTTAATTTCGCCAACGAGCGAGAGAGAGGGAGAGAGCGAGGCAGCGAGAGGTAGGAAAATGCTGAAAACTTAATTGTATTTAATGGTTTATGTTGTTTTTTGTGGAATGCAAACCCATTTTTTGTCCATTGATTTGGGCTTTTTTTTTGCCCTTTGCCATTTTTTTTTTTTTTTTTGGCACTTGATTATGCAAAGTCTCAATTTGGCTAAACGAAGCGCGCTGAACCGCTGGCTGGTCGCTCGACACTTGGACCAAACTTTAATTGGTCAACACAAATCCAAAAAAAAAAAAGCAAGCCATAAGTGAAAACTAAAGCTAAAGGTGGCGAAAATCAAATACACTTACATATACAGCAACAAATATATCTACCTGATCTTATTGATATATATAAGTATATGTATAAGAATTTGTCCTGATTCAAACAAAGGCGAATGAGGAGCGATGTCAGGCCAACTTCACGAAGAGTTCAATTCACATAGAACCCAGGGAATATGCCAATATGACTAGATACATCTATTAAAACTCGACTTAGCTTGTTGAAGTCTTTCACAAGATTGTCATACTTTTTGTTAGGGTATAGAAAGGTGTACAAATCGTATCGCCCTGCGGACACGCGCCAAATATTTGAACAACGTTTTTATGGGGCTGGCTTTCTATGAAATCTGCAATATGAAATATGAAATATGATCTTTGCGGCTGACTAACATATGTATCGATGCTTGTCATAAAATTATGATGTATGAAATACTGAATATACTAAAAAAATATGTATTCAATAATTGCGATTGCCGTTGGGACAGCTGCTGCTGCTGCTGCACCGCTCTAATGGCATTTTAATAATAGATTACGATGATGGCGACGACAGCAGCGGCAGAGAGTCCAGCCGATGATGAGCTGATGGGCGCCCCGAGACAAATGTGTGCAAAAGCCACACACGAAATGCTGAAAAAGTCGAATGAAAAATAAAGTACAAAAAAAATACGAAATTCTTTTGCGCGCTGCATGCCCGTGTGACAGTTGACAGTTAGAAAGCAGAGGCTGAGAATCTGAGGAACTCGCATTATTTGCATAATTAAACTCTAATACAAATTGGCAATGGGGCAGCAAAAACATCAGCGAGAGCTAAAAAGAATCAGCAGGAGCAGCAGCAGCAGCAGCAGCAGCAGAAGAAGCAGAGACATCGTCTGAGAACTTGGTTCGTTGCCACTTTGTTGGCTAATCATGCGCATGATCTGCACGCTGCACTTGGCAGTGGGCTGTGGGCTGTGGGCGGGTGGGGCAAGTGGGGCGGGGTTCACTGATGATGCTTGCAGTAGTCAGACAGTCTGGGAGTCTGCGCAGTCTCACACACTTGACTGCATCTAAATGTGGCAACAGCGATGGCAGCGTGCCTCACGCGATGCCAGCGCCGCAAGCACGAAAAAATAACTCACGTTAGGCATAGTACAGTTAAACCTCGCTATTAAAAACTGAGAGTTTAACAAACAGGATCGCAGCTAAATTAATTATGTGTACACATTTCTGAACGAGAGTCTTTGATAATAAGATATTTTGAGAGCCACAACTTTTCAGACAGATAGATATAAGTCAGAGGAAATTACCCGGGTCGCAATTGTTTGTGTAACCATCCCAACATTCAACTGCCAAAGCAGGCATATTGTAGTTGACAAAAAGTCTGGCTAATTTCAGTTATAACACCCATTAATTTTCCATTTCTTTACATTCTTTCTTAATTTGTTTCTTTCTTTTAACTAAATATTTAAATATTAAGATTGACAATTGTTGCTGAAGTTAAACCGGCGACTTTCTGCTTGTCAGTCCAACTCTCAGACAAGTCACGTTTGCCCAACATAATATTATTGCTGCATCGTATTTAATGTTAGACCAGCTTTTTCTCTCGCCTGGCAGAGCTGGATCAATACAGCAGGCAACAAGGATCAAGGCAGGGTCAAATATCGGTCACCACTCACTTTGTCAGTCAGTCAATCAGTCAATCAGTCAGTCAGTCAGTCAGTAATTTAGTCAGCCAGTCAATCAGTCAGCCAGTCAGTCAATCAGTCAATCAGTCAGTCTGTCAGTCAGTCAGTTAGTCAGTATTTTAGTCAGTCAGTCAGTCCATTATCCATATATAAAATATAAAGATTAGTTTTTCTTTTGCATCTAGCAAGCGTGCTTCGTGCGCTACAGTAGAGCTCGTGCTTCGTGTCTTGGTGCATTGTCTGATGTTTGATAATAGCCACACACATATATACGCACACACACTTGCCTCAAATGCTGTAGCAGTTCTTCAGTTTTCCATGTGTGCTGGGCAAATGGCACAATAAATTCCCATGACAACTAATTTAGCTGGCGGTGATCGGAGCTTGCAACGCGTCGCGTCTCTCATCTTTGCCGCCAACTGTTGCAGCCGCAACATTTTATTGACTTTGCCATTGACTTTGAATTTGTTGCCGTGCGCAGTTTGGTTTTTCTTTATTATTTTTTTTTTTTTGGCAGCGCCTAATGATTGTCTCTGTGGAGGCGCGAGACGAGTTGAATAAATGCCTGGCATTAAGTATACGCCACCGAGTGTCAAAGAGTGCCCACAGCAGCCCACAGTGAACGCCCACTAAATGGGTGCGCAAAATACAATTATTAAAATCTAAGCAATTGTCGAGACGGTGGAGGGGGAGTTACAGCAGTTGTGGCTGAGTTGCAACTAGAAGCTGTCTGGCTGGGGGCCAGCAGCAGCAGCAGCAGCAGCAGCTACCTCGGCTCATTGACATTGATGCGCGCGCGTGGTTGCCATCCGTCCATCAGCTGGAGCTGAAACTGGGAGCTAGTCGAGTGCTGTCAGTGTAAGGCTGGAGTGTTAGGCGGCCGGTGGCTATAATTTAACACCCACGCGGCTAGTGGCATGCCGCATGTGGCATGTGGCATGTGGCATGACCTAGAAAAGCGTTTATTAGCAGTTGTCTGCACTTTTCGAGTCCTCGCCACCGCCAGCTGTAGTCGACAATTTGTCGACGTGTGCCAGCATTGGATGGATTTATCGATAACATCGATAGACCGATAGTCCGATAGACCGATAGACAGACCGATAGAGCTGTAGATCATAAAGAGCAACATTTTATGGGCGCGCCATCAGCCAGTTGTCAGGCATTGTAAAGTTGCATAACTGCAGTTTAGAGCACGCGACATTTTGTCGCAAGTTTACGGTCACTGGCCAAGCTGCCACAAGTTGCAAGTTGCCAAGCTGCTACAAGCTGCAAGCTAGCCGAAACGAAACTGGAGATGCACACGACTGCGATAAGGCGCTGAATTATGATTGGATGTCGCTCATATCTATGGCCATAAACGACAGTCCGCAGCTCTGCTCTCAAGGGCGGGGCGTTAAGGGGGAGGGGCTGTAGTACTATTGGGGACTTTGACAGCCAGTTGAACGGACGCGGACTATTGCACAATGAGCTTGAACTGCCCGCTGGCAAAAGACTAAGACTGAATTAATTGCATCTGACTCGAGTCCGAGCTGCACAATTTGCCAATTGATCAATTGGAATGGAAACTTTGAGTTTGTCTCGGTTCGGAGATAGACAAACAGATGTGGCATGAACCTGACAATTGAACTTGAAAGAACTAATGTGTGCTTTCAGTTGCGCCAACGACCATGTCTGCCCAACAAAAATTCGACCCACAACTTGTCAAATCTGATATTCTAACAAAAGTCGCTGGTTCAACTCTAGCAATAATTGACAGTTATAATATTTATTTATTATTATTGGTTATTTTTCACGGAAAAAAAGTTAAAAATGAAGAAAAATATAAAGAAAAATGAAAAAAAGTACGAAAATTTCTATAGAAGATCAACTGCTTACAGTTCTTCAGTTGTGTGTGGAAAAGTGAAGCTTTTAAATGCTGAGCTTGATAAAGATTTTATTACCCACACCAAAACCAAATTTTCGATCGATTTTACTTAAATATTACATTTTGGGTATCATCCATGATGATCCATATTTGATCAACATTAGTAGTCAAACTGCGGGTGTATTAATTTAATATCGATAAATATTGATTTCTAATACGATACTTAAAAGCAGATCTTGGAGATTTCAAGAGCTTGAACACTAAGATCTCGGTATTTACGATACCATTTACCTTAAAAACGAGGAATGTCGCTATTTTAATCGATTAGCGTAATCTGCTTGAACAAAATCTTAAGTTTAGTTTCTGATATAGAAGATTTTCGCTAGCACGCCCAAACTGCTTTGTGATACCCTAGAGCTGGGTATTGCAAAGCCAAATAGCATGCACGCATCCATACATTTGGCTGGTTTTAAGATGAATCATAGGCAACTTAACATATTTTAAGATTTGCAAATTAACATTCTTTATAAATATATATGCATGCCTATAGTTAAGAATTTATATGCCTGAACATGTAAAAAAAATTGTTTCTTTTTTTTCATTTTTTTTTTTGCTTTTTGTTTTTATTGAGTGCACACACTTGGTGCGCATAACTATTTAGTTGTAATTGTTGTTGTTGTTGTTGTTGTTGTTGTTTATCAGCAACATTTTGGACGCTTGGCTGCATTTTCATCATTTTCTTAATCAGTCAAAACAAAGGAACACAAACAAATATACATACACATGTGTATATAAATGTAAGAAAAACAGCCAGAAAAATGAGGCAGCTGCTGTGGCATATGAGGAAATAAGTAAGGCAAAACCCACATGAGACTTACCTCAGGTAATTATTAAGTATAAGGCAGGGGCGACACAGAGCGAGAGCGAGAGCAAGAAAAAAAGGGGGGAAGCCAAGTCTCAGTTGGGTAATTAAGTCAGCGAGCATGGCAAGTGCGCGATTCTTGCCCCCTCCTCCTACTGAACACTTCTTCTGCATCCACAAACTCTTGAGCAGAATCCAAAAAGTTATATAACATTTTAACAGACGCTGGGCTTCAAGCAGTTTTTTTCTTTTTTTTTCTTAGCTTTTTTTGCATACCCTGTAACCATTAGAAAATGTCTGCAAATGGCTATTTTGTGTTGTTGGACGGGCGGAAAAATCTTGTTGTCTTATTGGAACATGGAAATTTATCTAGGAAGATTTTGCTTTGTAGACAGCTTATCCCAAAAATAGATTTTATTTTACGCACTTCAAGTTGACTTTCGATTTTTGACAGTACGACTAAAACGATGCTTGCCAGCATATTTCAAGATTCTTAGCGCTTTCTGCTTGAAAGAACTCTTAACTCTTAGTTTCTGATGTTTTCGTTCATTGATAGCACACCCATTTATCCAAAAAACGATAAGTTGATTTATAATACGATAATGAGAAACTTTTATAGGAGCTTCTAGCTTTGCTTGAAGGAACTTTAACATTAAGATTCTGATATTTTTGATCATCGATAACATTTACTTACAAATTGAAAAACATCGATTTAAAAGCCCATCTATCTGAAATCTGTTTGCTTGAACAAACTTTTAAATGTGGGTACTGATATACTCGATTTTCGACAGCCCACTCCTTAGCCACAACATCGATAAATATCGATTTTGAATGCCATACTATTGAGAGCATAGGGTAACTATTGTTTGAGCACTCTCGACTCGCGCACTCTTACTTATTTTTCTTGGTTTTTTTTTTGTGTTTATGATTTATGATGCTTGAAAGATAAATTTCCTAAAGCGCTTGTTAACTGCGGCTGTCAATAGTCGCTCACCAAATGGGCTCTAACTACCGCCGCCCCTCTGCTTCACCCTCCTTCCACACCGCGACAGAGCCCAGCCACCGCTTTAACATGCTGATAATGATGCTAGTGTCAATGCTCTGTAGCGGTGTATCTGCTGCTGCCGCTGCCGTCGTCACATGTTGAGCATGTTCTACGTAGTTAATTCTAAGCTTCGGTCCCTGCTCGTCTCGCCAACCCCCCAAAAAAATACAAAACACAGCCTTGGCATATTACGCATACGCTCTGTGGCAGTGAGGCGCATATCATAAGCCATTTGCAGTGGCATCCACAAATCGCAAACCGAGTCCCCCAGCTTCAAATCCCAATCCCAGTCCCCACCGTCAATCCCAATCCCAATACCAATCGCAGTCGATAGTCGATAGTCGTGCCTCTTGTCGTTGTGGCGCCTTTGATGTTGCCGCCTGCGCATAAATCAATACAAATGCAACAGCAGCCGCAGCCGCAGCAGCGACTGCGGCAGCGGCAGAGGCAGCGACGTCAGCGTTGGCGTTGGATTTGCGACAATCGCTACTGCGGCCGCTGGCTGGCATTCTTGCTGCAGCACATCCTCCTCCACCACCATCTCCGCTGCCACCCCCTTTGCCCATTGGCAACAAATTAAATTTGCTGCATCAATGTTTTTGTGCCGCATTCGGTTGCACAATGCGCACATTTTGGCCTTCAACTTGGCAAATGCACAAATTTGTTCATCAGCAAATGCAGCGAGCACAATAGAGAGGCGGACAAAGAGGGAGAAGGGAAGAGAGCGAAAGCGAGAGAGAGAGAGGGAGCAGATAAGTTGCATGTGAAGCTAGTTCTTCGCTTTATCGAGCGGACTCACAATTAAATTGAGCAATAGAATAAATATCAGCTGATTGTTAGTTATGATAAAAACTATCGATATATTATCGATTATAATCTTGAACAAGAAAATTTCATTAGTTGCTGATAATCATAAAGATTTGAAGCTTTTGCAAACATTTGACTATTCAACTTTCACAGTAGTTTCCGATTTCGATTAAAGTGAAAAAAAAATTATCTGAGCGTTCTGCATTTCAAAATACTCGGTAAATCTCTTACATATCTGTTTCTTTCTCTTTCAAATATACTTGCATATATATGTCAACTTTTTAATAAACGTCTACTAATAAACGATAACTAATTGATTTCGCTTATTACTAAAAGAGATCTTAAGTATATGTCTTCCATATATGTTTTTTACTCTGATTTAATTGGACGGTTTCCTTTACTGCCTCTATAGGAGCTTTAGCCGTACTCTCCGTTCTCTCCATCTATGGGTGCAATAGAAACTTTATAGGGTTTCTTTCTATGGAACTTAAAAGCTAAATCTAAAGTTTGTATGGTTCCGGGCTCGTTTGGCAGGCATAAATGTTCGGTATGCCTTAACTGAAGAAAAGCTATTTATAGCTTTGGCTTTTAATTATTATCTTAACATAATTATACGAATATATTTTTAGTCGTTCACGGTAGAGCTGTCTGACAGACTCATTCGTTCAGAATACATACTTTTGCCACGGATGACCAATGTCTTAGCCAGTATTATTATTTCTAAAAAATAATAATAATAATTAACATACATAGATTAGTTAATAGTTCTACCCATATTATTAATCCTTAACCCTTGTAATATCCATACCACATCGCAACCTGTTGCTGCCCGTGACCCCGGCGCTTTGACCTGGCTTTGACTACCTGTAAAGCTTAGTCGAATGCGTCAAGCTGCTTTCTTTTAATTTGATTATCACTTTCAGCGCTTGCAGATAACGATCGTGTGTTTGATTAATAAATTTTCAGTTGAGCCCAGTTGGGGGTTCCTCTAGATGGCTGCGCATACTTTTCACACGCACTGTGTGCCACATTATGCAATCAGCACAAGATATTAAATGATATAAACGATAAAAATTGAATTGGGAAACTTGTTGTGACAAGTTTTAATGGCAGGAAATTCAAATGAATTTCATTAGCTGCAAGAAGTTGATGAAGAAGAAGAAGAAGATGTCGAAGAAGAAGAGATACACGAAAATGCACAAGTTTTTTTTTTTTTTAGATATAGCTTAATAAATTTTAATTAAAGAGATTTGGTTATTCCCAAACGAAATCAAATGCAAAATTTTTTAATTGCAAAACCGATCGAAATCGAAACGAAATTTAAATAATTATGTGGAAATTAAAGAAGAGCGCATGTGTGTGTGTGTGTGTGTGTGTGTGTGTGTGTGTTAAAGATTTTTCTCTTGGGGCTTTTCATGTGGCTTTTGTGTGAGGCATTCGTGCTACCGTTAGAAATGATATGGAAGAAGAGGAGAACAAAATGCCCAACAAACTCATCAACGGCGTCAACGGCAGCGCCGCCGTCGCTTTTGAAAAACATTAATTAAATTAATTAACCAACTCGTGCCAAGAATTTCAAGCAACAACAACAACAACAACAACAGCTACAGCAACATAGAGCAGCTATGCACGCCAAAAATAAAAGAATAAAAAAAAATTGTTTTGCTGCTTGAAAACGCATAATTAATGCGCTCAGCGCCCAGAACCAGATTAAAAGTGCGACTGGGATTGCGTCTGGGGCCCCGTCTTAACCGAAAGCCTATATATATAGTAGATGCCCACCCTAATGGCTATTGTTGTTCCTGCCGTTGATGTTGTTGTTGTTTTTGTTGGCCAGTCAGCTAATCAGTTAGGTAGTCAGGCATATAGACTCGGCGCACTTGAAGAATTTTCGACTCGCACTCGCTGCATATCATAATTCAGCAGTTGCTGCTACTTTGGCCTGCAAGCCAGCGGCTATTCGACTGATTCGGTAGCATAGATAGAGCATTTCAGTTATTTATGAGCCTGCTGCGGCTGCAGTTGTTGTGGAAAGGAAAGAAGCAACGCAACTGGCAGGCAGCAGGCAGCGGGCGGCAGGCGGCAGTTTTCAGGCTTTCCAACTTGAGAAGAAGCCGCATGGAACAGGTGGCATCAGCTGAGATTTTTTGTCAGCCTGAAAAGCTGAAGCGAAACAAAAATAACGTGATTTCGGGCCGTTTTCGTAATGCTGAAAACTGGTTGAAAATGCTTTGGTTCTTTTATTCATCGTATTGATGGAGTTCACATTTTAAGTTCGTTGCCTAAGTCTTTCGATTTAGATATTGCATGCAGTTGGGGCTTTGAGTTGAAGATTTGAAGATTTCAAGTTCGTTGCCTAAGTCGTTCGTTCTTGATGTTGTATGCAGTTAGGTTTTGAGTTTAGAAATTGTAGTCTTCAAGTTCGTTGCCTAAGTCTTTTGATTTTTATATTGCATGCAGTAGGAGTTTTGAGCTTAAGAATTTTAGATGACAAGTTCGTTGCCAAAGTCTTTTGATGTGTATTTTGTATGTAGTTAGGTTTCTGGGCGAAGGATTTGCAGATTTCAAGTTCGTTGCCCAATTCTATCGTTCTATAATTCCTTATTTTGCTTTTTATTGGTTAAATCAAATATTGCATCTTTTCTAATTTCCCTCCTTCTCTTCTAATCTCTCTTGCCGTTTACTCGGAATACATAAACACAAATTTGAGTTTTTGCAATTTTTGTGCAAACTTTAGTTAAGTTTGTTGCCTAAATCTTTTTAACGTTTGCAGTTAACTTTCAACGATGATCGACTTTTGAAGATTCAAAATCAAATCAAAATCAAAATTCTTAACAGATGATATTTCCTTTCATTCTTACTTTTCTCTCTCTCTCTCTCTCTCTCTCTCTCTCTCTCTTTCTTCCTCTTTAAAAATAAACATTAATTAAATTTTCTTTAAATTGCTTGTACTTTTTAAGTTTGTTGTCTAAGTCTTATGCTTTGCTACTCCTTTGGACAGACTGCTGGCTGGGATTTCAAGATGATATTGCGGTGATATTTTGGCACGTTTATATTACGAATGTATATTTAAAGTTCGTTGCCTAAGTCTTTTGTTTTTGAACAGCGTCAGAATTGGCTACTTCTTAATTCCCATCCTCTGTTTCCCTCTTCCTTTTTGTATATTTTTACATTCTCTTCTACCAAATCCTAAGCTATTTTTAAATAAAAAAAAAAAAAAACAGAAAATATAATTAAAACAGAAACCAATATAATATAGAAAATTCAATATTTTCTAACTGTTATTCTCTGACGTACACACACGTGTGTTGGCCCCCTGCGCGGCCATCCTTTTGTTTCACAATAGTCTGACCAACTTTTTGCGCCCAAGTTCAATGTGAAACTGACGACCTGCGGCTCTGAGCGCTTAACACGTGCCACAGACAGGCAACAAATCAATCGGATGCCAAAGCACAAAAGGCAAAAGCGATGCTGCGATAACAAACAATCAAAAGGCAACAACAACAACAACAACAACGAAAATAAAAAGTGTGAATTTGATATAAAGTGGCGCTTAATTGCGAGCGATTAATGTGGCAAGAATTTCAACAAATAACACTGTAAAATGCCCGAAGCATCGGGTGTCAGGCCCCATGTGTCAAATGTCAAATGTCAAAGCAATGGCAAAAGTTTAACGGTGCTTTCAGCAGTTTCGCCGTATCAATCAAAAAATTATCGCCATTACCACCGCCGACGGCTGAAGACGACGAAATCCACGACGACAAGTGGAAGGTCGCATGGAAAAGCAAATAACGAAAAGCTAAAGAAGTTCGGGCTGTTCGACTAGAAGACCCCCTAAGTAATGCCAAGCGGGCGACTACTGTTGAACTTGAGCTGATAAGCATATAGAACACTCTGCAGCATATTTCATAGATTGGGGACTCTGATACCTAAATAGAGCATTAGCAATTTCTTGGAAACAATATTTTTTGTTAAATATTTTATCAGTTCTTTTATAGAAAGCGACCGATCTGGCAGCACTTTTTATGCCAGCTAAATGATTTCGTGGTTCGACTAGTTTCACACTTGGCAAAAAGAGTTGCAAATTATTTACAGCTTCATAGATCAAGTTCTGATAGTTTCTCAGTTCATTGAGGTCGTGGAAATATAATTCAGATGCAAATTTTCTCTACGCACGCTTTATAGCGTCAGCTCCCCTCGCTGCCCCACGCCCGTACAGGGTAGATCGACTCAAGTGCAATAGCCCATCAAAGGCAATAAAGAATATGTGTACAGACATTGATTATGAGTTTGGGGAACCTCAAGTAACTGGCACAATGTGCGCATATTGAATGCGCCGGCGACTTCGATGCCGATGCCACTGCCGATGCCGCTGCCGATACCGATGCCAATGCCAATTCCGATGCCTACAACAATTCTCCATTCCGAGTACGTAGCTCAACGTCTCAACTTGAGCTCTACGAACTAATTTTGATACGCGTCGCGTGACACAATTTTCAAGTGTCCAAGAAGGCAGTTCGATGAGCCAGTCGAGGGGAGGTTGGTGGGGGCTAGGGCGAGGCAGCCCAGGGGCACAGGAAGTGCACAGACTTGGAGCGGCTTTTGACTGAACATTCAAAAAAAAAAGCTCATAATTAATATGGAGAACGTTGACAGTTGTCGTAAATGGTGAACCAACTTCCGATCGACAGCTCAACTCAAATTTGGCAGAACTCCCCACCCCGCACACCACACTCCGCAACACACAGCCCGCCCAAGTGCAATGGACTACTGGGGACGCGTGGGGGGTGGAGCGTTGCAGCAGGTGCCTGACTGCCTGGAAATTATTGATGCGCATGGCAAGTGCCACCTGTGACGGGGCATAACAAACAAATAAACAAAAGAAACAACCACAAACAGAGAGAGAGAGAGAGAGAGAGAGAGAGAGAGAGAGAGGGAGAGGGAAAGAGAGGACGCGGGAGATAGAGAGAAAGAGAGTGAGAGATGGAGTGAGGCAAGCAGAAGCGAGAATATTAACAATAAAAACCGACCTGTCGAATACCTTAACTACTGGAAGAGCTTAAGTACGGCACTTGCCGATTTCATTATATTCGAAAAATCCGTTGAGATGAATTCAGTTTATATTTTATGCTTATACTTCTGCTTCCTCTTATATATTTCGTTATATATATTATATATATTTATTGGGTATATAATAATTCATCTCATAAATCTATCTCTTCTTCTACTCAAGCAGTCTTACAGCTTACAAATTACATAATCATCAGCTGTTAAAGTGACGCTGTTTATGTAAAAGTTACAATTTACATAGGCATATTGTATAACAGCATAATGTTAATTACAGAATGATGTTAATGTACGACAGCACATAAATATCTTCTTGACAATTATTCAGTTTGCCAACCTGCTCTTGAAGTCATGTTGCCCAAACACGCTCTCAAGTCAGTTAACTAAAAATTGAAAGAAAACAAAGAGAGCGAGACAAAAATAAATAAAATGTCGTTGGAAGGAAATCCCATTAATGACAAAATCGATAAATTAATTTGTTTTCATCGTCAAAATGCATAAATAAATGTAAATAAACAAATCACACACACACACACACACACTAAAATGCCGTTAAGTTAAATATTGTCGTGTAGTTTTATTTTTGTTGTGTGTTGTTATTTGGCTGCAGCTGCTGTCAGATTTAGAAATACGTCATTAATTAAGTTCCATTCCAATTCTCAGACGAAATCAATAACTTAATAAATTGCTTAATAAAATGCTCGCACAAACGCAACGGGTGGTGTTCGCTGTGGACTTTGCTTTTAGTCAATGAAGCTCTGTTGACACTCAAATGAAAATCTCCATAAGTTATTCAGCCCAACATCGATGAAGATAATGCAAAAGATATATGGAGATGAACAGAAGATGAAATTATGGTAAATCTCTAGACTGTTTGAACAATTGCGCAAAGTGAACTCAACGAAATAGTTAGCAAACTTCTTTTCCATGCATTTTTGAAAGCAGAATTTAGCTGTAATTCACAAGTGGCTCTAGCATTTCGTTACTCATAGCGAAAGTTGGTTTATTGTGGTCAGCAATTTCAAGGGAGACAGAGAGGGAAAGAGATCAGAGATCGCTTTACTTTATTCGGTGGCCAACTATTTCTTAGTTCTTTTCGCAAGCTGACAGGTACAGCTTGAATTTTACTCTTTGCAAAGACAACTAAAATTTATTTTGAGCTGATTAATATCAGAAAGGGCTTATCGATAATTTTGCTGTGCCTTGGCAACACCAGCATTTTAACAGCTGGGACTTGACATATTCATTAAAGTGACTGGGAAAAATTAATTTCTAGCAAGGAATTAAATTCACCTGTGAAAACTATTCGCGCAATGATTAATTACGATGTGCAAAATGGTCTGAGCAAAGGTGCATCAATCATCCGGCTTTGGCTTTAACCGATGAAGCCACAGTGAAACACTGTTACGACGATTTCAATTGCACTCCAAAGACGGACCGCGAAACGATTCATCATCTACAACAGTTGCCAGCACTTGGTGTGGGAAAAAAAACGTGAGTTTTGAGCATACTCAGAGCATTTGATATTTAAATAACTGCTTTTTTGACAGGCGCCCACCAAAATAGGTTCAAACTGGTCCAAATTTGGCCAAATGCTGTTTGTAATTCGCAATTGGTTCACGCGTGCGCTTGTACAAATGCGTTGCAAGGGATTTGTCGGAGGTCGCTCAGACGAAACACGTGCTGAAACCTTTACGCGCTGGTCATAACGCCATTTGCAGCATTGGCGAGTGTTTTGTTTCGCTCTCAGCGGACAGCTTGCTATCAATTGAGGCAACTGTAAATGGCATTAATGCAGCCAGTTGCGGCAGCAGGCCGGCCGCAATGTGACAAGCGGATTATGCAATCATATGCTCAGATAGATGGTAGAGATTGCATAGATCCATCAATTGGATGATGCTTGCAACCCGGAAAAGTCAATCTGGGAGACTGGGAAAAAGACGACTGCCAGCCGGCAAGAACTTGGGAGGGAGGCAAATGCAAATGCAAATGAAACGGGGGCCAACAATTTGCCACATTGATATTTAAATATGCCGTTGCATTAATCATCAAATTACTCGCACAAACACTCGCAGAGCATTTAAAATTATATTAACAGGGGAGAGGCACGTTCAATGCATAGTCGACGTTGAAATACCCTTGCAGAGCAAAAACGAGTTCAGTTTACAGAGAATAGAATAAAACTTGTTCAACGGATTAACTGACAGATACAAAGCTGGGAAGCTGATTTTGTTGCTGTGTTAATCTTATTCCATGTAAGTACACGCTACGCAGGGATTTTGAGAAATTCCCTCCGACAAGGTGAAAAATAAGTGAAAATTGATTTGATCGGGCTTTTAAAACTTTTGAAAAATCGCTGGATAATGGTGATCAAGAGCATCGAATCGGGCTAAACTGCAAGTGGAACTCACACGGGCTCATGTGTTACATAGTCGCTGACAAATTAAATATATCATCAATGTAGGGTATTTGAATATATTAGAGAACTGCTGCGACTGTTGATTCTGCTGCCGATGGAACTGTTGCTGTTGCTGGTGCAGCTGATGTATTTGCAATACTTGGCCATGTCGTGTCATGTCATGTCGTGTCCGCTCTTGACACTCATTAGCCGGACTCGAAGAGTCCCATTCAAATGCACAAGCAACGTCTCAATGGAGCGTGGACTACATAGAGTCAGAATGAGTCTATTTCTAGCTGCTGACTTAACACACACCCCCCTGCTCCCTCTTGATCGCTGTGCTGAGCTGCTAGCTGATCGTTTAATTGAAATAATTTTCTATAATTAAACAATTAAATCAGTAAATCAGCAAAATCAACGCTTGAGCTCTGAGTAATGGCATTTTGGCATCTCTCAGAGTTGAATCAACATTGAACCAAGTCACGAACAAATGAGTCAAAAGACGTAAACTGCGCATGCAACTCGGTTCAAAGTTCTAGTTGTTCCCTGTCTTTTTAAATTGCGAGATGTCTTGAGGGGGGTTTCGATCCCTAAAACTTTGTGCTCTTTCGGTCGACGCATGGGCCCACAAAAAAATGTCGAATTCCGTGCCTTTCCGATTTTGACAAGATTTATATATTCATATATTCATATCAAAGTTTTCACTGTAAAATCTAGCACAGTAATCCGATTTAGAAAAATTTGGAGATTGTAGTTATTTTCCCAGGCCCAACAAAAACACCTGTACATATATGTGTATATATATATGTTATGTATTGTTTTAGTCCAAATTCATTGTTTGTATCATGTTGGGACTGCGACTGATGCTGAGGCTATTGACGATATTGCTGTTGGGTGAAGCTCTTGCAGAAACGGCAACAACAACAACAACAACAACAACAACAAAAAAGCCAGTTTTCGAGTTGCCGGAACGCTGTAAATATCTAAAGGACACAAAAGAGCTGATGCACCTGAGATGCAAAGGTAATTTCCCGCTGGTGGCATATACCAAATTCCGTGATACCTTTATGAAACAGACCGATCGTATGGCTCTTTTTATGCCCAACTCCATGGACTATGTAATGGTTGCACTCAAAGAATCCGAACTGCATGACTGTGATAGCATTCGGCTGATCGAGGTCAATGAGTATATATGCTACCCAAAGGATGGCGGCAAGCGAACCGTCAAACTGAGATCGGCTCGAATGTATTGCTTTCCATTTCATATACAACTGCCCGATGATCTGATGCATGAGTGCTTGGTCCAGAAGTTTCAAACCTCTGGGTCAACGTTGCAGGCCAGCGTGCTGAGGACCAAGCGCGGCATCATACACTACACGTTCGACAATGATTCAGCTGTTCAATATTTACTGCCCAAACAAATTGCCATATTTTTAACAATATTGATTCTATCAATGCTTCTATATTTCTAAATTGAAAATGCCAGGATTCAAATTCCGATCGGTGAACGACTAGCGATGATTTACCAAGTAACGAAAGCGAAGCAACTAGTAAAAAAAACAGCGAGTAGAGTAACAACAAGAAAGAAGGAAACAAAGCAAAGGCTATAAGCAGCGATTAGTAAGTGGTGTCAGCCAAAGAGATATTGTAGTGATTAATCAGAAGCGAGTAGAATGTTTAAGAGTTAGAATCCGACAGATTATCCAGTGAGTTCTGAGACCAACTAGTCAAAAACAGCAAATAATAGTCAGTGATTTCCAGCTGAGAAGTATGAGAAACAAGAAAAAGGATCGAGTAAGGAACAGCAGGTCAGAAGCAACGAGTAACATGTAAGAAAGCGAACTCAACGGCTTAGCAGAGAGTAAGAAAGATTAACTGATGAGTGGTGATCAACGAGCAAGCAGTAGCAAGGAATAAGAAACACCGAATGAGAAATAATCAGCAAAGAGAAGCACAATCAACGAATTAAAGGCAGCAAGAACGCAGCATTAAACAACATGCAATGTATGACTGGCAACGAAATGTGAGCAATATGTAAGGAGCGGCAAGTAACAAATAGCAAACCAACAACGAGTCGAAATTGAAGAAAACGAAGTGAATTTCAACGAGCTGTGAGCAGCGAGATGATGCAGATGCAGTAACTCTTGGGCAACGAATCAGCAGTAACGAGTTGTAAGCAGCGAGAACGAATACGCAGCAGCGAATCGTTTCCACAAGCCAGTTGCCCTTCAGGAACTGCCATCGTCGATTTGTCTGAAGCGACGATTTACAAATATCGAACTGTCATCGGTTGAGTATTGCCACCAACGTGCTACATTACTCAAACCTAAAATCTCTCTTCGTTAACCAATTAACGGTCGTAAACTTTAATACGCATCTCGCAAAATGAGATCCATTGTGTGGAGTCGGGCCATAGAGATTGATCAGTCAAACCAAAAACCCAAGGAATAAGCATGAACAACAAAAATTTACTTTAAATTTTTCAACCGCTCCAGTCATGCCAGTCTCATGAGATGATGGGAGATGATGTTGTCTTAAATCGAATTTCTTTTTGTTCAGTATTATTTTTATCCATGCTCATCTGCGTGTTCAACTGCAATGTTAAATATTTATTTTATAAACATTAAAATTCATTTCGTAGCCCTCGTTTTAGCCTCCGCGCATACCACCATATCGCCAACAGCTCCGCCCCATGTGAATACAACAGCAGCAACAAAACAAAACAATGCAAAGTTCTGTCTTAATGCTTTTCCAGGGGATGGAAGGGGTTCACCCAGAGAAGTTTCTCACATCACGTTGCATTTTTGGAGCCGGTCACCTGCGTCTGGCGTGCGTATCATTTCCATCTAAAGCTCCATTTTCAATTTCCATACCCCATTCATCCGGTGCGGGCATCGAATGCTTTTCGTTCGATTAGCGGTTCGAGGCAAGGAAAAGCCTTGGCGCGTGCATTGCCCTAAAGGGGCCCTAGGGGTATCAACCAGAGTCACGGGGCGCAATGCGAGGTATTTTAAACTCTATTTGAATGCAAACGTCGAGATGTTGACACATCAGTTTGCCACAATTTGCATGTTGCAAATGCACAAATGCCGTTGCGTGGCCTCGCAAGTGGTTAAAAAACAATTGAAAATCGTCTGCGAATCATTTGGAAGTCTTGATAAGTCGATCGATAATTATTGATCGATATGTTAAATCGGTAACAATATCAATGTGTTTCATCGATAATTATATCGATATGTTTATTGATAATTTGAGCGACATATCTATTTGGTGAAGACTTCCATTTCTATGGCGAAAGTTGCCGTCTTCCGGATGTCTAAAATAGATGCGTGCTTTTTATTATCCAAAAATGTTTGTGCCAGATCATAATTTTTTTAAAGGAATATTTGAATTTATTATTGCAAATATAAAAATATTTATTTATTCATAAATTGAATAAATAATAAATTTACAATTACAGGGTCTTGACATTTTTGGTTGATTTTGTCGACTTGAAGAAAACTATATTTAACAGCATGTTAACAGGAACTTTCACAGAAGCTAAGCTTGATTGCGAATGTGCTGCAGTTGACATTCATTTATTTTGTTCACAGGGCAAATGGCCAATGCACCACTGTGGCTACTGTTGGGCACAGGACGGACAGCACCCACAATTGAGCAAGTTGCAATGTATTTTCTTCTTTTTCTGCTTGTTCTTGTTATTTGCATTCTCAGTTGTCAATTGTTGTTGTTGCTGCTGCTGCTGCTGCTGCTGCTGGAGGCGCATTTCAATTTCAAACGCTTTTCAATTTCAATTTGGCCGCCCGCTGGCGTTTGTCACGTGTACGCCGCAATCGTTTGGGGTGTGTGTGTGTGTGTGAGTGTGTGTGTAGCTATCCGGCGTAACTGGCACAGTTGAGTTCAATCGAATGCCACACAGCAGGTGACGCAGCGGCAATGCCGATCATTTGGCCAGTTGTTGGTCAGGTAATTGCGCAAAAGCCAAATGCAAACGAATTGCCAAGCCATTTGCATAAATTTCACTTGCATGGAAGGCCGCACAGGGAAAACACACGGAGCACACTCCACAACACACACAACACACACACTTAACACTCGGCTTCTCGCATGCGTAATGCTTGCCACTTGCCACATGCCACATGCCACTTGCAGCAGCAGCGGCAGCAACTGGTGGCTGCTGCCTTGTGGTGCTTGGGTTAGTCGTCATAAACATAAACAATGATTAGGCGGCTGCCGCTGTTGCGTTTGATGCCCCATTAAAACGGTTTCCAGGCTGCCAACATCCAGTCCCAGATCCAGTCCCCAGTCCAAGCTCGAGTCCAGGAGCAGCTGTGGCTGATCAAACTAATCCGATCACTGACTGCCAATTGTGTTATCATTTAATTAGTCGGATTAAAACACAAATGCACCACTGCGCAAATGCCATTCAATTACAGCTGTTAACTGCACTAGGCCTGACTCTTCAAACTTTTATTCCAAGTTAAACCAAGTTCAAGCAGAATAATTATTACAATATCTTATCAATTTGCAGACAAGTACAAATTGACTGTCTTGCTTGCCTGGCAAGCACATACCAAATATGCTAGCTGTAGCTCTCAAAGGTCCTTGCAATCAAACATTGCCTAATCTCAACTAGAACTGAAATCCAATCCAACATATTCTCTGGGTGATATACTAAAACAAGGTGATTTGAATTTTGCAGCTATAATTTTGCTTTTAACTTATCTGTTTTATTCAATATCATATCATTTCATATCATATCATATCATATCATATCATATCATATCATCACATATTAGATCTATACCATATACGAAATTTGATACATCTTGCACTTAAACAGTCCGAGTTCCTTGAGGCTGCTTCAATTGGATTTGGCAACTGATTTTATTTGAATTCAAATACGAAGCTCATTATGTTCGATTCTTTTGGAAATTCAAATTCAAGTAGGTGGAAGATATGTGGGGGAGCATGGAGTCAGAGAATATTAATTACGCGTAGTACCTGAACTAAATGTAAAACGTGCTGGAAAGCTGCTATCGGCTCCATCGAAGGCCCAATATCGTAGCGACAGATTATCGAGAGTTGGGTTCATAATTAAAACACTTTTTTTTTTTGTTTTTTTTTTTTTTTTTTTTGGTTTTTTTGTGGGGCCCCTGAGGGGCACTTCTTGGTCGCCGAGGTCGTAGCTGATGAAAAACAAATCATGTCCGAGATCAACTAAAACAATAAGCGCCAATAAGCAGACAAAGCAAATGTGCAGTTAGCTTAACGGTGAAGCGTAAAGAAAAACATAAATAAAATACCTTTAACTAAAAAATAAAAACAAAAACAAAAAAGGCCGACACATATCAAAAAGAAGAAGCAGCAGCAGCAGCAGCAGCAGCAGCAGCAGCAGCAGTCGATTCTGTAAAGCCCCGCAACCCGCGACCCGCTCCGCTGACATATGAACTCTGGGCCGAAAGTTCTTTTGGTCTTTATAAATTTTTATTTTATTTTGAACTTTTTTTCTTCTGCTTCTTCTATAAACTTAAAGTACCGTACGACATTGATAAAGACGCAGACGACAGGTGAATTTCTCTCTCACTCGCGCTCACTCTGGCCCCCTTGCTCTCGCTCTCGCGCTGTCTCTGTCTTTGTTGTTAACAAAATATATTTGTAACAATACAATTTTCGAATATCTGGCGGCTTTTGTTCGGCCTTTATTTTTTTTTTGTTTTTTTTTGTTTTGGGGCGGCAATCTGTTCGTTGACATTTGTCAAGATGAAGAAAACAAAACTGAGCTGAGAAAAAAGCTACCAATTTGAAGCGTCTGAGCAAGTCATCCCCCATTTCCAATCGATTCGTTGGGGTATTACATTTTGCGCTGCGACTTAAAGCTATTTAAAGCGATTTTTGCCAAATATATTTAGAAACATCTTAAGTATTATTGATCATTATGAGGCCCGTCAGCCCGATTATTGTCAACTCTATCATAATCTTCATACATTATTATTTGGGCTTTGTATTGTTTAAACGTTATGCCCGTTCGATTGTTTCCCCATTTTTGTGAATTATATCATCGAAGACACCAAAAAAAAAAAAAAAAACAGCCTGAAAATGAAGGGCAAAGCAGATTACATTTTGAAATTGATTTCATTATTGGCATTTCGCAAAACAAAACACAAAATATGCTTTTGATGGCTATTTTTGGATCTTTGTCTTAGGCCTGAACAACTTTCGTATGCAAATCTCTTTAGCCAATGGAACAGACAGCTCTGCTTCTTGTTCTTTCTCGAAAAACATTCCCAATCATTGTTTCGGTGAGCTGCATAGCAAGTGACTCGAAAAACAGAGTGAACAATAAAGAAGTTTGAAGAGTATTATGATTGTCTGTGCTGACCAAGTAAAGCCTAAGTCGCTTTAAGCAGCTCGAATCGAGCTTCAGGGCTATTCTTCGGCAAAGTGAGAACATTTTATAATCTAGCTAAGCTAGACCCTAAAGTCATTCAGAATAGTGTAAATGCAAACAGCTAGAGGAAGGCATCAAAGCGTCGATATTAGAAATACCAAAGGCTAACAACTGGAAATTTGTAATATACATTTTATAATATTATATGCGAAAAGCATATTTTGTCGATATCTAGTCACATTACCAAAATATCGATAAAAATCGATTTGAAAACAAATATTTTACTTTTGAATATGCCTCCAAAAATAAAAGAATCCATATATTTTTATAGGTAGATAGCCTTGGACTTTGGTATATACAAATTTATGTCTGCCATAAATAATCCCTGTAAATACTGAAGTTAGTTGAGAATCCATATATGGTTACAGATCACATAAAGACGAAGCACAGCTTATGCGTGCATGTGTGCGTGCGCGTGTGTGTGTGTGCGCGTGTACTTGTGCACATGACCTTGACATTGTCTTCAGGGCATCTGCTAGTCGAAAACTTCCAACTGCAACATTCGCATTCAATGCCATTGTCATATGTAGCTCAAGTCTTTCTGCTAGGGTATCCAGAGCGCGGTGCTACCCTGCAATATTTACATTTGAATGTTGTATTTAGTTTTCAGATAGTTGATTTTGTTGTGTTTGATCTGTTGAAATATGGCAATGATGAGCGATTGATTAGCTGATTGGCTTTGTGTGTTGTGTCTTGGTTTTGGCATTCGCATGCCTGCAACATTTTAGACGTGCAGCATGCAACATGCAGCATGCAACACATGGCCTAACAGCCGTCTGTCAATATGTGGCGCGTGGCAGCCGCTGGCTAGCTGATGGTTGACGGCTGCTGCTGCTTCTTCTTCGTCTTATATTTCTTGCTCTTGTTGCAGCTTTTAGCCGGTTGGACTTGACTCAATTCGTCATTTAAATGATGCCGCAGCCATTGGCAGCACTTAGCGCAACATCAGCTCAAATTGCAACAGCAGCAGCTTGCAGCACAAGGAGGCTTCTTGCAGCAGGCGTGGAACGTGCCAAGCCAAATTAATTGCTTCGTTAGATGGGCAGGCAATGTGTGGCAGTAGCTGTGGCAGTGGCAGTGGCCGTGGCCGTGTTGCAGCGCCAGCTGTGGCATTAACTGTGGCAGTGGTTGAACCGCTTTGGCTATTTCTTACACTTCCGCCAAGCGCCGTGTGGGGACTGCCCAACAGCGATTGACAAATTTCCAAATGCCATTAAGAAGGCGTTGCATGCAACATTTGCCTGCCCCAGCTGCAGTTCATCTTTTGTGTCCGGGGCCGGGCCGGGCCGGGCCGAGTCCGATGCCGAGGCCAAAACAGGTGGCCACCAAAACCGGGCTACCAGGCTAGTCGGCCTGCCACTGGACTAGCTGTCCGGCTGCCTGGCTGCCTGGCTGCCACTTGCAGCACCGCTGGCGTTTGCAATTACGCGGCGTTGCCACTAAATCACAAAATGCTCGCAAATATTTCATTTGTTTGCAAATTTTTTGACAATCAACTCGCACAACTCTGCAAAATGCTCCGTTTATAACTTTATCATTTGAACCGGCTCGCTTCGATAAGCATCGGCAGCAATCTGTGGCAATCTGCCAGATGCCATAGTAGTCGCAGTCTCCTTGCCGGCATTCCACTCGTCTGCGCCTCGTTATTGCTTGCTTAATTAATGATGCAGCTGGCGCTGCTAACAAGCTGCCCCGCTGCCCCCCTTTGGCACCTGGCCACAGGTACACGAACTCACAGATACGCGCTGCCTGAGATATACACAATTTTAACGCTTAGATAGACGCTTCACCGGCCACGCCCCTCAGCGCTTGATTTGAGCTTTCCCAAATTGCAATCAAGATACTTATAGAAAGGGGCGTGGCGTATTGTTGCAACCGCCTTTGCCCCCGCTGCTGCTGCAGCTGCTGCTTCCACTTAAACTCCTCTGAGTTGTTGCCGCATTTTTTGCACTGCGTACCTCACCCACATAAATAACTGGGGGGTCGGTGGGGGGTTGAAAAAAAATAGAAACGAAGTAACCTTTAGAAAAACCTCTGCCATTATCGGAAAATCTGAAATCTTTGAACGAGCATGTTATTTAGCATCGACTTCCATATAATAACTATAATTCAAGATACAATCAATTTAGGAAGAGGCACAGGAATATTGTCTGTTGGGTATATACGCATGAATTATCCGGCTTTGTAGGGGGTGGGTTTTTTTCTTTCTTAAAAATATCGCTGTAGCGTTTATTTATACCGACGCCCAATTCTCGCCACAGATCCCAGCAGAACAACATAATATAGTATACCAATACGCCTGATCCCGTTCTCAGCCAGGCTACAAAAAAGCAAAGAAATATTAGCAAGTTCTAATAAGAACATCGCATTTATCTCTCTACACATAATCATGCCATAACATAAGGCACTGTAAATCACTGTAAACTTTAACAGCTGCCTAACATGTGGTTAACATCAAAATGTTAATGCACAATTTTGGCTTGATTTACAATCAATTTGAAAACATTAAAGCTTAGCCCATGCATTCTCATTCTGCTTATGCGCCTATTATGCAACTTGCTGGCGTAAAACTGAACGAGAGTGAGAGAACGAACGAGAGAGAGAGAGAGCGTGAGAGAGAGAGAGAGAGAGACAGCGAGTGAGAAATACGCTAAATAATGTGTAAATAAAGTGCTCGAGCTAAGCAGCAAACAGTAAAAATCACAACAATAACGAGTGTTTACCTGACTGCGAGTAGCTGTAACGTGAGTAAAACACACACACACATTCACACACACACACACACACACACACACATACGTGCATACAGGTGGCAACTCTTGACGCATAGACGTCACTTTATTACGCCATCGACGACGGCAGGCAGGCAGGCAGAGAGCCCAAGCTGAAGCAACCGAAATGCAATTACCCAAACACAAGAGACAAGACCAGCCCCAAGTCCAGCCCGACACCTGCCCCAAGAGCAGCTCTCTCCCAAGCAGAGCATAGGTGGGGAGACACAAGCGGGGCAGCGGGCAGGCGTGTGAGGCTAGAACCACGTCGTGTTAATTGTCATAAAACGAAACGACGCATTCAGAACTTTTATTTTGTTTGTATTTTTTTTTTTTTATATTTTTTAAAGCTAATCGAAGCCACAGCCAGCGTCGGCTTTGTGGCATAGTTAAAGCAGAGTGTGTGTGTGTGAGGGAGATAGTGGAGGGGGAGGGGGGGACACATGCTTGGCATGTTCATTTTCTATGCGTTGTCACATTCCTTGCAAATACCACCCCACCCATGCCACCCCGCTGAGCGCGCAGTTTATGGCAACATTATGCTAATAGCCAATTGTTTTTTTTTTTTTTTTTTTTTTTCGCGCCTGGCAACCAAGAAAAAGTACAAAAAATATATATAAAAATAAACAAATATAAAAACCAAAAAAAAAAAAATAAAAATTATTGTACAACATTTACAGTTGAACACGAGGCGTGACAGGCTGTGGGCCTGGGGAGGGGCAAGAGGTTTTGGTTGGGGAATTCAATTGAATTCAAATCAATTTCAAATTCTCAATATGGACACGCACATTTGATTAGCATATGACAATAGCTACAGGTATATAAATACAGATAGATATATTAGTAGATAGATGTGTAGTTAGATAGATCGGTAGCTGGAAGGAAGGAAAGGTAGACAGAGGGGAAGATAGGCTGATCGATTCGATTAATGGTGGACATTACGTGTTGTTCCGGCCATTGTCGGCGCTGTCTGCGCCATTCACTTGACCCAATTGATTTTGCAAATATTATTGTTGTTCAGCTTTTTGGAACCGTGTGTCGGACGTGAAGATGGGGAACTTTTTTTTTGTTTTTTTTTTTATGTGCGACAAAATGCGCAGAATTGGCGAAAGATATTTTGATTTATTTTCCACAGCAAACTATAAGTTAAGTATATAAATTAAGCGGCGTTGTCCGGTTCAACTCCTTTGCGCTAGACCGCTCCTTAGCGCTAGACCTCGTCTACCATCCCTACCCCCAATGAATGATCATGATCATTTGATCTTACCCTGGTTAAGCACATCACGTGCTGCTAACACTGAAAAGGGCTTCATATGAAAATGTTTAAGTATATTAATTTTTAATTATTAACAGGCATGTCTGTGCTTTGTTTTCATTGCTTTTTTCTATGTAAGCAGCAAATTATAGAAACATATTTAAAGACTGAAAGTTTCTGTTGCATTTGAACCGGCGACCTTGCGCTTGCCTGTAATACGTTTAAGTCATGTTGCTTTCGCCAAGCACACTTATTTGTCAGCGCTCTTCATCATGTTTTTCATACAAACAACTTGAAGGGAAGCTTCAGTAAAAATTTCAGTTTCCTTACGGCTTGACTTCTCTCTGCTTTGATCACAGTTCAGCCAGGGAATCAATCAGACTCTTTTTTATGCAAACAGATAGGGAATAAGTGGCCAAAAAAAAAAGGGCATTTCAAACGTGTTCAGTTAATTTTAAACATCGCATGTTCATTTTACGTTGATTTTTTAAGCCCACATAAGAAAGAGAATCTTTTATCACATAAAACTGGCCATACTGAAGGAATCTCAAAGGCATATTGACGGGCCTCGTGATGGCATGATAAAGCCGCAATGCAAATTTTGTGTGGAGCAGGCGCAACAAAAAGCTGCAAAATAACCAAAGCAAGAAGCAGACGGAGAAGCAGCAAAAGCAACAGCATTGATAAAGGCAACAAAAAAGAAGCATTTAACGCAAATTCCAAAAAGGAAAATGAAGTTGGGCAGCAAAAAGAAAAAATAAGAACAAAAAAGGAGAAAAAAAAAACTGAAAACTGGTTTCTCCCTTTTCCTTTTCAAATACAGTTGCTTTCCGAGAACGCCAAGAGAGAGAGATGCGACCAAAGGCGAGAGAGATGGCGACCGGGCGGGATAATGGGGTATATACAGCAAAAGCTGTGGCTCCTCGAAAGAGGCAACATTTGCCGCATGCCACAGAAGAAGCAGACCCCCCCCCTCCCACCACCTTGCCCATCCATATTCTCCAACAAAAGAGCAAAGGGCACGGCAGGGAGAAGCGAGCAGACGCAGAACGCCAGACAAACGATTGCGTTTTTCTGCTGCTTTTTGTTTGCCTGGGCAAAGTTTCGGTTTTTAGGGCGTGTTTGAAAATATTTGAAAATTGCATTTGCTGTGCGAGAAGAAGGAGCAAAAGATTTGCTATTGGTGTTGATGCCATTTCTAATTTCGCTGATTTATGGCCCCAGCAGCAGCAGCAGCAGCAGCTAAAGGAGAAGCAGAAGCAGAACAGACAGAACACTTCCAGACTGTCTGGGGTTTGGCTCCAGCTCTGAGTCACATGACCTGCCTGAACTTGCCTTAATGGCTTTTTATTAGTCTGTCTCACTCTCTCTCTCTCTCTCTCTCTCTCTTTGTCTCTCTTGGACTATAAAATATGATCTTGACTTTGTCTAACACCTCTGCACATGCCCCTGATCCCCACACCCCTCTTCGACAAGCTCTGGCTGCAACTTTATTAAATTTTACGCATTTAAAATGCAATTCACGATTTTTGTTCGATTTGTTTGCTTTTTAACAACGACAACAAAAAACATTAACAACTTATGACCAAATCTCTTCGTTTTCGTTTGAAGTACAGTTATTTATATATGAATATATATATATACATAGATATATACACGCTCAGACACACATATGTAGAAGTCATGTGTACTTATGATAATTCTGCCATATTTCAATTTGTTGGCAGACTCTGACGCATCTGTGGTTTCTTTTTAGCCTTATTTTTGCGGTTTGTTTTTTGGCGGCTTTTGGTTCTTTTTCTTACTTTTAAAAAATTAAAATATTTCTGTTTGCACGCAAAATTGAGCAAATATTGACAGCGAAGCAAGAAAAGAGCCAAAAACAAATAAACAATATCATGGGGAACTGAAATCGATTCAGACCAGAAAAATCAAACCAAATAAATACCTTTAATATAGATCTATAGATATACAGATATATATAGATATATAGATATACAGATATATAGATATATAGATATTGATTTTGATATAGATATAGATATGGTTGTAGATCTTTTCCAACACTCCACAAAATACCAAGTGGAAGATTTCCAACACTCCACAATATACAAAGTGAAAGATTACGTTTTACACAAATCCATTATACTCGCCATATGCAATTGGCTTGATTGATTGGGTAACTAGTGAATGAGAGAAATGCGAGTTAATTGTGATATCCAGAGATTATAAAGTGCCAGCACTTACGGAGATGATGCGCTAGAATTCCTCAAAAGCCACCAGCCGAGATGAATGATGAGCGCGACGCGAGCCAAGTTGTCATTCACAATCGGGCTATTCACACCGTTTGCCAGGAGGCAAATCGCTGCGGCCGGCAGCAGGCAGCAGGCAGCACGTGGCTGGCGGCAGCCGGGGTTTGCCGGGTAATTATGCGAGCTGAGAAATGATGGAAACCCGGTAGCAGCCACTCACAAATAACTCACAACCGCTCAGCATTAATTGCATTCGCATTTGCCTGACCAATTAATCTGCAAGTTAATCGTATTTATTAATGCTGCCGCTGCCGCTGCTCGCTGACGTCGACGTCGACGGCGACGGCGTCGACGAGGACGAGGACAAGGCAGCTGGCGAGTTGGTTGATCATAAATTGAGCAACTGCAGCATCAGATCAGCGCATTGAGCCGATCTAATTGCAATGGGCAGGCGGTAATGCCTGATTGCAGCTAGCGAAAACATCAAAGATAATCGACTCAAATTTACCCTGTAATCTTAAAGTCATTTAAGACAATGCGCCAAACTTCAAACATGTAAAAACTAAACAAATACGTTTTAGTGATATTCGAAATTCCAACCGCAACGGTGGAAAATTCGTGTAAATCAACTTTTTTGTTTACCATTTGTGGAAATTCAGTGCTGAATTGTGTCACACTTTCTGTTAAATCCACCTTACCGGGTGAAAATGTTTGTATGAGCTAGAGTTTAAGTTAGGTCCGATCAGCATAAAACTCTGCTTTATAAAAAAATTATTTCACCTTCGGAAAATAAGTAACATATCATGTTACTTTTACTCTTTCATCCGGTTGTTCTCAAACTCACTCAAATTTGAGCAGCAATGTTGTTAAGTGGAATCGACTCTAGAGTTGCCCATAAGAAACTGCATACAAAGTTTTACAACTGAAGCTCACCCAGTTCCCGAGTTCACATAGTTCCATGAGAGACTTGGGTATCTAAGCGACGCCTCACTTTGGCGCAAGCTAACAACACGACAGTGATTACAGGGTATCAAAAGCAATCAAAGCCCGCATCTTAAGTCCACACAACAGCTGAACCTCGAAATCAAGAACAGCAGAAAGCGAAAAGGGGCAGCAAGCGTCGCCCCAACCATAATACTAATAAAAAAGAAGCTCGGGAACAGGCAAACCCAATGCCTTACATAGAGTTTGGCAAAGAGTTCTGTTAGTCGACTGCAGCAGCAGCAGCAGCAGAAGAAGATCCAAGGAAGAATCGAGGAAGGCCACAGCCGAAGCCAAAAGCCGACGAACATCTGCGGCAAACGAACTTCAAAAATAGAGAGAAGGCAAGAGAGAGAGAGAGAGAGAGAGGCAGAGAGAGAGATGAAACATAATAATAATAAATAAGGAATCACAGTTGGGCCACAGACAACAGGATCAGGTAATTCCGGTTTGCACTTCTTTTTATTATTATTATAATTTCTGTTCTTCGTTCTGAGCTCTTCTTCTTCTTTTTTTTTTTTCTTTTTACTCTCTTTCATTTTTTCTGGACAGCAGCGCCTCCTGTTCGTATTACCCGTTGTCCAGGCTTACTTTAAAGGGTATATCGCGTGTTGGGTTTTGATAAGATTCATCTTACAGCTCGCAAAATAAGAACAAATGCTTAAGATCTTAATACTCTGCGATTCTGAATACAGGGTATATTGGTTTTGTGCAGTTACCGTTGGACTCTCTGTCGGAATGCAACTATAAGATTGAGAGTTTTCGACTTTGATTACAGAGCTTAATCCAAAAAGATGCCATCCTTGAATTCTGCAAATTTACTTAAATTTCTGCATTTACAGTTTGAAAGTCACAGTCTTAGGTCTGCAACAGTTTTAGAATTACAAAACCTTTTGTAAGGTGGTCTATTTTTAGCTGTTGTGACCAAACTAGTCGAAGACTCGAATTGAGGTTCGTCGCAACTTCCCTTGCCTTTAGGTTCGGTTCGGTTCGGTTCGGTTTGCAGCCCTGCTTGTGACTTCCCTGTACAGAGTATTGCGCAGTCGTGAAGCTTGCTTATTTGTTTTATTTTTTTTTAACAAATGTTTCCTCAAGATTAATTTGAATGTTGCCTAGAAATAGAGCATCTATAAGTGAAGTGTTGCACTTCCTTTAGTTGATTATTATTTTTAATTTATTTTTTTTTTATTTTTTTCAATCAACGTCAGGCGAAGAAGCATCTAATGCCCGGACCAACTGGCCCAGAGAAACAGGAATTTTGTGCTCAGAAGGCACTGAGAGAGGCGATTGCAGCATTCCTGCACCACCCTCTCCCTCTCTCTCTCTCTCTCTCTCTAGCTCTCTCTCCCTCCCGCCTTCTTACCCTCTCCGGATCTTTGCCTTGTGGCAGCGCTTGACTAGAGGTCCATGTTTCTGTCCGTGACTTGTTTGTTTGCTGGGTCTCTGTGGCTATTTTTAAATCCCCAACTTTAGCTGCTGCCGCTCCACCGTTGCCCGCTCGCCCACCCCCTTGTTCCTTGCTGCAAAGGATACACCGCTGGCCAAGTGGTTGCCGGCTGGCCGCCTAATGTGCGCGGCCCGTTGGGTGGAACATTCCGAACAGGTTTTTGGTCATTGCCATCGCCAGAAGAAGATCTAACAGGCGGCTGCTGCAACCGCGGCCGCGACCACGACTGCGACTGCGACTGGGACTCGCTGCTGGATTGCTGGATTATTGATTGCTCTGGGTCTCTGGGCGAACTTGTGCGGCTTAGAACCGCGCGCGCGCTCCCTCTCTCTTTCTCTCTCTTTCTCTCTCTGTTGCTCCTGCTCTTCTGGTTATGCACCCCCAGCAAAATAGTTGAGAGACATTTGCATTTGTCGCCTTGCTCAAGTACACGTCGCAGTCTCTAGTGGGAAGTCAGGAGTTGAAGAATCGAAAAGCTAGGAATCAGCACTCGAGAGTTGGGGCCTTGGCGCAGTCACAAGTCGAAAGTCGAAAGTCCAAAAGTCTTGAAGTGAAGCAGTTGTAAGACAGCCAGCTGACAGTCTAGAGTGGAGTAGTTGAGAGCTGGGAACTAACTGTTGGCCTCAAGTACGAGGTGTTTGTAGTCGGGCGTTAGCAAGCCAAGAAATCATCAGCAGGGTGTTCAAAGTCAAGCAATTGGTAGTCGAAAGTCATATTTATATACAGGAGTTTGGAGTTTAAAGAATTGCGTATCGAAGATCGCAGAGCCGAATCAGTCCGTCGAGATGCGAGTCAAAAGAATTGAGATTCGGCCGGCTTTCTGGCCATGCGTGGTCAGGTATCAGTCGAAATTTGTACATTATTTGTTTTGTACTAGTTTGGCCAATGCGTTCGAGGAATTATTATTTATTGGGCCCCGCATCTGGTCGCAAACTGAAAAAGGCCGCCAACTGCCTGCGGGCCAATGATGTCTTTGTTTATTGCTCCGGTTTATTTTGTTTTCTTCTCTTTTTGGCTGCCAATCGTTTCGGGCGACTATTGCCAAGACTGCGACTCCGATTGGCAGGGAGCCAGGGAGGCAGGCAGGAGAGTGCTTTGCCAAGACATCGGCCAGCTATGCTAATTAGCCATCAGGCCAAGTCTTTGCTGAGCCGCAGACGTGGCCAGAGCAAAGCCGCAGCGCCTTAATTGACAGCTCTGCTTGGGCAGTTCTAATGGCAATTGTATAGCCTCTCAGATCTGGACTGGGACTTGGACTTGGACTTGGGAATCGGAAATCGGATAGCTGGCCAATAGCTAAAATAAATGAGCCAAATGCCATTGGCAAAAGCTGATGGCCAACAGGCAAATCTAATTAAAGCCAATATTTCCAGCGTCCAGCTGTTTTTGCTGTCCATTCCGCACGCCAGATGGCGCTCTTTGATCATCGCCAAATGAACCAATTGAAATAAATCTACCTCGATTGATCCACAGCTTTGAACTCCGTAACCAATTCGATCTACAGCTCAATTACTTTGTGTTTAATATACGACAGACTGCATGTCAAATTTTCTGTTGCGAGCTCTTTAAACGTTCACAAGGTATACAAAGTAAGGAATGAGTTAAGCTTAAGCGGAATAATTTCCATTGAAGTTATCTATCTGCTTAACATCTAATATATACACCTATTTCCCATGAATAAAATAAACCCCTGATACGTAAAAATTTGTTTTAACAACTCCTCACAATTTGGGCGCAAAGTCTGAATACTTTTAGCGAAATTTTCTCTCAGTTCAGAAATATTTATATATTATACAAAAAATCTTTAATGCTTTCTAGGGCTAAACAAAAAAACCTGCGAATCGTCAAGGATGAGGAATTGGCAATTCCATTAGATGGATGTACGAAGCAGCGGACATCCTGCAGGAATATCTGAAGCGCCTCGAAAACTGGGCTTGTAGGTGAAATATCTCAGTAAGCCCCCATAAATGTGCTACGGTCACTAAGGTCACACCCTGCGCAAGGGCTCCTGCCTAGAGCAGGTGCGTGACCATAAATACCTAGGGATAGCACTCGACAGACGACTTACGTTCAAAAAACATGTGACCGAAGAAACCAACAACTTGAAAAGCAAAATCAGGCGTCTGAGCTGGCTGCTAAGCCCTCTCTGGAGCCGATTGGTATATTCGCACACGAGAAATCGCAAAAGAACCCCAAGGTTTCTATGGTAGGAGACGTTATTAAGCGACAAGCAGCAAGCTACCTATTTATGCTTCGCAACGACCCTATTTCCTTTCAAGGAACCTGCTAAGGTGGCGAAGAAGAAGGAGATTAAACAATAATGATAATAAATTAACATGTATATACACATGCACATTGTAAATATTTAAATTGAGCTATCATTAACCAAAACTCACGCTGATAAAAATTGCTTAAAAATTGCACAAAAAAAGGTGAAAAGTGATAAAAAGAATTGAAAAGTAAATAATTACAACAAATAAAGCACAAATTTATTATATCATACCATCAACCATCCCGCCTTGTAATGCTCATTACTTTCTAAAAGATATATTCCTTGAAAAGGATAAATTAAACAATTAAAAACAAAATTATTTTGACAGTTTAAAGAATTTATACAGGTCTACAATTACAGAAAACGCCGCAAACATAAATATAAAATAAAGAAAAACTTTTTTAATTACATTAAAAAATACTTATATCGACTAAAGACTCTGAAGCGTAAAATGCGAGTCAGCCCTAACAATGTGGGCGCAAAGTTTGAATATAAGCGCAATTATTTTGAATTTAGAAGAATGTATATTTTATTCAAAAATATATATATAAATATTTAATATGCTTTTTATTGTTTCAATATGAACGCGTATACAAAAGCCCAACGGATTCGAAGTGATGAGGATCATGCAGGACGAACCAACCAAAACACGTTAAGGAATCCATAAAGAGTTGCAAAAGGGAAATACTTGTGGCAAAAGAGAATGAAATACCCATACACTAATATCCTTTGAAAAGGATATGATTTTGTCAATATTGTTACTGAATTATGTTGTTTTCAGTTTGAAACGAAAACTAGACAAAAACTAATCTCAACACTCAAGACTATATACGCGTCTCCAATTCCAGCAAAAGCCATGGCCATTTAAATTAAACATAATAAAAAGCTACTCTTTAAAATATAAACACAAAAATAGGGACATTCACTTTATGCCTTACAACTTTTTATCGGCCATCAATCAATGGGAAAGCCTTTTTCAAAGTATTAAAATCTCTGTAGGATTAAAGATTTTGTATGTCAATAAGCGGGACAAGCTCGCACAAAGTGGGCGCAAAGTTTGAACACTTGAACCCAATTGTGCTTTAAATAGAATTATTGTGAATTTAATAAAATATAAAATATATAAGAAACTTAAGACAAGTTTACGTTGCTTACTAAATCGTGCCCAAAAGCGGGCGGAATCTAAGTGATGAGGATCATGCGAATCCCGACAACCAAAACTTAGCCAATAAATTAACAACAAATAAAACTCATCAACTTATTAAAACCAAAAATTAAATAAAATAAATAAACGTAAATAGTAAAGTCTCATGGTTGGGAAAAACTCATTGTAAATTGTTTTATTTTCTTGATATTGTCAAACTATTTCAAATACAAAAATATATGTATATTACTTGTCGTTGACTTTCACCCACAAGCTGTCACAGCTTTAGAAGTTAACAAAAATTTATAGAAAAATTAAAAAAACAAGGAGGTTAAAGAAAATAATAAAAACAGATCTGTTCCCGACGAGCTACGGAACCAGACTGCGCAGAGGGATAGGAGCCAAGCCAACTTAAATGCTTTGGCCAAGCTTTTTACAACACTGTTTTTATCCAGTGCTTTAAATTTAAAATGTAGGTGTTGTAAAACGGAAAAGCCAATGCAAACTTCGTTTACGAGCATTGCCGAGAATATAAGAAATATTTGCAGACAGTTAATTGAAACATATTTTTTGCTACAGTTGACACAAAAAAAGTTACTGCAGACATAGAGATAAAGTCTAGGATTCACGATTCGCTTTGAGATACATAAAAGAAGAGAGACTGTGGTATTTTTTTTGTTAGACAAGACAGCAGTATGGTAATAAAAATACAAATCGAGCAAGCTCGTGTAGCCGAAAGTTCTTCGAGTCAACCGAAAACTGACAGCGAGCTGTCAATCAATCAGTCGAGCAAAAGGTTTGTCAATTGTGAGGCAAAAGTTCGATTTTGTTTAAAAGGATGGGGAAGTGCGTTACATCAGAGTCGAGGTGTTTAGATTGGGGCAAGATCAAGGTGAACACTTTAAGCCGCTTCATGATGTGTTAAAATTGTTGCAACAACAAAAACAAGACAAACACGCCGGGCAATGACAAGCAGCGTGGACGAGAATGAGAATGAGATGATAACGATGACGCTGACGCTGACGACGAAGCTGACGATGAGGATGACGATGATGCTGATGCTGATGCTGATGCTGAATGCACACACACCGAAGAGTCAACGTCATCGTCATCCTCCTCATAGACATTTGCTTTGACTTGAATCAAGTGCGGCGGCAGCTGCTGCGGCTGCGCTTGCGTGGAAACGCATCATGACTTGGCCAGTTGGGATTGGCATTGGTATCGGTATTGGGATTGCGGCATTTGCTCTGTGCTCATCTGCTACCTTAAAAGCGGCAGGTATTTCAGTTTTGTCATGCATTGTGCAACGACGCCATCAGATAATAATAAAAAGCATTGCATAACTATAACATATTACTGCCATGGCAGCTACTACATATTTTCGCCTGATTGAGCAAAACTGAGCTTCAATCTTTGCTCTTAACATTCAACTAGTCTTATATGAGTATCCGGATATAGAATATGCATCTTAAAGGTATAGATACATATAACAGAATAATGTTCTTTAACATCGGCGTACAATATATATAAATCATGTTTAGCTTCCATTGGAACTATCATTTTATATAATTAATATATCTATATTCAAGTAAATAGCGAGTTCTTTTTACTTTCTAGCATAAAAATATCCATCCTCTTCAGATATATACAAAATATATTGGCAATAGGCACAGGCTAAAATGAGAGTAATAGTCATAGTTGTCACACGCCTGGCTAGAGTATTTAAATGTCTGCTCATAGTGGAAAAAAAAGTGGCTGCATTTTGTTCAGCTAGAGCTTCTTATTTTGCCCGATAATTGATCATCATCAGTCGTTTTAATTGATCGCTTTGGCCGCATGCAGCATGCAGCATTTTGCTCTGCACCGCATTTCGATTGTAATCAATCACTTTCGTGGAATTGCTCCACAGTTGTTGCCTGAATGAGCTATGTGGAGCTATGTGTGCGACTGGGACATGGACTTGCGTCTCTAGACTCTCGACTAGGTATCCAACCAAGTCTCTCACAGCGCTGCCTCCCGCTCTCGCTCGCGGCTTCCCTTCAACTCATTTCTCTCTCTTTCCTTGTCGACGGGCGTTGTCAACGGGGCCGCGACTTTGTTGTCTTTGAGAATTGTCTGTTGGTATTTTCTTTCGTTTTCCAATAATCATCAACGCAATTGCGTACGTGAGCTGACGCACCAAGTTGTCATTGTCATTGCCATTGTCCGACTCCTCGTACTATATATGCGTATATATAAACCTATATATATATACCAACATCCATCCATCCATCCATCCATCTGTCAATCTATCCATGCATGCATGCATCTATCGCCTAGTTTAAAGTCGTGTGTAATTGGTGCCGCAATATCGTGTATCATGCTGCGTCAATAAGTCACTCGCTGGCATTTCTGATATGCCGTGGAACAACAGTTGCCATTGTGAACAACAGGAATAACAACAACAGCAACTGCTGCTAAATATTAATTAATATAATGTTAGCATAGTTTAACTAGGGCTTACATCAAATTTTAATGCAACAGTTTTCCAATTAAAATGTTTCCACTTCCACCTAGAACCGCTTTTTCCGCTCAGCGGCGTAAATTTTTCGACATGCGTGAATACATTTAGATGCTTGCACAAATATATACATAGACATATCAACATATATCAAGAATCAGTCTGTAGTAAATCATATGAAAATGCAAAACTTGCAATCAACAGCCTTGAATCGGTATAAATTGAAGTCCAAATAACTTTGACCCATATTTTCAATTTAAAGACGTAGCTTTGCCAGATTTTGGAACATCACATCTGAAATGCATTTCTGCAAAGGTCTTTTAAAGTGAGTTAAAGGTCGAGCGGATGGCAAACAAACATTTGCATGTCAACGTTTTCTACCAATTTTTCACACTTGCGGGTGAAATTCTATAAAATTCCATTGTATTTCAGTTGGATATAAAACTGCAGGACTAACTTGGCTTGACTTGGATGTATTAACTTGACTTGAACGCATACGAGAAGCTGAATAAATACGCTAGTTACAAGACTGAGCAGCTGGACGCATATTCTCCTGAGTAATGCACATAAGCAACAGGTCTTAATATTCGATAATATATTCTTCCAGTTGCCACGAAACCAATAGATATCGATTTTTCATTAATCTAACCAACTGTAGACGAAGAGCTAGGGATATCAAAAAGAGTTTTAATTTGATTTCAAAGCTGGGCATAGAGTCTCTGAAAGTCGTACAATACCTTAAACTTAGAATTGTGCGACAAGCTGAACATTTCGCTCACTTATCCTGCTATTTTATGGCCTGAGCGTAGATAGGATCCCCACACATACATTAGCCATCATTACCTGCATACACGCACATGCACACATGCACACATGCACACATGCACATGCAGTTGAATTTTGTTGAGCTTTTATGCTGGGCCGTTTTTTCGAATGCTTTTTATGACAAATGTCATGACTAATTGTCTGGCACTTAAATATTTTATGATCGTCCCAAACCAAATTGGCTGTTAGGGACAAAAGCAAGAAACAAATAAACTTATAAGAGCCTGTCTGGTAAAATATGCCGACTATGCGATACTCTGTACGTCGTTTAATGAAACTGAAACTGAGACTGTGAAAGCATAAGACAAGGCTCTAAAACTGTGACTCATAAACTGTACTGATACACTCGTAAGGTGTGTAGTTGAATCGGACGTGCCTCAAGAAAAATATATATTAGAAGCAATATGTGTGTACCTCAGGGGATTTTGAATAGTAAAGGCGTGGCTTAAGCTTCAACGTACATGAACTGGTCAATAGGTCAATAAATATATTTTCATATGTCTGCAGGGCAAAACAAAATCTGAACAATTTATCTGGTGATGGATGAAGTTAGGAAATCGCAACCTCAAATGTGGCGATATTTCCTCAATGTGTGGATATTTCCTTTAACAGAAACCCAGTACACACAACTAATATGCTCACTTTGGCATCCATACGGAAGAGGGTATAGTAAAGCAGATCATTTTATGTTGGCAGATATAAAAGCCATCCAGTAGATGACCAAGCGCCGAGCCACACAGACTTTATGAAGCAAGTTCTTTAAATACAACAAAATAAAAAAAAATGAATAAAAAAATTTGGTTGTCAACTTCAGAGTAAAAACATAATTTGTGTGTATGTGTGTGAGAGTGTGCGTGTGCCCGATATTGTGTGTATGTGTTTGTGTGTGTGTGTATATGCGAGTGAGCGTGTGTGGTTTATTATTATTTTGTTGGCCATAAATCAATAATTTGTTAAGAGGCGCTTGACTCTAGTCCGAGACTGTGTTGTGAAAGCAAGTTCGTTGCCTAAGTCTTTTGTTTGAGCGCAAGGAAATTCAAAGGTATTTTTGCGCTAATTTCAGTACACGTGTGTGTGTCTGTGCGTGTGTGTGTGTATGCGTGTGTGTATGACGTGTGTGCGGTGCGTTGTGCTCGCAATTTGAAAGTTCCAGGGGACTTTTTTGTTTTTTTTTTGTTTATGTGAAAGGAAGCATTATTTTTTGAGTCATATGCAAATTGCATTATGTTGACTTTTGGATAGCCACAAATACACAAAAACAGAGACAACAGCCAAACAGCCAAACAACGAAACAACTAAACAACGCGACAAGCAGACAACGCGACAAGACAACGACAAACAACAAACAACAAACAAACAGCAAGCGGAAAAAGCGTAAATCACGCGCACCGTGTGCCACAGCTGCAAAACTCGGCTGTGTATATGTGAGTGTATGTGTGTGTGTGTGTGTGTGTGCCCCCCCCTTCCAAAAGAAGAAGACTGAGCAAAAGTGCTGCCAGTCGGCAGTGCTAGACGCGCAAACACCCTGTTCCTGTAGCGGCGGATTGCCTTACCTTAACCTTGCTTTAGTATGTGAACTAAAAATACACACACACACACACTCATACACACAAAATACACATGTATCAGGCTGTAAAGCGACTATGCTGAAAAAAGGTTGTTATTTTTAAATAAATTTTATGTTAATTCGGTGGCTGCTATCAAAAACTTGCTGTGCGTTAAAATCTTTCTTTAAAGTAGGCACATCCCAAAAATCTTGCAGAGTAACCTTTCAATTATGTTAAGAAAGTTGAGGTCTTAGAGCGATACTTATCGCTTGTTTGATTGATAGACGGCGTTATCGGCAATTCCTATAATATTTTTGGATTATCAGTTCGAGTTATTTGTAAATGAATGTAAATAAACTTGTGCGTATGATATGGAAGCACCTTATCAAATCGATTCATATAAATATAGACTACATACTGAATAGGCTCCGAGGGGTTGCCTTCATTGGCCCACATGTGCACGGCTTTAAAATACCCTTTTTATATACTTTAAATGTTTGCAGGGTATAAACAAAGAAGAAGCAGCAGCAGCGGCAGCAACATTAGTAAAAGAGGAAGCAGCAGCAGTTACTGCATATATTTGTGCGAGATTTGCAGGCGATTTGCGAGAAGTTTTTTTTTTGGGGCGCTAGCGACTTGTGTTTGGTCCGCCAGCTGTCAAATCGTTCAGTGATTTGTCTTGGCAACGCGAGTGCATTCAATCAGCTGCAACGAGAACAGCAGCAACAGCAGCAACAACAACAGCAGCAGCAACTATGCCAAGCAGCAATAGTTTGCAGCCCAATTGACACTTGAGGCGTTGGCCAGCAGTTGGAGGCAGCTGCTCCTGCTGCTGCTGCTGGTGTAGTGCTTGCCGCGTGGTCTTGCGACGGGGCAATTTATAAACGAAATAAATTCAATTGACTTGTTTGCCGCAGCATTTACAGTTGGCAACAATTGCAGCAATGCCATAAATCGTTGGCCAAGAAGCCAAAACGCTCAGCGTCTCTCACTGCACCCCTCGCTGCATATAGCGACTGCCATCTCCGGCCATTCCAGTGGCCAAACTGCGTAACAATAAATTTTCAATGCAAACAAGTTGCCGAGTCTCGGCAGAAATCGGAGAGTCGCCAAATGGCCATGGCCATTTGGCCATCTCCATTGCGCTGCTATCGCCATGGCCATTGCCTTTTTGCATCCCCAAACGTTGTCTCCACAACGGCGACTGCAACGGCGACGGCTACGGCAGCGGCGACGGCGGCTGCTGCATTTGTTATTTGAATTTCGAAAATTATGGGCACAAATTTGTTTTATTGCCAAAGTCAAGGCGTGCAATCATTAAATGCAACAGCATGCGGTCCAACCGCCAAGCCCCAGCACCTGACCGAGCACCTGAACAGCAGCAACAAAAACAACAACAACAACAACAACGGCAAGCTACAATATGAATGGGTATGCTAACACCGGAATATACCCTGTTAGTTTATTTCTAACAGACTGCGCAAAAGCATATAAAAAGTTCTCTTATTTCCTTGCGGCATTTGTCAAGCTACGAATATTTGATGTCCGTCTGCGTTCAGTCAATAAATATTTTGGCGGCTACCCTGTCAAGTTTACAAATCCTATCAGACATTTATTTGCGGTTTCAGAAGGTCAGAATAAAATGTGAAATGCTACAAACATAAATGTCAATAGGAATCGATACTTGCTAATATGCTATTATTACCATATAAAATGTATTAAAATATTATTCTCATAAATACTTTAGAGTCTTACACTTAAAAGCAAATTACCTAAAATATGAATACTCTGACTTTCAGCTATGAGATTACAACATTAAGGACCCAGCCAAGTGCCTGTGCCTTTTATGTTCAGTTGACTGAAAATGGTTTTCCAAGGAAAATTTTTGTTGGCTTCGCGTAAGGCTTTGCTTGCTTGCTTTTCCATCAATAGAGAAAGAGTTTATCTTGACTGACGAATTGCTGCTAAACGATAGGAATCTGAAAACTTTTACTGAAGCTTCCTTTTGGCTTGGAAGTAAAAAGTGAGATGAGGTTTTGTATAAGCCTACCTATTGGGGGATAAAATTGTCAAACTTCGTATAAGAAAAAAGAACGTAACTTCAAGAGCACGCCCGAGCGTCGGACTAACAAGCTAGAGGTCGCCGGTTAAAATGTTATCAATCAATTAATAAATGATAAGAAATATATTAATTTTTTAACATAGATAAGTAAATCAAATGCCCTGTTTAGGTTAAGGTTAAGCTAATTTTCATGTCATTTAGTTCAGTTCAAAAAAAATTAAAGGAGTTTCGGTCACAGCGTAGCCATATGACACCCAATTGGCGCACTTGCATGTTTACAGGGTATACGAAAAAGAAAAAGAATCTGTGCAGCCGACTCAGCTGCAACTTCAGCTGGCGGCACTGCTCATCGCTTGAATTATGCCTTGCACTAAAAGCGTTTCAGCTAACTTAAATATGAGCACATCATTAGCCTAAAATTGTTACTTGAGCCATGCAACGTTGAAGCGGTCGTCTCTCTGTCTGCCCGACTGACTGACTGTTCCTCTGTCGCTCTCTCGTTCACTCGCTCACGGCAGAAGCTGGCAACTTGGAAGTGCTGGCCGGCGAGCAATGTCTGATTAACACGTGCGCAAATTATAAGATTTTATGCATTTGCCACAGATATCTAAAATGTTGTACGCTCTGCGAGAGATAAAAGCAAAAATGATCAAACTGCCGACACAACTGACGGCGGCTCTTGGAGCACTCATCATTGAAGAGTTATGAATGCATATTTATGCATGTGCAGCACGCACACACACACACACACACACATACACACACACCTGTCCATGCGGCTGTGGCGCACTTTTGAGCACTTTATTAGCGCATCGAGCCGCCTAAATATATGGCTAACCAAAATGGCCAAAATGAATGGCCATGAAACGTTGCAATGTTTAAAGCGTGCAGCACAGCTGGCCCAGGGGGGTTGCATGCACGCATACGTAAATATATTTATATATATGTGTGTGTGTGTATGTGTGTGTGGGGCGTGTAGAGCGACTCCTAAGCGAACTGACCTATATACGAATATCTTTCGCTATGCTCTGCACTCGAGAGTTTCTGCCTAAATGGAGGCACCACATCAATAAACTATAGCTTGAAATGTTCTGCCCATGCTTGAACTTAACATATTTATGTTATTGGGATCAATGTTAACCTATCTATGTTAATATACGAGCATTTCTTCAATTCCTGCACTCAAATGAACTAAAGAGCTGCTCTATGCCAGCGCAGGCCTTACTCAATTACAGCTAAAAGTGATATATATATATATCAGATAAAAAATAAAGCTGACGCTGTAAGCTCTAATGTTAAGTAACAGCGCCACAGTTTTTAACAGCGCCTTAGCATAGCATCTATGTTAATGTACCCAAATCCCTATGCAATTGTGCTGTTATGTTCGCTATCAAATTGAATAGAAACGAGTTCTTTTGAGCAAAGCGCGACAAAATTGCGACAATCGTAACAACTAGAAGATAAACAGCTACTACTTCCTATATGCATATCAGCCCACAGATCACAGCTCTGTGGCAGGCCCAAGTTAGCTACCTCTCTCCCTCTCTCTCCGACCCGATGTGCTTCTCTCTTTGCCTGCTTTGATATCAGGGAAATCAGCATTTTGGCCAACTAACTCATTTAATGGCTACCGCTCGATATTTGAACAGCGAACGGACCAAGTGCGTTGGCAACCACAACTGCCCGCTGCCCACTGGCGCTGCCACGCCCACATTGGTGATATAAACATCCATGTCCCGAGGCGAAATGCCATCAAGGCCTAAACAAGTAGAGGAACACGCACAAATCCTAAAGTGAGTATTTAACCAACGCAACGTACGCTAATTTTAGAGCCAAGTTAAAGCTGAAGGCTGGCCGTAATTACTTCCTACCGTCCGGGACGTTTCTATAGAGGGCAGTAGAGGCAAAAAGAAGAAGAAAAAGAACAACAGCTCTGGCAAATCCCAAGCTTAGAAGGCGTCTCTCTAGCGTTTTTCAATTACATTGCGCTGGCCATTTTTATTTGAACAAACCACGAAAAAAAAAAGAACACATGCCAAACTCCATGCCGAACCCATTCCAATGCCATGGCAAGCCGGTCAGTGAGAGAGAGAGATGAAGAGGGTTGGGGAGTAAGAAAGAAAGAAAGAGAGAGAGAGAGAGAGAGAGAGGGGGGGCAGTGGTGCGAGCAATGTGGTGCGCGTGTTTGGTGGCGTTGCGTGTCTGTTGGCATGTGTCCACGCGAAATTGATATCGAACATAATTTTAGAAGCAAGCCACACACACACACACACAGATTTGGAGTTGGCTCATAGAGTTGTTGCCACAAAAAGGAAATGGCTGAAAAATGCTAACAAGATTTGCGCGTTCGTTCGGTGGGTCGTTCAATCGATCGCTGCTGCTGCTGCTGCTGCTGCTGCCGTTGCCTGCCGCCCAACTCTGCATGATGATGATGATGATGTCGGTGATGATGATGATGTTGTTGATGATGATGACAAGGCTGCAAGGTTACAAGTTTTTCCAGATCGGCACAGAGCCCCACTGACTGCTACAGCCACAAGTTGAAACATGAACACAATGCCAGACTTTGGCAACAACATGCAACATGCAACAAGTCGCATATTGGTTGCCTTGCTGCACGCTGCACGCTGCACACTGCGCACTGCTTGCCGGTGGTTGCGATTCGTGGCACAACATTAAACAGATCGTAAACACTTTAGCTTTATCTTTTTTTTTTTTTTTTTGCTTTTCCAGGCTGTTGTTGCACTCGCCGTTGCTGTTGTTGCTGCTGATAACGTGCCGCAGACAATTGAAATTGTTGCTGTTGTTGTTGTTATTGTCGTTGTTATAGATTTCGTTCATGTTCAAATCAATTTGATGTTTAAATTTGCACAACAAGCTTGCCAGACACCAGATAAATACGTGAACGAGTTGCCATTACCACATGCCAAGTGCGACCACTCGCTGTGGTATTTTTTCTCTGACGAGCTTGTCATTCCATTTATTTTAAGCACTTAATTCTATTCAAGAAAAGTTTAAATCAAGAGGCAAATTAGAAACAAGTCTAAGCCAAGGAAATAAATAAAGTTGAAACAATAACAAATACTTTCGGTTTTAATAACAACATTAAATTACAAAAATACCAAAAATACTGTTAATATTCTAAAAAATACTAAATGCGAATTACCCGGCACTAATCGCGCCTAGTGTTGTTTTCTTTTTATATTAAGCATCCATTTTCCACCTATTTCCCGCTGAAATAAATTAGAGGATAAACAAAAAAAACATTAATACAAGAGCTTCCGTGCATATTCCGAACATGGAAGTGGATTTCTCTCTTAAATCGTTGAAAAAAGGTCAATCAACAATTCACATCAAAAACAAATTTGAAAAGTTCACAGCACCTTTCAAGTAACTGTTCACAAAGTTCTTAAAAACTGAGTTCAAACACAAAAAAGTTCGCGTATATTCCGTGTATTTAAGGTGGATTTCGCAAAATCGCAAAAAGAGTTAATCCTTCTTTTCTTATGTTACTTGAAGCTTCGTACATGCATCCTTTTAGATCACTTCCCACTAAAGTGGGTGGATTTTTAGAAAAGAGTGGAATATATTAAAAAATGAATTTTCACAAAAAACTATGAAAATATGTTTTGGAACGATCGGCTTAAAAAAATATATATTTAGGAAGATATGTTTTAAGGAACTTCCAGCACAAAAAGTAAAATTTTATAGCTCTTACAGCCTGGTCAGTCCGGACAGATTAATATTTACATGGCATTTGTAGGGTATTCAAAAAAGGTTCAGTTTTTTGTAACACAAATGATCTATTACTTGGCATAGGTGCAAAATGTTGCACCTAACAAACGATCTTTGCTGATAGACAAAGCTCTGTTCTAAGCATACACAAGCCCCAGTAGCTGTTTGGTATGCTCCATTCATAATGTGTTCTACCCAAAGCTTGAAGCGAACAATAAAAATGCTGAAAGCAACTTTGAAGTACATGTTATGCATAGCAATTAAAGCAAATGTGAGTTTATATATACACACGATCGTCTATCGATTTATGGCATAAAGTGTGAATTACACAAAAGTCTCTGAACTGAACCAACAACACGTTGGCTGCAGTTGGTCCGGACTGCTCCTTGACTTTCGATCAAAAGCTGATGGATGGAAATTTGCATTTATCGATTGCCGTTAGCAGCACTTGGCGCAAAGCATATTTGATCTAGTTAGGTGTGCTTTACCATGAGTTACCCTGTAAAAGCGTATTAATAATTATGTAAATTTCAAAACAAAACAAAAGCATAGACAAAAGATAAATTCGTGAAATACGATTATATGCAGCAATCAACATTTTTAATAATTTTCAGACACTATGCGGACATTTCGGGAACAAACCCAAATTCAACTTTGTTCAAGCAATTTCTCATAGACTTGATCTATAACTGACATATTTGCATACAGAAAACAATTTTATGTATCTAACTTTTAGAAACACCAAAATATATATTTAAGAAACATGACTTTGTTATCAATTTTGATCGATTTTTGTGGAAAAGGTGAAGGTTAACAATAATGGCGGAGCTCTTCATGCTACGCAAGTACATATGAACTAAATGCAGTCGATAAAGGCTCCTACTGCCTGTTACATACGTTTGTGCAAAACCAATACACCCATTTTGGACATTTTTTATTTGCTTAGGGTATAAAAAGTATTACCTACTGTCAGCCATTCAAATTGAACGATTGCTAGAGAGTGTCGAACTGTCTCGCTTGCTCTCTCTCTCGCTCGCTCTCTTTTGCTGCTTCTTGCTCTCCCCCCCATTCTCTCGCTGTCTTTGATACCCATTAATTGCTTAGTTTTATGTATGGTTTTAGGACTTATCAATAGACTCTACAGCCAATAGGCTCGACAATTTGCGTGCGTGCAAATGGATTTTGATGCTTTTTTCGGATTCTCTTTCGGGGCGAAGGCTAATAGAAACATTTCGTTGTTGCAGTTGTTTTGCCGGTTCGGCAGCATTTTGACTAATTAACTGCAATGTTTAATGCGTTAGACCAACGTTCTTGTTGTTCTTGCTGTTGTTGTTGTTGGCCAAGACGTCACTGGAAACGAGTTTTAAGGCATTTGCCATTGGCTCGCATTTCCTGGCCAAGGCGACGACAATCATAATCGCCAGTGACAAATGCACAAGAAGATGCAAAGATCTATAACCGAGGGGCGGGGAGAGGCGGAGTTTGGCTGTTATTGAAAGGGTATTGGTATATGTCGTTTGGATGCCGCAACTGGTATTACTGGCATGCCATATTCACGCAACTGGCCAGCTCGCAACTTGGCCAAATGGTCAACTGTTGTGCTGCAGCTGTTTTGCCTGCTGCTTATTAGCGGCTGCATCTGCCTCTGCCTCTGCCGCTGCCTCTGCCGCTGCCTCTGCCACTGCCTCTGCCGCAGCCGCTGCCTCTGTCGCTGTGCCACAAGTCAAGACAAGTTCTGTCAGCCAGAGTTGGCCGTATATGATTCAGCATTCAAATGCCGCATGAATACCACTCACACAATTCACAACCAACCAAAATCCACACTCAATAAAGTTGTTTAATTTATTTGTGAAATTATCTCAACAAACAACAGAAACGCAGATGTCAAGCGTTTTAAATGGATTCTTACAGCTACATATATGACAGCTTTAGAATTTAGATCGAGTTGCAGCAAATCGTGAACAAATTGAAAATGCAAATGTTTCTGCTTATGGCAGCTATATATATTAAAGTTCGATGTTGACGATGCCAATATAAATGAAATTGATGTTCGCTTCGCTGAGAAGGAATTGTTTCATAGCATGTATATTCGACTAATTGTTTCTATTGGAGCCATATAATATATCGACTTTTGAAGATATATGAAGAGAATAGTTATGCAATCGAATTTATCTGTCTTATGATAATCCATCAATTCATCGGTTGATCAAGAATGAATATAGTCCTAATAGCTTCATGTCTTTATAAAAATACCCTAATAGGTTTACTCTATTTACACCCTATTAGTTGTATAAACTTATATGTAGACAACATTTTCGATCGAAAAGCGCAAAAAACTCGCATTTTGAATGTCAAAATCAAAATCTTTGCTTAAAAACGATAGAAATCACAGAAACCGCAATTGAATTTCTGTCAATGCATTGTGTTAAGCTTTAGAGGAATTTATTCTGAGATCTGTTAGAGTCTGGTCACCTGTTCCCAGCCTGCCCACCTGCTCAACTGTAGTAAATTGATTGCCAAGGGCGTAAAGCGAAAAAAAAAACGAAGAAAAAAAAACTGAAATAAATACAACAAATTGATTGTTTCAAGCAAGCGATATGCATATCTAAAAGCTGCTCAAGTTGTCTTGTCTTGTCACTTGACTCGGTTCAATTACGGGGCAAAAAGCGCAGAGCACACGGCATCTATCTACCGACACACGAAATCTAAAACACAAAACCGTCAGCAAACGGCAAAACGGTACAAATAATATTGAAAAAGATTTATTAAGTTCGCACATTCGAAAAGCACTTGCGGCTGACAATTAAAAAGCACTCGGCATCAAATTTAGACGATGACGGGACGGGGTATCTCCGTTGGCAATTGAGACGGGGCCCGAGGAGGGACACTCAAATCGAATCGAATCGAATCGAAATGATTTAATTCGATTCGACTAGACTTAACGATACTCTATAAAGCAAGCAAAGGGAAAAGTAAAATAAGTACAATAAGAAGTCCCAGCAGACATCCGTATGCCATGATTTTCATTGATTTTCACGCATCTTTAGAGTGTATATCCCAAACTTAACTTTAATTTTAGTTAGGTATAAGGTAAATAAGAATCTACATACCAAATTTGCTGGCTCTGGCGCTTCTATTCACCGAGTTCCGATAGGCGAGCGGATGGCACTAGAAAGAAAAAAGAAAAACAGTCAAGAATATTACAAATTATTAAGATATCTTTCACTGATTACAGCGGGTAGCTTGTAAAAGTTCTTGGTGATAACTGTTCAAAGCATTCGATACACGTACTTATTAAATGTAATCAATAAAAATGTATCGACTCCTCAAGTCTCATCGACTAGGAGAGAGCAATAATATGTATTGCAATATACGAATATAAAAACAATAACTTACAGACTTTTAAACTTAAAAGCATATCTAACGAATAGCTGAAGAATTTATTTGGAGCAGCATTCATTCAAGAATAGAGTTGAAAGGAGTGTTACATTGTTTCCAATTGGAAGTTACATATTTTTCAATCAAACTAACACTGGGAGCTCAGAAAAGTAGGCTTCGTAAGACGCCAAAATCGATCGATCTATGCTATTGATTATTAACGAATCCTAACAGTTAATAATAATGATAAAATATCTTAATTTTTATAGAAAGATGCGTTTAGCATATTGTTATTGACAAAAAGCTCTGAATAAATTGCTGTCAATAAATGTTATCGAGAGGTTCTTATATGAAAAACTGCCCATCATTTAAAAGTTCAAAACTTTTCTGTGAAGCTGACTGACTGGCAGCATATGCTCTCTATATACTCTTGCCTACAGGGTAGCACAGAGCTTAAGGCGCCACATATGAGATTTTGAGTGTATGTGTGTGGCAGTAAGGTGTGTGTGTGTGTGTGTGTGTGTGCGTGTGTTTGTAGCCATGCTATATGCTGCGTTGTTGTTTGATACGCCTGTGCAAAGCATTTGCGATGCCAGGTTGTTCGGGTTGTTTGGGTTGTTCGAGTTGTTCGAGCATTTGTTGTTGCTGTTGTTGTGTTTGTGTTTGTTGTTGGTTTTGTCTGTGCCTTGATTACTTGTTCGCCTGCGTTCGTTTAATGGCGGCAACAAATTGTCTGCTTAATTGTGAGAAACCCAACAACAGCAACAACTGAAATTGAATCCGAAACTGAATCCCAATCGCATTCATTGTATCTGAATGTGGCCAAATGTATCTGAAACTGAGTGTGTGCTCCGGCACAAGCGCAGTTCTAAATTGAAGCAAGAATGGAGGAATAGTTCTGCAGAGTGTCGCACAATCAATACCCTGGCAGACCTGATGATATGTCAGCTATAAGATAAGGTAAACTGATCTTAGGCAACATAACTTTCTTCAGCCACAGGCAAGAGAATGTTCTAATCAAATTAACCAGAGATTTATCTAACTATTACATTAAATATTGACATATAAACTATTTTAGGACACCATCGGAATTATCTATGAAGCAGCTGTAGCTGATCAACTGATCAACTCTGATCAACCTTTGACTCAGCCCATCACGTAGGCCGAGTACCCTTTGTAAGTGTATACGAAAATTAAATAAAATGCGCAGGCAGCTAGCTGCCTTTGTTATATGTACTCGCATTATCATTATATGGTATGGCATGATTGTTATTATTATTATTTTCTGTTGATTATTGTATTGTGTTTTTCTTAAATGTATTTTGCATTAAACATTCATTAAATTGTATTTGGGTATTGTGTGTGGGTTGTCGCACGTTAAACGCTGCGCCATGTGTGAAATTGTTATAAGCGTTTAATTAAAACAAGATTAACAACTTGAAACAAAACAAATGCTGGTTTCGTTCGAATCGCTATTCAAATCGCACTCGTGAACACTATCGAATGCACTCGATATTTAGTTCTTGACATGGTTCAAACGGTTAATAGAAAGTGGCAATCAGAGCGAGTGCTCTGTGTCGTTACAGATGCAGATACAATTGTTAGCAGCGGCAACAGTTGCTGCCGCAACAACAATCAGATCAGGCAATTGTCAACAGCAACACATGCAACAAAAAGAATTAACAATTTTGGCCACAAAATGTTGCACAAATTAAAATTGAACACAATAATCAGCGCGACATGCTGCTGCTGCAATTGCTGCTGATGTTGCCTGTTGCCTGTCGTCAGCGTTGTCTCTGCTCATCGTCTGCGCTCTGAGCTGCAGCAGCGGCTACAGCAACAACAACAACAACAACAGCAGCAGCAACAACAACCAGCAACCGCCTGTTGCACATGGCCAGAGAAAATGACTTTATTATAGGTTTTTAAATTTATAAACGCAACATTTACCATGCTAAACACTCCAAATTCCAGCTGGCCCGCCTGCCACAGCAGCAACAGCAGCAACAACAGCATCAATTATGAAATTTTTTGCATTTCTTTACGTTGCTGCCACATGTGGCATGTGTATGTGTGGCAAACAAATGGACAAGCCATTTTTGAAGCCTTACGAAGCAAATGCTTTTAAATCAATTTCTAATCCAACAGAACGAAAGAAAGGCCCTGCGCAAAATTAATAATATGATTCTCTATAATTTTGACGTAAGCTGTAAATAATTAAAGTATAAATATTTGTTTGGGTCCGTGGATTATTAAAAGCAAAATCAAAAACCGACATAAACAACAACCGACGAACTTTGTTAAATTGAATTCAATTATATAGAATACAAATCTCTTATGATTGCTCTTTCTTTTCAACTATGTAGCTTCTCGAAGATCATTTTCTAATTGATTGACTCTCATCCACACACTATTTATTGGACACAGTTTCCGCTTGACATTTGACAAAACACACACACACAATTATTGGAGAAATTGATAAATATTTGACGGCCAGGGGTATTATATAGATATATACATGATATACATATATACATATATAACTTTAAAATTTTGCAGCTAAGAATCTTGTGAGTCGGATGGAGTGTTGGGTGGTGTTGGTGGATCTGTCAGATCATCCAAATTTTCATCATGGTCATCCTCTGGAATTGCGGCGCAATTAGTTGATGCGAACACGGAGCAAATTGCTGGCACTCACCCGGCGCATTCTCAGCACTATCCGGCCGAGCTGGGGCCTTGAGCGGAGGCCATCGGATAACGATATTGACAATATCGGCCAGGTGCTGGCGATTGCAAGTCGGATTCTTTTCGCACTGCGCTAAAAAGTGCTTGATGAAACGCATGCTCTGCCTTGTGGTGGGCAAACGTTTCGGTTTCTGATTGCGACGTGCTCCACGTTTCTTCTTTGGCACAGCAACAATCGCTGCCGCCGCTGCTGCTGCTGCTGCTACTGCTGGTGCTGGCTGGAGGATTTTAGCCGAGTGGCTACCGGACTCGCTCCGTATCTCAGTCACGCCGTCCATTGGCTGGCCGGCAGCAGGATTCCTGTTAGCCCTATTTCTGGCCTGCCTTCTGGTTCTTGGGGCCATCTCGTTCGGCAGCGGCTGAGCCATGCCCATGTCCGCATTCGCATTTGGATACGAATTTAGATTTGAATTGCGATCCTGTGCCAGGCTCTCGGCAGCTGAAAATCTATCAGCTGGAGCGCCATTCACCAGACGCTCAGTTATCAGCGCCATTTGCTGTGGGCCAATGTGAGTGATGCGACGAACTGGCCGCCTTTTGATCATTTGGCTATTCACAGCAAAATTCGAACTGGGCGCATTGTTGCTGCCGCCAGCGTTGCCATCATTAGCAGCGTTGCCAGAATCACGACTCGGCCCCTTGTTGATTTCTCGGCCGCTGCGCAATTTCATAACTTCTTTTGTTCACTTCCTAAGCAGGAATATCTTTAACTATCCGTTTTATTATCTCTTCCGTACTTACCCCACAAATATAAAAATATATTCATTAATTGCTTAACAATAATCTATATTTGAAGAGAGTGTGCTATCAAAATGGTGTTTACTGTTTGGGTACGTTGTGTGTACTGAACAAAGTTGTGGGTTTTAGCAGCTGAGCGAATTTTCCTGCCTGCAATGCCAACTTTGATGACAAAAAGAAAACGGTCGAACACTTTTTGTTTGTTCTCCCAACACAATATACACATGTCAGGCTACATTAAGCATACCAACTCCTGTTTCAGTATTGTCCACAGAGTCTCTTATCAATAAATGCATAATCTAAGCTCACACAATCCCAAGGAAAACAAAGTTTTATGGAGCTTGTGCGATAAAAAAGGCAGTTGAAAAAGAGGAAATACATATGAAGGCAGAAAAATGAAATTGATATGATATATAGAATTTATTTAGATAATTGGCATAAAATACAACAATTCCAAAGATTTTTAGAATCGAAGTGGAAAATAAAATGAATAATTTTATTCCAATTTAAAGTTGAGTAAATATTCAATTAAAATGAAATAGCAATAAAATTGTATTTATTTACTTCCATCATTCATTTCACCAATGAAAATAACGGACACATAAGAAAATTAATTTAATTGAAATAGACAATTAAATTAATGTAAGCTATTTAACTATATATTTTCGATACAAAATTAATTTATTTATCATTTATATTATATTTAGTTACTCTTCAAATTTAATTGTGCAGCCCGCGCAATCAGATTTGTTTAATTTAATTTGATAAAAAGTATTAACCCCTCAATACCGCCCAATAAAGTATATTTTTTATGCACTTCGAACCACTAAATCCAACCAACAATCGCTTATAATTCACGACTAGTTCAAGCCGGCATTCGTTTGAACAATACACTGTGCTTCGACTTAGACTGGATTGAGTAGAGAGCTCATAGGAAAATCTATCCGGTTGAATTTTGTGTGAAGCACACTTTACTACATTACAACTATTCATACGCTAATCAGCTGGTTGGTAGCTTTCGTAAGCCAATTGTTCAGCTCATTTGAGCTTTGTGGAGGCGTTTGTTCAATTGAACAAAGCAGCGTTTAGAGCTCTTCCAGCTTACGGCCCACTGCCAGCACACCAGATGCCACCCAGGTGGCTGGGCATTAATCTCGGCCATATTCAATCCTTGGGCGTGATAATTTAGAGCCAAATCACAAAATGCTGAAGCCTACACAATATGCAATTCGGAACTTGGGCGTGGGCACATTTTTGTATCTTCTGTTTTTTTTCTTATGTTTGTTCTTTAGAATCTTTTCACAAGTTCCGATGCCCAATTGATCGCTGCAACTGGGGCTAAGCTTGTGCGGCATGCACATAATTTGTAGCCTTAACTCATTATAAAAACGGAATACAGGGTGTGGGCTAGCGGTTGGGTCAAAAACTGTATACTGTGTTTGAAAGTTCGGAAGTCAAATGAGTTTTGCCACTTGTTGTCAGCTATTTTATGAGTTGTCAGCGGACGGGGGAGGGGGGCAGCCTACCTCGTTATACACATAAGTATATAAATATGGTTTTCATTCTTTCGATCTGTGGATGTGCCATCAGTTCGCATCATAGTTCATAAGCTTGTTTCTTTATCGGAAACAAAACAACGTCACAAAATGCTTTGAAGACTGCTTACAGCTGGTTTGGTTCGGTTTGCTTACAAGCGCTTTGCTCAGTCGCTTTGTTCGTGTTTTATAAACTCTTTAGCTTATTTTTTGTGGGCTCTCTTTTTTTTTTATTTTGTCACTGACTGCGACTGCTGCTTCCGCCTAATTCCGCTGTGGCTAACCACATTTGTGGCTATTTTCACAAAAGCACGCATTAAACAAATTTTCATGATTCCTCTAAACAAAGTTTTAATACTCTTTCAATTTCAATTTTACTCCCAAGTGCTGCTAAAGTTAATCAAATTACCCCGAGAAATTGAAAGTCTTCAGTTCTCTATCCAATCCTTTGACATATTCTTTTAACCTCACAACAAGCTGACTCCTAATATGCATATTTCTTTTTCATATTAAATTGTTTTATTTCTTGACTAAATTGTTCATGGCATCAATTTCACGATCAAAGGTTAAGCAATCACTGCAGCGCTGCCACCTAGTTCTGCATCGGCATATGGCCACACCTAAACTAAAAATGCTCGTCTGCGACAGCATCATTTGAATTTGTCAACTGTGCGAATTAGTGCTCCGAGTCTTTAATTACATGTCGATCAACTTTAAAACTATAAAAGATAATTCCAGTGTTGCCACCTGGCACTGTATTGCTAATATGGCAACACTAAACATAATATAGTTGATATTTCACTGCTTTGTAAAAATTAAAAGATATTTTTGAAGTTTTAAATTTCTTAAGTCAAGTGCAAAAAACTTTACTGGAAGATAAAATTGCCGTAATGTATTTACTTTTAGGGCTGCCAGACTCTTTACAGATAGCCTAGTGTCAACTGTTTGTGAGGCTTATCTGAATATTGCCAGATTTCTTACAGTTAATAAAAGCGTTGCTATTAGTATTCATAGCGTTTAAATTGTGAACTTAAAGACGCAGCGTTGCCACCTTACGCACAATTTTTACATAACCTTAACAAAAGCTCAGGGCTTAACAAGAGCTCAAGCCTTAAGAAGAGCTCAAGCTACAAAATGCAAAGAAATTCTGTACGACTCGACTGCCAGATAATGTATTTAAGGCATTTTAAAGTTGGGCACATTAACTTTATATCGCAATTGTTGCTCAAGTTTATTTTTTTTGTTTTGCCGGTCGACTTCGAGTTAGCTCTCTTTGCACAGACCCCAAGTAAATTTATGCGAAATTCTCGTGCTTCTCATGGTTGATGGCGATTGTTGTTGCTGTTGTTGTTGTTGTTTTTATAGTAGTTATATTTGTTGCAGCCGCATATTAATAAATGTATGCACAACTATATACATATGCATTAGTATGAGTAAATGGCCAGCTAGTTCATCGTCGGCTGCGATAGTTAATGTTTTATTAGAGCTTGCGTGCCAGGGTTGTGGCTCTGCCAATTTGGGTGAGGGTCAATGGGGAAGGCTCCGCTGCCAATGCCTTTGACTTGGCCAAAGGGGCGGTGATTTGTTGTTAAGCGCACGTAAAGTCTTTCGAGTCAGTGCATAATCAGAACTCAAAACGCATTACAAAACTACAAAAATAAAGGGTTATTAGCGAAAATTCCAGACATTTAGCAATCAATTTCTAAGAGTTGTTAAGCCAATGAAAGTGTTTGCTTATAACTTGAAATAATATTTAAGTTTTCAACGTTTGGCAAAACTCACACACGAATTTTGCCAATTGTAGCTTATGCGATTGTCGACTTTCAAAAGAACACAGATGATATACTTAAGTAATTTTTAGTTATATATATATATCAAACATTTGTTTTAGCCTTCAGTTAGGCGTACAAAAATGTCAAAATTGATAAAAACTACGTAATTGCTGAGGGCGTTCGACCGGACCGTTTCAGAGAGTAGTTCAAAATTTTAGCGTCAGAAGCGTACCAGCAGCGTGTGGCACTGAGCCAATTGACAGTATTTGTAATAGATCTACATTCTATATGTAGATATTGTTGTGATAAATGGTAATGGTGCCCTTAACACTGCCCTTATCATTGGCCGTTATCACGGGTTTATTGGGCTTTGTTGTGGGCGCACTAATTCAACAGGATGCATCGTATCGGAACCTACAAACGACTATGGCCAGCGATCCATATATCTTTCAACGTCGCCAGCAGATCTACGAGGCGGTGAGTCGCACCTTTCTCAAGCCAATCAAATCGATATATACATATATATACATATATATATATATATATATATAGTTGAGGCTGGTGGTGCAACCGCGTCAATCTTTTTACAACGATTCAGGCGAACATGGGCGCGACCTGCGTAACGAGGATAACGACAATCCGGGCGGTGATCACACGAGTCCGCCACCGGAACTGGAGGACACGGATTCCGTTTTTGCCAACTATGTGAAATGGTTTCAATCAAACATGCACACTGTGGTAAGCTTTTAACAGGTCTAGAAAGCTCGAGAACTTTTTTACAACCCATTTGCAAAAGAAAATTATATATTAACAATATATATATGTATATATATATATATACATATATATATATATATATATATATATATAGGTAGTTTATAAGATTATCTAATCATAAATGAATACTTCACAAAAAGAGAAAAGAGCTGACACGTTTGGATAAAGTTTAGTTAACTTTATAAGTACTTATCGACCGATAGACGTCAGAGCATAAATCTAGCATCAAATGTGTTGAAATTCCAAGGCCCAAAATTTGTCATATACAACATTCTACATCGTGGAAAGATATCAAATAGTTTAATTTTCGGCATACGAGAGTCTGCAGACCAAATTTGCTGGCTCTAGCCTCAAGGCTCTAGGGTATGCTCAAAATACAAAATTTCGATAACGATAACTTATCGATTTTATTTTACTCTGCTCTCCAAGCTGAGCCTCCCAAGCCAGATCAACTTGCCTATTGATGCTAATCCAAAAATGGGCTTCTGAAAAGCCTGTTGCTAAATCTCTAAAGGCATTAAACCCTTTTTAGGCATTGTCAATGGTATAAGTTTATACTAGAACATCATTCAAATCGGATTGTTTAAAGACAGCATGCAAGCAACAATTTCACAAAAGGTTTTGACGGTTGAGAGCATAGTTATCGACTCTGGCATGGTTTAAGCTCAATAAAAAATAAAATAAATATATCAAAAAAAGAGAGCAGCAGTTTGCTGCTAACTATAAAACTATACACAATTCCCAGGCCGTTTCAGTACCAGTTGCAATAAGTCTCAGAAAATCTCCCATTTTAGACCATGTTCTTCACCTTCTCATTGGGCGTTGAGCCGCTGCCAGAGCCGGAGCCGGCCCATGTGGCAACGCTGATGAAGTACGGCTTTCCCGGCCTGGACGATATACATGTCTATCGTAATTTTGTACTATCTTATGATAGACGCAATCGGATTGCGCACTGGGTGTGCGAGCATTTGGAGAGCGCTTGTTTGATCGGCACGGAATCGACAATTGTGCAGAAGCCCGCAGAGTATTTGGTAGATTCAAGCATTCCGCTCATATTCCGTGCAAATCAACGGGATTACCGTAACACAGATTGGGTGGGCGGTCATATGGCATCGCCGCACAACTATCGCTGCGATCCGCTCAAGTATTGCGAAACATTCATAATGCCAAACATAGCGCCCGTCAGTCGTGGCCTCAAATCAAGGGTATGGACACGCCTCGAAGCCTATGTCCGCGAGTTGGCAATCAAATGCGGTTCGGTTTACGTTTACACGGGACCGCTGTTCATGCCGCAACGCATCACATTCCGTAACTGGGCGATTCGACATCAGGTAATTGGCATGAACACGGTGGCGGTGCCCACCCATTTCTTTAAGGTGATCATTGCCGAGTGCAAGGAACACGAAGATCTGCCCTATATGGAGGGCTATGTTGTGCCCAATACCGAAGTCGAAAACAATCTGGAGCTAAGCGCATTCATGTCCAATATCCGCGACATCGAGCACTTTGCCGGACTCAAGTTCTACGATGGCGAAAGACGACCGCAACTGCATCACAATATACAAACAGTTGATTCAACTCTATGAACCAAGCGATTCTAGTGCATACAGTCGCCGCCAATGGACAAGGGGGTTTATTGGTGACTGCCAGACTTACGATTTGAAGTGATTAATAAAAATCGAATATTAAGACATTCTAAAATCTCTAGTAAACTGTTCGACTCTTTGCAGTTATGCATTTCAGCCTTGCCAGACTGTTACAAAGTAATAAATTAATCAAACAATTATCTTTTAATTGACGTAATCCTAAGAAGTTTTATTGATTTGTAACATACATTCGCTCGGAAAAAGTTTATTAAACTTACTCAAGTTGCCAGACTATTCACAACTAAATTAAGCGTTATAATAAGTACATATGTATGTTGCGTACTTCATTAAAGAGTTGATTATTTACTTTAATGTAGACCATTTATTTGAATTGTTAAAGCATTTCGGTTCAAGTGGATTTCCGTTTAGGGTTAACCGACTGTTCGAAGATCTCTAACTATTAATCAGCTATCACATGTAAAAGTTGCCAGATCGCTCACAGTTAATAAAAGCTTTGCCATTGATATTCATCACAAACTCTCCTGCTTAAAGTTGTTAACTTAACGACGTGGCGTTGCCACCCTACATGTGTTGCTTACTCAGTAATAGGTATGCTTATTAACATTAACGATTAATATTATTGGTCATTTGTTTATTTTCTTACAGTATTTTGGCTCAAGTGAATTTACTTTTAGGGTAGCCAGACAGTTTCTTAGTGATTCTTAACTATTTGTTAACTATATAGACGGACATGTAAAAGTTGCCAGACTGTTCACGGTTTATCAATGCTATTAACAATCAAAACAAACTTTCTTGTTTAAAATGATTGCTTAGAATATTATCTGGTCGAGTATTATCTGTGCCAGAGTATATTTTTTTTGTACAAAGCTCAACACTTTTCAAAATAACACCCACAACCATTTGATTCAGCTTAAATGTTGCCACATCGTCTGAACCTTCAATTCATTTTGTTCTAAATGATTTTCGATCATTTGTCTCTTCAATAAGATTTCTTAATTTAGTTGTGCCCGAGATATATCAGCTTAATTAATGGCTCTTGCGCACTTTTCACTTCCTATGCCAAGACTAAGACTTTAAGATCTCTTAAGATTGTCTGTGCTATCAGTTGCTAAGCTTAAATATTGTTGTTGTTGTTTCTTATGCTTTGATCTTTGATTTGATTTCTGTTTTCTTGGGAAGAATCTGTCAGATTGTAAAAGTCGCAACTTATCGTTCAGGATCTTACTACGTAACCGCCCAGAACTCTGTCTCATCCCCCCCCTCTCTCACTATCTCTCTCACTCTCTCTCTCTCTCACTCTCTCTCTCTCTCTCTCACTCGCTCTCGTTAACATTGTGCCTTGCTTTAGCCAAAATCATTGCATGTTTAATTTTCATTATAATTCAAGTTCTTTTATTTTTGTTGTTTCTTTAGTTTTTGTTATTGTTGTTGCGTTCATGTAATTAAAGTATCATTCACACCGTGTGTTCGCACAAAACTAACGGCATTTTGCTAAAATAATAATAAAAAACAAATGTGCGCTGAAAAGAGGCAGCAAGAGAGTGGGAAAGCAAGAGCCAAGCACACACCAAAAAAATGATAAAAAAAATAAAAAGGCAACGAAAAAAAAGTTGTCGTTCGTTGCTTCCGCCGTGCGACAGAACCCAACAAAAGCGGCCGCTTCAATGACTCAACTTCAGATTGTACCGCCCAGCCCCGCTACGCCCCTGCCCCACCGCCGTTGTATGGACCCCTCGGTGAGCATTCAAAGAGCACTCTATGCGCAGTGGCTGCTCGCCTTGCCCCGTACCCATATCAGCCCTGGCCTGTCCACGCTTGACAATTCTTTTAGTCTTTGACCTTTGCGGGGCATAATTGTTGTGCGTGTGTGTGTGTGTGTACCTGTTGAAGCTTTGTCGTGCTGGACAATTAACATGAACTTTTAGCTTTGCTTAATTACTCGAAGTCGTCGTCGCAGTTCTTAAAATGACGCAAAAAAAGGTCGAAACAAAAAACGCTCCAGCTTGAGGTTAATTACATTTTGAAGAGCAGCAACAACAACAACAACAGGCAAAGCAAATTGAATTGTTGTTGTTGTTGTCGTTGTTGTTGTTGTTGTTGTTGTTGTTGTTGTGGCAACAACAGTGGCTGCAGTTAGCTAATGGCACAGACATCAAGCGGCCGAAGCAAACAGTCCGTGTGACAATTATGTAAATGGACAAACGCACTTGGCAGCACTTCAGAGTTCGAGTTGTGCGTATGTTTGTGAACTGTGTGTGTTTTGTGTGTGAAAATTGTTGTTGCTGTTTTGAAAAATAAGTGAATTTTGTTTGCTGAAGGTCACACACACTCTGAGACAGACACTGACAGCGAGTTACCGTTAAGTGCTGCTTTGGGGGTCAATTGCAGCTAGTTTGTGTCTTAAGTCATTTGTTTGGTAAATGAAGCTGTTAGCACAAAAGATGGACAAAAGGGAAACGGAAAGAAGCGGTTGAGCGTTAAGGGCGTGCGGAAGTTAGCTTATGTACAACAAATCTTAATGATTTATATTTATGTGTGTGTGTGTGTGTGTGTGTGTGTGTGTGTGTGTCTGTGCGAGTGTGTGTGTATTATATAAGAACAAAGCGAAAAGTGTAAATAGTTAGCTAATACAGCTTTAGATATTTAGATAATTGTATACGAATTCTACATTTGGGCTTCGTAAAAGGCTAATGGAAGACGAAAAACTATGCCTGCAACCATTTAATGGAAAAAATATATATAAATAAAGAAATGCCACAGAAATAAAGCAGGGATTAATAAAAAAATAAGAGTAGCTAAAATAAATATAGGGTTGGAATGAGGGTAAGACTAGTTGACACGAAATCCTAGCAAGAGTTCAAAATTGAGAGAAGAAAACGACACTATCAGATTCTATTTAAAGTAGGATATACAAATGTTTTTAGAGTCTATTTTGCATGCAAAATACGTTGCCAAGGTTAAGGTTAAGAAAAGCGTCTATTTCAACTTACGGCTCCTTATTTGATAGACTTTAAACAAAATTTGAAATAGAAGTTAAGTTCAAGATAGTAAGGGCAGAAAAAAATACTCGTTCCGCTCGGACAGTAGGAGAAGGACCTACATTCCAAATAACAAGTCTCTAGCTCTAAGGCCCTGAGATCGACGGAGGGACAGAGGGACGGACATGGTTAGAACGATTACCCTATAATTTCAAAGATTTTTCTCTTACACAAGGACATTATGCCCTTTTTGCCATTTGCAATAGGTACAGGGTATATTAAGTGGAGATGTTAATAAAAATGTAGAAAAATAAAAAATAATAGTAACCCCAAAGTCCTACGTCAAGCCGTCAACAGCCGACAGCAATACAAATGGAGCCGCAGCTCTTGAGTGCGTGTGTCTGAGTCATCATCAATAATGCATGTGGCATGCAGCAGGCGGCAGGCGGCATGCAGCAGGCGGCAGGCGGCATGGGAGCTGAACCAGTGTCCGAGGGATGGGGCAATCAGAGTCTGTACGATATCTAAATGTGTCTCGCTACACGCTCGACTCGAATGCAAATGAATTAAATTTACACATCTGCGCAGGCTCATTAGGCGAAAAGCAACAACAACAACAAAAACAACACAAACTAAAAATAAAACAAAAAAAAAACTCAACTAACTAACAAACAGCCGTTAGAAACAAAGCGCCGATCATTTGGAATTTTGTTTTATTTATTTATAAATTAGTATTATTTAGTTTTTGTTTCGTTACCTTTTTCTTTGTATATGTTTTTTTTTTGAAGTCATTTGATCAGCCCGCTGCTGTTATCGAATATTTAAAGTGGCAGCATTTAAAAGCGCATCTGTCTTGGCTGTGCGGGCAGTGGGGGTGGGGGGTAGGTGGGGGAGCGGCGCTCACGTTATCGAGGCACGAGTTGGCTACCGAAAATTAAAGTCAATTTTTCTCTATTTTCTTGATTTTGTCTTTTAGCTAGGGTAGAATCAAGTTGAAGCAACTGGAAGTATGCATAAATATTTACATTCATTTTCAATTAAGTTAATTTGCATTACATTTAAGCCACTAACACACAACACCCTAGACTTAAAGACTGAAATGTACCGTAAGACAGCAGCCAGCTGCAGGCAGCAACAATTTAAATTAGCCTGGACAAAAACCAAAAACAAAAACAAACAAATACCGAAAACGAATTGTGTACACCTTAACACAGAGTCGAAAGTATGGTTTGAGAGTTTTGGGCTTAGTCAACGTTCAAAAGTGCACAAAAGTTACCATGGAGGTGCATTTAATAGAATAATGTGTTAAATATAATACTGCGGATAAAAATCTGAATTCGAAGAATATGTTCGTGACCATGGAGAACCAGTCGAATGCAGTTTTGGAGTAAATAAAGTGACCATGGAGGTAAGTAAAGTAAAATAAATAGAAGTAGCATGAAGGACAAGTAAATAATATTGTATGCATCTGAAAGTAAGTAAGGCAGCGAGAGATGGAAAAGGAATAAACTTGGGACAAAGTGAACATGGAGGACATAAGGCTAAAGGAGAATGAAGGCAGACACCTTTAATTGAAGATGGAAAGCAAATTGCGAGGAAAAAGTTAAATTTACAACAACTGCAATTAGAGAATTCAAAGCCAAATGATCATAGAGAAGACCAAGTCAAGTCTTACAAAGATTCTAGTTAAACTTACAATTTAATAAATATATTGTATTCCAATAAAGCTATAAGGAACTCAGGCAAAAAAAGTGAACATGGAGAAGACAAGCAGAGTCGTATGAAGACACAAGTTCAACTAAAGGAATATCTTTTATTCCAATTAACAAGGAATTCAGACCAAGAGCGTGAACATGGCGGACATAAAGACAAGTCTCGTGAAGAACTAAGTTATATTCAAAACAAGCAGGATAAAAAAGCAGACGGGGACCAAAATAAATAAAGTGCATACAGACACAAAATAGATGACATAGCCAATATGCCCGAACTAATAAACGTTGTTAAAATCAATACAATTTATCGACACGTATCTAGGATATTAAATAGGAGAAAATGAAACTGCAGCTGCTGTTGATTTACTGAAGCTGCATCAGCTTCTGCTGCTAACGCAAAGCCGCATCAACAACAACAACAACAAGAACAACAAGAAGATGAACAACATGGGAGACGACACAAGGCAATTAATCAACGAAATGAGTTTTATGCATTTTAAATGGTCGCTCGCTCGCTCGCTCGCTATAGAAGCCAAACCGCACCGTTAGCTGTCGTTTGTCGTCGGGCAAACGCAAACGCCGCTGGCCACACTTGGGCAGTCAATCAACATGGATGCAAAAGCCAAAAGTCTGTGCGGCAGCCGGGCCCAGCCTTCCACTGAAGATGCTCTGAAGACTGAAAGACAGCCAGATTGAGAGACTGGGAGACTGAAAGACCGAAAGACCGAAAGACTCAGGAATCGCCATGGCGTTCCGGGTGTATGCAATTTTCAAATCAAATTCGCTTTCATGCCATTTGGCCACACAATAAACAAAAAATAAATATAAAAAAGAAGAAGCAAATAAGAAGCAAAGATCATGTAAGAATTATTTAAAGCTGAGAATGCTTGACTGACAGATACCCTACACTTGGCGAAAATATTAATAAAATAGATGCATTTTCATTAGCACGATAATATATATATATTCCGTTTGTATTATTCTACTCAAATAATAATACAAGATATCAAATTTTAAATGTGATAGTTTAAGTAAGGATAGAATAAGTTAGCTTACATCAAAAAAGTTAGGCTACATTATAAGTTGAGCTACTTTAAAGTAAGTTAGGTGAGGTGAGAAAACGTGAGGTTAGGCTAGATTGGATAAGGCAAAGTTCGATGCGAAAAAATGTAAAGCTAGGTTAGGTTATTTTGGGTGATATTAAGTTTAGTTAAAGTCGATGAGTAAGACTAAATTAGCTACGCTGTATGTCAGTTTAAACGGAAGCTCATTGTCCTATGCAGCTTAGCGAGACTCCTGGCCCAAGCCTCTAGTTTCCTTTACACGATTTGTTTTCAATTATCGGATCCGTTATCTGGCAAATGATTTCTGTCTCCTTTGCAGTCCCGCAATTACAGCACAAGTTTTGATTGCGTGAGGCTCTTACAAAATCTGATTTCAATAGTTTCTACTGCCGGTTTTTACATACCAATAATAAATATTTATATATGCAAAGTTTGCCAGCAACAACCTGTTGCACGCCTCTGCACAGCATTCTGCTACATCTCTTAACCCCCATTTACAGGGTATTTAAGAGCAAATTTCTTTGCGCACGGCTGCCGCACATAAATTTAATAAAAGGCTACGCGCTGCGCTCAGCCCGCTGCACGCGGGACACGCGGACAAAGTTAGCCAACTGCTTATCGTGGCTGGGCCACCGACGGCCGCAAGAAAGAACACAAAAAAAACAAGTAAGAAAAACACACAGATGCACTTAATGTGCGCCCACCTCTTGTCAGCTGCACGCCCCCCACCCCACGCCTTTAGTCCAAAAAATAACCAAAACCAACTAATGGGGTGTGGCATTGGCCAGTGCAAATAAATTAAAGAGCAGCGCGCGAAAAACACACACAACACAAAAATCCACAACAAAATATATACCAAAAAAAAATTGCAAGCAGATGATTGAGTGGGGTGGGCGGAGAGGACGTGTAGTAAGGTGGGCGGGGAGGGGGCCAGAGTATAAAGTAAGGTGGACAACAGCAACTGTTGGAGGCATTTTGATTGCATTTCATTTCATGACGCGACGCGTCGCGTCGCAGTCAACGATTTAGCTTTTGTTTACTTTGCAAATTGCGCTCAAGTGAGGCAGCGAGGGCAAAGTTTGGTGGGGCAGAGGATGAAGGTAAAGGAAGAAAGGGTAAAATGGAGTTCAGGGAGGGAAAAAGAGGCAACAGTTGATGAGAAGGACCTTGGGGGAAAATCGCAGAAAAAAAAGAGGCAGAGCGGGGGAAACGAGAAGGCTGAAGTTGCGAGCATGAAGAGGGTTTAGCTGAAGCAAAGGCAGATGCTGCCTGGCTGCGAATAAATCACAGAATGAGCAGGCTGCAGATGATGTTTAGTCTAAGACTAAAGATGAGCCACAGCTGAGCAAAGGCAGAGGCAGAGGCTGTAGGCTTAGAGATAAGGTGGATAGGGCTAAGATGATGAAGAAACCCGAAGATGATAAGCGCGAGGATAAGAAAGCTGACGAAGAGACTAAGCCTTAAGCTGCAAATGAAGCTGAGAGGCTGGGAAGAAGGCTGCAGTTAGATTCAAGACTTGGTCAACGGCTGACAAGCAGGGGGCTGAAGAGAATGTGGCTATCGCTGGCGATGAGGCAGTGCTGGGCATGGGGCCAGGCGATTGGCAAAGAGTCAAGACTCGAGGGCCGAAGGCAGAAACCAACTCTGCATTGGATGTGCCTTATGATTTCTTATCTGTGCAGCTGCCGGCACACTCCAAGTGTGTGTGCGTGCGTGCGTGTGTGTCATTCTTTGAGCAAATAATGGCAACAATTACCAAAAGGCAGAAGGCAAAGGCAACAGCCAAAGCCAAAGCCAAAGCCAACGCCAACTGATTGCATTGGATGATTATGCAATTTAGCAGCTTGTAAGTGATTGTTTGTGGGGCGTTCTGTACGCAAACAAAAAAGAATATAAAAAACAAACCCAAACCCAAACCCAAAGCCATAGCCAGGCCAGGCCCGAATCCGTACCCAGTGCACGGACTTCGATTGCAAGGTGCAACCTGGCGGCAGCTGTGCGGCCCGCAAAATTGTGAATTCTGTTGCACATTTCATTTAGCCTGGCATTTAGCCAATTTTACATTTTTTTTTCACCCGTCTTTTTCAAGTATTTTTTTTTTTTCTTTTCTTTGGTTTGCTGCGCTGATTGTTACAATTTTTGTGCAGCAGTTGCATTTTTTAGGGAGGGCTCCAAAATTTTGAAGACATGCAATGCAGCAAGCAAAGGCGGCAGCTGACTCGCGAATGCTCTCACTCAATTCAAATAGAAATAATCCAAATAATCCAAAAGAAATAGTGCTTAAAAGAAGTCTTTACATGTACATTTTAACTAAATACTTAACTAAATACTTATGCTTAAAAGCCAAAAGAAATAATTCGGAGCTTAAGGTATTCAATTCAATTCAATATTAAAGCAAGTAAGAGTGCTCTAGTCGGGAGTGCCCGACTGGATGATACCCTGAACCTGCTTCCAATAACACCAAATGCACGAAAACTATGATATGAAAGGTAATAGACCTGCATTTACTATTCTTGAAGCTACGTCATAAGTAGCTCTTAAAACCTTAGAGATTTTCTCTCAAAACAGGATTCCGATATCAATTTTTATCAATTGCCTGGGACAGGGTATGCGAATATCCAATGTTGCCCGTAAAACATTAACAAATGACAAATATAAAGAAGAATTGATAAATATAACAGACACTAGACTCAAGAATTTGCTCTGTTTAGAACAAAAAATTGTGTTCATTTTAACTGGCTGGAAGAGGCGAGAGGCCCGTTTTGGTTAGGGTATTTGCAACTGAGCTGAAATGATGAGCTGATGCACTCAAGCGCTGGTCAAATGAAATAATCGTAATTTTTATAACAGCTGCCGGCAAAGTGGCAACCAAACGCCAACAACAACAACAACAACAACAACAACAATAACAACAACAACAACAACGACAAGAACAACGATAACGACAATAACAAGACGAAAGGCAACAAATGAAATCATGTTCAAGGTCGAGCAACAAAAACTGCTCAAAGAAATTCATTGAACCGACGACTTTCGACAACAAATTTCAACAAATTTGCGACAACGCCCAAAATGCTCGTCGATCGACAATCGACGCTCGACATTCGACGATGACGTTTGCAATTGTGGTTTAGGAATACGTACATCCAATGCCCATCAACAATACCTGAACCAATTTCTACCCGTTGCCCATACAGTGACCGCAAATTAATTTCGCACAATTGAAGCGAAGCCGGCGATAACATTTTTGGGGCGACACAGGTCTGAGGTCGGCCAGCCACGCCCTGCGGTTGCCAGTGCGAGTGGGCGCTATCCCTGTCACACTTGCGGTCGAGACGGCCAGGACGAGCCGCAACACATTCAGCTGTGACAAAATGCCACAAATTAAAATGAAATAATGAATAAAAAAATGAAATAATGAATAAAAGCAAATAAAAGGAAAAAATACAAAAAAAAAAAAAATTACATTTAAAATAAATAAAAATTAAGGCTCCAGAATCGAATCGCACTACACACAGCGGGATTGGCCAAAGCGTCTTATCCACTGTCTGTGCGGTGGGCGGGGCGGGGGCGGGGGAGAGGGCAAGGAGCTGCTTTGACTGTTCATTAATCATATGACAAACGTTTTTCTTTGTTCGCGAACGCACAGCTTAATAAAATTTATGCGATTCTTAACAACGGTCTGCAGCCAAAAGCTGCCCTTTCTCTCGCTGCCTCTCTCTCTCGCTCTCTTTGTCTCTCTCTCTCTCTCTCTCTTTCTCTGTGTGTGTGAGAGTAGCTACGCTTTTTCTCTCTCACTCGCACTGAGGCCCCAAATAAATGTTGGTTTCAGATACGAGATTTGTCCAGATTTCAGTTGCAACGCGCGACTGCATTAAGCTCGTTTTTTATAAACATCATCAACAACAACAACAAGGAGGCAAATGAGGCGCAATTTGAGAACTGTCCACTGATTCATTAAAGTCGAAATTTCCAGAAAATAAAAAGAGACAGCTCAGCCCAATGCGTGAAGGCAATTAAAAGCCTTTGGCATGATTCAAAAACTCAAACAAGTTGTCAGAGCCGCAACAAAGCTGCCAAGGCTTATGGCAAATGCAAGCTTAGATAGATTGGCATTAAAGTATTTTTATGGAGCCCACAGCTGTAAAGGATAACAGGCAGAAGGAAGCATCTCCAATCCCATTAAGTACATATGTATATTCTTGATCAACAGCAAGTCGTCTAAATATATATAAAATCTTTAAGCCAAGGTTTTGGTGGGCTTGGAGCCAGTAAAGCAAGGCCTAAAGTACTCCATTTTATATTTTTATCATATATATTTAAATTAGTAATAATTCAGAATTCGAGCCACCGGCGAGTTACACAAGCTATTGCGCTAACATTTGCAGATGAAGCGCTATTCATTTGAACCGGGCAAAGCCGGTTAATTTCGTTAGGTAAATAACGCGAAAAAATGCATTTAATTTCAGTGGCAATTTATGAACTAATCGAATTTTTTTTTTTTTTTCTTTCTAGCTCGAAAGTTTATGATACACCTGAACCTGGCTAAAAAACTTTTTTCTTTTAGCCAAATGCCGCTTCACAAATTGAAAAACCATTTATTGTAAGGATCTGTAAGTTATGCTTGACGGCACTTCTGCAGCTTGTAGCAGCATTCGGCGGCAGCACGATGTGCCTGTTGCTGTTGCAGGCCGCATTTGGTGGCCATGGTCCGGCCGTGTTCTTAGCATTTATGATTAGTTTTGTCAGCTGCTTGGCGATGCCAACATTATTGAATATTTTGCATGCAAGTATAATAATTGCATAAATATGTACACGAGACGCTGAGAAAGACAAGGAGAAAGAGAAGTTGAAGAAATATGGTAGAGAGCTGCAGCTTTAAGTCGGGGCATTCCATCATTTTCATGCAGCGTGCCTCAAAATGCAGCCAAAACTAAAACCAAAACCAAATCCGTATTTGTTGCTTCACGTATTGCAGCATACTATATAATATCATGGGAGTAGACACACTCACACACACACACACACACACACACACACACACACACACACACACTGGAATGCTACACATAATTTTGCATAGTTTTATTGGCCAAGAATGCAGGCCGGGACTAACTCTGGCTAACTGGCTGAGGGCCAAGTGAAGTGCTCGACATTTATATGCGCATCACTTAGAGCAGCACCCGACTCTGGACTCTCCCGACTTGCCACGCCATTCTTTAGTTTTCTATCTGCTGTCTGAGCCGGCATTTTCAAATTCCAAATTCTGGAAACAAACAAAACAGCTGAGCGGAATTCATAAGAACCCCAAACACACTGTCGAGAGACCCTGAGAAAAGCAGTAGCTGCCGCTGTAGCCCTATCCATCTCTTCTACACATACACACCTATATTTAAATATATATGTATATATTTATCAAATATCCAAAACCTTTAAATACCCTGTTGCTCAAAAATAGGCTTTAAGGATACCGGTAACTGGCCTCAGAGCCACATTTCTGCGCTTTAAGCAAATCCATCCAGTTTTTTTTTTATTAGGTTAACCCATTGAACTCGACTAGCAGAAGCGCTTGAGTTCAAAGACTCTAATTAATCTCTGTACCAAATATAGATGAAGCGTCTATTACTATTTTTATTATATCCCAACCTAATTACTTATACGCCTTTAAAGACTCCGTTTTAGATATGAAGTCTTGAAATTTGCCATATTTATTTTTTTTAATTGATATCATTATAATACAGGGTGTCTCTTAGTAGAGCAACTTCAAGTAGTTCATTTCATCTAATTCATTCTGACAGCCTGAGTGAATTAGTCGGAATATTCTGACTAGCTTAAAACCCTCAACTTGGTTTGGCTATGACATAAGAAAATTGCTTTTAAATGCAACATTTTCATGGCGTAATTGCAAAGAAGCAACCAGCAGCAACAACAGAAACAAAAACAACAACAACGGGCGAAATTCACTTGAGCGCAAAAACAAAAGCGGAAGCTTTGGCAATGATCATGCAAACTGCTCATTCATAGGATAATTATTCCATGAGTTCATCATAAACAATTGTTGTTGTTGTAGTCGCTGTTTTTGTTGTTGTTGTGGCACCCTCTGATGCATTCATTGCGCTATTCTCTACACCAAAGCCAATGTCGTGGGAGTTGCACCACAGAACCCGAACGCCCCTCTACCCGCTTTGGACCACACCTTTGCATCTGCGCCCTCCGCACCTCAAATGGCTTGCATTGCATTTTTAATGTTTTCATCGCGTAAACTGCATAAATAATTAATATGAAACGAATGCCGCGAATACAATATATATATATATACCTCGATATATGTACCCTATCAACAGCTGTTAACCACGCATCGTAATATGCTCTGTCTCTATATGGAGCTCTGTTTCATAAAATCGCACAATATCTACTTTTGCATAAGTGTTATATATATGAGATAGTTGTTCCATATTCTATTTTTTTAAGCAATTGCTATTCGAGCTTCTGTGTTATAAAAGTTTCGCTTCTATGCAATGTGTAGAAGAAAGCAAGAAAGAGTGAGAGCGGCAGAGTGAAAGAGAGAGGCGAGAAAGAAAGAGGTTAAGAAATTAACAGAAATAGAAATAATGCATTTTTTAATTTTAATGCATTTACATCCATGTTCGATGATGGCATATGCAAAAATATATATATGACATATATTTATGTATATACGTGTATAGATACGGGTAAGGAATGAACGTAGGCATATATGTACGTAGGATGTATGCCACTTTCATTCAAATTCAATACTATTTTTACCAAGAACTACTATACTGAAAACATAATTGCATAAAAAAAAAATAAAACACTTTGTATTACCTAACGGACATTCCTAGAACATTCGAGGGTTTCTCGCTCGCCAGATAAGCTTAAAGAGCTGCCATACAAATGCTCAGGTTAGCTGAAGTCATGACATAGCGACAAAGGTCACCGCCGTCAGACAGTTGATGACTTTGTCTTTCTGTAGTAAATGGACGCGCAGTGTAATAAGGCAAAGTGTATATTTTTAGTAAAATATAATATAATGAGCAATCGCTGCATTCGATGTGCATTTCATGACACAGTTTTTTAATTAGAGAATTGAACAGCGAATTGCATTGTTCTGTTTGAATTTGGTCGAGAGCAGACAGAGCATCTGCCCTGCCCTGGGTTACTACTTGACTTACTCATACAGACGAGGCGAGGGGTCGAGAGCGAGGGTTAAGCGTTGAGGGGTAAGGGGTGAGGATGGCGACGCCTACGCTACACACACTCAACCAGTTTTTGTGTATATCCCAAAGTAAATAAAGCCAAAAATAAAATTCTTTGACAATGACAATGACTGAGTGGTCTACATACTTAACTCAACAAAACGCACACACATATGAAAATATATATATATATATATACACATATATATATATGTGTTTTTTGAGGGGCCATTTGTTAATGTTTGCACAGTGAATTATGCGCGGCGACTAACTTGCATATGTACGCATGTGTAGTATATGGTAAAAGGTATTTATAACTGAACGGACGCTTTCTGTTGCTGCTGTTTTGTGTACGTGTTTGCGGCTTCCTTTCGCTGAAAACGGTAAAAAAGTAAATTTGATTCAATAGCAACAACAACAAAAGCATTCGCTTGTTTATTAAACACGTCGCTGTTGCTGTTGTTGTTGTTGTTGTTGTTGTTGTTGCGGTTTACTCGCTTTTTATGGCTGCCTGTTTTTTGTTTTTGCTGCTTCTGCTGTTGTACAAATTTCTGCGAAATTTTATTGACAAATTTCATTAGAACTTGTACTTTGTGTCGCGTTGCTACCGCCCAGCGAACAGTAGCGAATGCCAATGGGTCGCGGGCACGGAGAGGGAGCGGGGTCGACGGGGGGTTTTGTTAAAGCACCTGGCACCTGGTTTCTAACTGTAGTGAACTGAGCTGAACCGCAAAGATTTGCCAAAAAAAAAAAAAACAGAGCGGCAATCAGCTGTAACACAAACAAAAGACTTAGGCAACGAACTTGAATCGTATGCGCGCTACTGTGCGGGCATTTGCGTGTGTGTGTGTGTGTGTGTGTGTGTGTGTATGTATGTCCATGCTGCTTATGGGAAATAAACAAATCTAGAAGTAAAGCAACAATCAAAATATCAACTCATGAATGTTCAGGAGTATATAAGGAGAAAAAGAAGTAAATAGATTTCAAATGATTTGTGGTAGAGCACAAAAAATCAAACATAATTTATTCTTATAATTGGGAAAATATTCTGTGATATACATATACGTACTCTTACAAGAAGTCAAGATTAATGTTTTAAGAAATTACATGATTTTTCAGTAGTTTGTAAGGGAAAAAAACAGTAGTTGGATTAAGGCGTTAGGATGAGAAACATGCCATTATAATAATTGTATCTGAATTGATTTATAAATGCTTGAAAGGATTTGCAGCATTTAACGTATTCTCTTCCCAAAACTCCCCTCACAGCACACTTTTGGGCAAGGCACATGCTAATTGCTGATTCAATGCATGACCGACAACTAGCTTGGCGCGAACCAAGTTAAACCAACTGAGCTCTTAATTAGCTTGAATATAGCAAAGTGTAAGAGGAAGCAGCAGAAGTTCATTAATCGAAATTGTAAACAAATCGGCGAGTTTGTCATCTACAAACTGAAGCTCATTAACTAGGGACAGCAAATGATCAAACACTCGTGTTTCAGGCGGGTATTCAAAAAAAATCCAGTTTAGTAGCGCCGACTACGCACAAGGCATGCGGAAGGCATAGGTTGAGGGATCGAGGGGGGGGACGCATGACTTGAAGAGATCAAAAATGTTGTGTAATTACCAAAGCGTACACCCCATCAAATTCAACTGAATTGCTAATTTGTGAACTCTATGCGAGTCTCACACTGTCCAGATCTCCCTCTATCTACGAACAGTTCTGTGCGCTGTGCAGAGCAGCGTGACAAGAACAAACAAAATATACAAATAGAAGAAGAAGAAAAAAGCAGAAACAAGAGCAGACTCTGGTCGGGAATCTTCACAAAAAGATACCCTGCATTATGCCACTGCAATACAATAGGGAAAGGTATTTAAAAAGTGTTAAATTCTTAAGCAGAAGAAAAATGCTAGCAAACGATTTTAAGCTGAGCATCGCAATAATAGGCGGAAAGGTCGCTGGTTCAAATCCAACAATTGTCTAGCTCTTGCAGTTGCTGACACATTTAACAAACACTTGAATGCCTACATTAAGCCTATTTACATTTTATTTAACAGCATTAAATTTGCACAACTATAAGATACCCTACTTTTTAAGCATTTTCAGTCGCTACAGGGTATGCAAAAAAAAATCCAGAACATTTGCCAGGTATTGAAATGGTAATAGATTTGAGTGTTTCGTGTGTATGTTTGCTGCGCAGCCGCCGCCGCCCATTGTGCGAGATTTGCAAGAATAACAACAATCTGAACAATAAGAGCAACAATGTTGTTGTTGTTGTTGCTGTTGCTGGTGTTGCTGCTGCTGTAAGTGTTAAAGTTCGTGTGAATGTTTAGGCTGGCTGCCTGTTGCTGTTTCTGGGAGCAGGCAGCTCAGCGGGCAGTCGGCGTTGCTGAACATCATTATCATGCCATACTAGACAACAACAACAACAACAACGAAAACAACAACAAAAGCAACAGCAACAACACCAGCAAAAAATGTTTGCCATTGTTTTGCTTTTGTTATTACAATGAAAGCTCTTTGTATAACAATTGCAATCAAATAGGCAACAAGTGTTTTACCTTTTGCCTGAGACAGACAGACACACATACACACACAATTACAACAACAACAACAACAACACTAGGCAGCAACAACAACAACGACGCCAACAACTTGTCCATTTTTGGCCACAAAATGCCCCATTAAAATGTTACATTGTAATTCCCAATGCCCTCGCTGTGGGTCTTCAGTTAAACTTGGTTTGTATGAAACGCATTCAACTCAGGCATTTACGAGTCCCAATTGCTGCACTGCACTCTACGCTCTGAGCCAAACTCGCTGTGCTGTTAGCCTTCATGTAAATTGGTAAACACGTTTTATTATGGCCAGTAAAAATATTGTAAGTTGTTGCATCGAACTTTTATGTCACTTAGCCTAAGAAATAAAAGCTAACTTATATTTCTGACAAATTTATTTTTATAGATCTCGGCACGAAAATATGGAATCGAACCATCCTTAATAACAGAATGTATTTATTTATATTTAAGTATATTTATATATTTATTATTTATTTATATTATTCATAAGATGAATTATAGAGATTTCGTTATATTTATATAGATATATAAATATATTTATTTAGTTATAAAATATATTATTATTAACAAAATTTAATAATCTGAGCTTTTCAGCCAGTTAGGGTATTTGCAACTTCGTCGGCTTGCTGTTAACTTTTCTTGCGTCTTGTCCATTTCTATTGCTGATTCTTTGCATACCGTGTTAACAATGTCTCGAGGAGCTGCAAGATTGGGTCATTGTTGTTGCTGTTGTTGTTTGGTTCTAACTCGTTTAAGTTGCCTTTTGCAGTCTTTACGGTTTATGGCTTCTGTCAGGGCTTTTGTTCTCTTGAGCTTCTACTACTTATTTGCCTTTGCTTGTTACAATTCCATTTCGGTTAAGCTTCAGTTTATGCACTTTTTCTTTCAGCACCTCCGGCTATGAGCAGCAACAAAGCGCCAAAAATCAATGAGGAAGTAATTAAATTTAATTAAATTACATTTGATCAGATTTGATTTGATTAGATTATTAGCTTTCAACTGCATTTGGGCTTGGGGCAATTTTCAGCCCAGTTGCCGGTTTAATATTTAAAAAGTTTTTTCAGTTTTTCTTTAATTTTTTTTTTTGTTGTTTATAAATCAAGTGTAAGTGACATTGAAATTTATTGTGTTTATTGTTTGTGCGCGCAAAGTTGTTGTTGTTATTTTGCTTGTTGTTGTTGTTTTTGTTTTTGTTGTGTCAGTAGTTGTTATTGTCTTTGCCGCTGTCTTGTCTTGCTCTGTTGCGTGAGAGTTTCGCATGTTGTGCGGCAGTTTAAAAAACTTGAAAGAGTAATACAAATATACATATATATACATATAAAAGATACACACAAATAGGTATATTTAAATATATATATATATATATATATATATATATATATATATATATATATATGTGTGTGTGTGTAACCTATTCTATGTTCTCTTATATAAATTGCAGCTCAACCAGCTGACACGTCTGCCTTTCAAAGTATTTCGCTAGAGTTCAGCCCAGAGAAGCATATTATTAACCAATAACTTATTCAAAGTTTTCGTGTGTTATGCACGCTTCTATCGTTGCTTGACGCTTGTAATTCTCAACAAGTTAAAGTTTCGCGAAAATAGGCAAAACGTTTGCAATCGATAGCAAACTACTCTGAGGACAGAAGCGAAAGGTTCTACATAGCTTAAGCTATATATACGCATAACATATTCTGCTGCTTATATAAAATGATTGAAATTATATTTAAATTATTTAATACTTTTACAAATAAAATAAAAGCAATATTCACCACAAGCCGACCAGCTTAATAAAGGTGTTTGGCTAAAAAATTTCAATTGTTATCTAAACTATCATATCTATATGCTGTCGGGCTTAAACCACTTGGGAATTATTAGCTACGCTCAAAATCTACACAGTCAATCTACAGTCTTTATATTTAGTATATGCACACGCATAAATAGCAACAGTAGCTGCTGCATATATCACATCGATGGGCCCATGAGCACAATAGTTACTTAAGAATCCATATTAATCTTAAGAATCGACCCAAGAAAGAGAGAAGAAGCAGCCGCTGTCTGTCTATCTATTAGGGCGCATTGTGTACAGTTTGTTATATTATTATTGTATTAATACTAATCTCAAGAATTGGTTAAAAATAGCATATTACATGCTAGCTTAAGCTTAGCTCCAGGCAATAATCTATTCAAAGCTCGGTCAATTCTATCGGATCTTTCCTCCCCGCCGTGGCTCAGCGCCCGCACATTTGCCAAACTCTTGTGTACGCCGATTTTTGCGTGTTAAAACGAAATTAATTTGCATTTTTGCTACTTCCGGACTTTGGGGATATTGAAACTGGCTGGCTAAGATAATCATATGCGATGTGTCGCTAGTTTATGGATACTGCAAAATTGAAAAGAGACAGAGAAAGAGAGAGGGCGAGAGAGAGAGGGAGAGAGAAATAGACAGAGAAAGAAATTCACAAAAAAGCTGAGCCAATTAGAACAAACATCTTTTTGATTGATGTTGCCTAGCGTGGAACATGATTTTCAATTTAGCCAAGACTCTTAGAGTCTTCTGAGTGGAAGTCAGGGGGCTGCTAAGTAAGGGGGGAGGAGGGGGGCTGGCTCTGATGTACAGCGAGTCACGCACAAACGGCACTTTTCATGGGCCAACAAGGGAGGGGAGGCACACAGCACAGAGACATTCACAAAAGCCGAACAAAATCGGACGATGCGTGGCATTAACTCGTCTTAATGGTTTGTTGTGCTGTGGGGTAGTTGGAGCAGCTTAGAAGTTAATGAACACACGATGCTTTTTGTTAGTTTCGGCAGCCAGAAAAACAAAAAAAAACAATTTTTTTCTATTTGTTCGCGCGGCCTTGGCCTTGAGGTCGGTTATTGGCTGTACAGAAACTAAAATAAAGCTTTATAAAGTTGTTGTTTTTTTTTTTTGTTGTCGAAAAAATAAACCAAAGATATAGTACGCCAGGCATTTAGCTTAACAACAGCAACATGCTGAAAGGAAAGGGGCAACAATTTGTATCTGAACTAACTAATTTATATGTTTTGAGTAATTAAATCAAGTCAGCGCATCTTTGGCAGCATAAAAAAAAACTCTGTCTTAACTCATTTCTATTTCAATCGTATATCGATTTAAGGCGGATGTAGCTGCCCAGCCCAGTGTATGCGAAAGAGAGACAGAGAGAGAGAGAGACACGATGTCCGGCCAGGAAATTCACACGTGAATTGTTTAATTAATGCGTTGACGAAAAAAATTAAATTGATATACAGTAGCTGCGAGTCAAGTTGGGGCACAGAATAAATGCGCTTAACGGATGTTCATTGTAAAAATATTAACAATTTATGTTTGCCAGCTGCTACCCTATAAACAAGCCAAAAATGAGCATAACCCATGAACCATGCACAAATTTGAAGAACTTATCAAAATGTCAGCTGCTGCAATTCTTATGAGCACATCTATTTATGAATGCAAGCCAGTTCTTAGCATCTCTTAATCTATATACAGCCCGTTGAACTCGGGATCCTTAGGAGCTAGAGCCTGCAAATTTGATATGTAGACACATGTAAACTATTAAAACATAAGTCATTAGAATGCATCTAAATTCATATAACATTTGTAGTTCTTTTTCACATGTAGAACCAATTTCTGATCCACGCTCAGAACAAGTCTCACTATTCGCATAGGTTATTCGCTAGTCGAGCTGTTTCTGTCTGAACAAAGTCAGGTGTTTACTCGTATTTTTTTTTTCGCATTTTTTGTTGTTCCAGCGAAATCATGTGCTGAAATTGGCCTTTAACTGTAATGTTCTATTTAATCAGCTTTGAGTGGACTGTCTCGCTTGTGTCTTCATTTATTGTTGGCAATGCGATGCGTCATGTTTATTAGTCTGACAACAGTTTAATCGATGCGAATTGCCGGCAATTTGTTGGCCCAATAGCCAATCAGAACGGTATCAAAAGACTTTAGCCTTACGAATTCTGATGCGACTTACATAACGGTCTCATTTGGAGATGCGCAATTAAAACAAGGCAAAATTTCCCCACAATGTATCTTTGAGGTAGCATTAAAGTCTTTTAGGGGGCAATGTACAATAGATAAACACACACATATATATAGACAATATCTTGTGAGCATTTACAGCTTAAAAGATGATGTAACCTTTATGGATTTATGTATGAAAGAGTTGCATCAACATTGTAGTTTGATATATGTTCGTTTAGTGTCTACAAACAATGTTTGATTTGTATCTTAGCATGGTTTAACTTAATCAAGCTGCTTGCACTGATCAGGACGGAGCAGTTATAACTATTTGGGAATTATAAACTTGATTGAAAGCATTTGTTTAGTTCAAATGTGCACAACTATCATAGCAGCTGTCGAAATTCGGATCTAGAATATATATATATATACATTGCCGGCTCAGAGATGCCGTTTAATGACAAAATTACAATACCTTCTACAAGGTTATAAAAAGGCAACAATACAAGGAAATCTACTCTCAAAAAAAAACCGTCATGAAATCGAAACGTATCAACACATATAAAAACATACAAAATATCTACTTACTTTATAATTATCAATTAAGGCGCGACTTTGCAGCTTCCCAAATCAGCAGCAAACTGAATCTGAAATATAAAAATATATATAAATTATACAATAAAAAATATTAATAACAATAAATAAGCCAGCAGCTAATTATAGAGCAAAAAGTAATCAGGGAGCGGAAAGGAAAATGATTGAAATGAATAGCAAATGGCAAAAATTAAATTTAAGAAAAAATATCTAATTATAATTAGACTTAAGAAGAATCAAGAGAGAGCGAGCGAGGGAGAGCGAGCAATAGAGAGAGAGAGAGAGAGAGAGAGAGAGAGAGAGAGAGAGAGAGAGAGAGAAAGAGAGAGAGAGAGAAAGAGAGAGAGAGAGAGAGAGAGAGAGAGAGAGAGAGACGCAAATAAGGAAATCAACGGCAACTGCGACAAGTCTGACAAAATCGCATAAAAGCCGCCACGACTCGTTTCATAATTTTTGCAATCATCATAAAGCGAATCATTTGAATGCAATTTATGAAATTGAATTGCAATTGATAATTAAACGACATTCATTAAAAAATATTATTAAAAAAATAACGAGCAGGAATGCGCTGGATGTTACCATCAGGCCATAAGATACCCTGTATGCAAAAAGTCTTCAAAATCTTTTAATTATTATTGGCTGGAATTTCAATTTATTTAATTTAGAATTGGCTAGAGTTGTAAAAGATTTGAAAAAGGTTTATCTACGAGAATTTGCACATCTCTAGCGCTCATGAGATGCCACAGAACGCTTCCTCTTGACGTAAAATATGTATTAAGAAAGCGGCCCTTATGAAACTCTCATCAAATATTATCTAAAGAGACGAAAATAGACGCTTACCAGAAAACCCAAAACATATTCTTTGACATTAAATAATATGATTTACGATTGTATGATAATAGAGATATATGTTCATGTTCTCTGCCCAGCTAAGTTTTAGTTCAAGACGCAAACTAATTTGCGACCACGTTAATCCATTAGTCATTTTAACTTTCAACTTGTTGCCAGCTGAAGTGTGTGTTATTGTGCCTGTGCCTCACAAATCGCGCTTATTTATCTTTTATAAATTTCGCCGATTTATGCCGAGAAAAAAGCGTTTCCATTTCACAAGATGCGCTGCAACAACAACAAGAACCACAATCAACACTGATGCGACTCATTCACTTAGTCAGCCTGCCCAGCGCCCAGATAACAGGCTTGAGTCTCCGTCGGAGTCAAAGTTATATGGTAGTTTAAGTTGGGCCCAACCAGTCAGTCAGTCAGTCAATGAACTGCAAATTTGCAGGCCAATTGAATACGTAGCTCGGCTGCGCTGACTACGATAGTGCGCTATAACAGAGCCACATAAGCTGGGAAATGTATTAAAGCAAGTAAGAGAGAAGTGCTGGCAGCGCAAGCAGTCAAACGTTTAAGAATGACGCGCAAAAGAGAATGGAAATTTAACGTAAGCTATGAACAAACGCGGAAGAGAGCAAGAGAAGAAGTACAGGCAATAAGTGAAATAGATATGAAAGTAGTCTCAAGCGTAGCTTTTCACAACGTTTAAGGACACTAGCCTAAAGCAAAATATAACATTTAAATGCTGGCTAAGCCTTTGAGCAGATATTAACGTTTAAGAAGAGCGTAAAAAGAAAACCTTATGGAAGCACATAGATCATAATAGTCAAGCCATAAGAGTAAAGACAGAAGTAAAACCTAATATAACGCTGCCACAGTGAAACATGAAATTTTCTACAGGAGACAAAAAGTCGTCGCAGACGCAACAAAAGTCAACGAAGCAAGCAACAGGCAGCAGCAAAAGCGCCAAAAACAATTTGTGAATGAATGCAGACATAAAATAACAATAATTTGCGCAAAAGAGCCAACAACAATAACAACAAGAACAACAAATTATTTGGGCAAAGAAAATTACTCGTATATATTCCATGTAGCTGCCAAATCTAATAACAGTTGTTATACATTCTTAATTTACTGATTGTTACCCTGCAAGCTGACCAAAAATAGATAATGCCAAAGACAGCCAGAAAAAATAAATACATTGAAAAAAAGTTATGGCTAAAAATAACCAAACGCTAAAGGAAATTTACTTGGGTTTGAGGAATACGAAATACGCTTGCTGTTACAAATAATTAAAAGACTTTAAAATGTATTTAAGCAAGTTTAATTTAGTTAGTTAGCTTAAGGACAAAGCTAGCTAAACTAGAGAAATGTCTGGCGGGGACTGTATAAAATATTTTCCGCCACAAAATATATTCATTATATAATGAATAAATGGGTTATGAATAATGAATAATTAAATAGTAACATAATTAATAATAAATAATAAATAATAAAAACAAACCAGAAAAGTGTGATAATTTCTTATTTAGCTTGGTTAAAGCTAAATTATTATTATTGAAATCGATCAAAATTTCCTACTCCCATAACTCGGTCAAATCTCATCCGATTTTCATAAGGTTTGCGTCTATGTACATAGTTTGACCTCTAGATCAATTACGCATCTAAGTCTGGAAACATCATTTTTGGTCAAAATTCATGTTGAAATGGTATCCGCAAATATCCTATATAATCATAGATCAAAACTTCCCCCTGCCATAACTCGGTCAAATCTCATCCGATTTTAATGAGGTTTGTCTCCATTTTCATGGTTTGGCCTCCAGATCAATTTGGCTTATAAAACAGGCAACATTATTCTGATCATATATATGATATTATTATTGAATTTTGCAGGCCCCAATTAAACTTATGACTTAAGACTACTATGATAAGACCTCAGCAATACGATGCATGGAGCTGAAAGAAGCACCTGTACCAAGTTTCAACAAAACAGCCTCACTTAGAGTTCAGTTCACATGGAAGATATAGACATAGACGCGCTAACTAAATCTGACGTGACGTCACATTTAATGCATAATTTTAAGCAGCCGCTTGAAGTGTATTAAAATTCACATAACTATGCGCAATATCAATTGGATGAACAGATCATTTCACACATACTCGGGCTATAAATAGCATTAGAGAGATCTTGATTTTGCTAAAAATGATGTGAAACAGTTACAAAACTAAACAACCTCCCGCCCGCTGTTAATGTGGGTGGGCCGAGCTGAAGCAACCTGCTGCTGAATGGGGAGATGGAGGTACAGGGGAGGGGACTGTTAATTGCCAACTTACCAAATGAGTTTGGCATTGGCTAGAAAGAAGAAAAAAAAATGGCCAAGAGCGTCAATTAGAGCGCGAACGCGAGCGCCGATCATTAGGAAAAAGCATTTTTTGATGGGGCCAACAGACGATTGGACAATTGTCAGTGATAGATAGCCAGCCGGACGATGGATGGCTGGACAGTTGGACAATTGGACAGCTGGACAGCTGGATAGCTGGATAGCTGGTATTGGCATTCGAGCTAATTCCATTTGTGGATATATCAAAGCGGGAGCGGCCGCTTTAAGTGACTAATTTATGGCCTTTTATGAGTATGAGTATGTCCAATGCAATGGTAACAATCGAAACAATCGAAATAATCGGACCAATCGAAACAACGGACCTGACTCTCTGGGGTAGGCGTGGGGCTGGGGCATTGGCTCTTTGTCTAATTGCCGCCGCCGATTTGTCCCATTTGTTGGGACACACACGCACACACACATAAACATAGACAGAGACAGCAATGAACTTTTATCAGCATGCACTTACGTAGTGCATTGTAAGCTCAGGCACAGTGATCGTAGCACATTAAATTCCATACCAAAAACCTAATAGAGTTATTTTTATACCCTTGCAGAGGGTATAAACGGGTATGAGATTCTACTATTCCACAGATATTTCCTATAACAGTTATATTATATAGTGAACCGCTGCTGATAAGATAAGGCATAGTAAAAGTTACCAATACCAAGCTTTGGTAAGATATCTTGAGAAACAAACAAGTTTCTCATACAAGAACCTCATTTTCGACTGATATTTCCTATTACGTCCAAACAGAAAGAGGCACAGGACGATTACTTTAAGACTAGTTCAGGAATATATGGGTATTTATACCCTTTGTAAGGGTTTTAGAAAACCGTTTACAATTTCCAACATAATTGCTTATAAACAAACACCAGAAAGAACCTTGAATAACATTTGTGCCACCGTGCAAGGCACCTGCTGACAAGCCAGGGAAACAAACGACCCTGGGGGCCCTACCACAAATATGCAGCAGTCTTCGACTATGTGTGTACCTATCTAGAAGTTAAGATCGTGCAGTGGTCCGCTTCGCTCATTAAGCATGCTTCATTTCTCTGGACATTTATAGGCACGTCAACAAGTAGATTTTAATGTGAGCTCGAAAAAAAAAGAGCTGAAAAGCTGTAGAGCCGTGGAACTAAAGAACTGGAACCAAGAGCTACAGCTCGTATCTCGGCTCGTTTATCAAAAAACATGCTACAGAGCGAAAGATTGAGAGAGCGAGAGGAAAGTCCGAAATACGCACACACTAATTGGCCTAACAAGTTGGTCAGATACTCGTAGAATTTAGAAATAGATGAGTGGGGGGACTAATGGGTGGAAGGGGGGGGGGTGCGTTGGGGGAAGCCTGAGTTAAGGTTAAATGCAGCTGCGTGTGCAAATCAACAGCTACTTTTTTGATTATTAAAACAAGAACAAAAGAAATATATAAAAACTTTAATTTAATTTACTTTTTATATATTTTTTTCTCCTAACCTTTTATTTTTGGTTAATTTTTAATGCCAACTGATTTGCATTGCCCGCTTGGAAATGGACCAAAGAAAAATCCATTAGCTGAGCTGTTCAATTTTCCAAATGCACAAAACCCAAATTCGTTGGGTTCTAGCGCCAGGCGTGTTTTGGGCTTTTATCTTGGGCACTTTTGGGCAGTTTTATGTGCGCGATCGATAAACGAAACGATTAGTAATCGAAAATACAAGGCTACGCATCGGAAACTGGGTCAGCAGGGTAATCAAACGGGCTGGCCTATCGCGTGGACAACATCGCTTGTTCAATTCTTATCGTCAAATTGTTAAAACAAGTTAATGACAAGCATTTCGTTGCGGCAAAAGCCACACGGAGCAGCCTTCCTTTTTACGCCCTTTTACAGGGTATTATGATAATGTTATACATATGCGTATGGTATAAAAGAAGATGGTAGAGAATTTGCAGTTGCAGCTCAGTTTAAGTTCGCATTAGCTTCGTATAATTATTAACATGCACTTGCAAAGCATTCAAAGCTTATGTTAAATTTGTTAATGGTTTTATTTCAAAAACAGCTAACAAAAAAAACTAGGCATTATGTCAACAAAGTGTTTAAACTGAACGCAATGGCAACTGCATGTCAAATTTTGGCATGCAGTTTGGCCATTTAAAGTGGCTGTCAACTTCATAAATCAAAGAAAAAAGCTGACAATTTGGCTAAAAGAAAGAAGCAAATGAATTTGTGCATAGTTTGGCAGCATGTTGACATGCATGTCAACTTTGACAGCAACGTGAATAATTTTAGCCTAATGAAAAAATGAAAACAAATAAATTAGTTAATAAGAAGTTGGTAAAATGCAAATTATGAGTGACAATTTGTTAAATTGCTTAAACATGGAAGAAAACGTAACAAAGTTTGACAGCATGTTTAAGTGGCCGTCAACTTAGTAGTCTAACATTTTAAACAGGTTGATTGGATTAAAAAAAAGAGTTGAGAAGAGAGCAAATCAGGAATGTCAACAAGAAGATCAGCTACAAAATTATGAAGACACACGCTAAAGTCGACAGCTTCAGCATGGTAAACTGGCTGTCAACTTTGACAGGCACATAGAAAAGCACGATTTCATATAGTTCACAATATGAAACACTATCGTAGTCTCGCTCTAACCAATTGAGCTGTTTTTTGCGTAAACTTGTTTATTGTTCTGGCACATTAACGTGCCTTTCTATGCGATTCTCATCGATTTTTAAACAGCCAGGAAGTGAAATCCATAAGCTGCATGAAAGCACAGTTTAAATTTTATGGCCAAATTCGAACTGAATTTAGAAGAGTCGTCAAACATTTAATGATGCCCCGCAGCTCGGTAGCTTTATTTCTGGCTTAGTGGCAGCAAAATCCGTTTTTACGATGTGAATTAAAGCTGTTTGGGATCACAAACAACACACTTTTCACACACAGACACCAAAACATGATCAAAATGTATATCAATAAAAAAAAATGCAACTAACAACTAACACCAAAAGAAAGGGGCGCGACCTAATCAAATTGCCATTAAAACCGCTCGAACGACAGCAAGCCCAACACACAAAAAGTGTGTTAACAAGAGATGAGGAAATGCAATAAAAACAAATAAGAAAAGCATACTTGTAGTTACTTCCAAGCCCAATGGGCTTAAAAGGGTTAAGAACCTCATATCAATTTTCGCCCAAATATATATTTGCATGATAATGAAAAGTGTCAAGATTCGAATGGAACTTGACTTACAGTAGAAGAAAAGCTAAAAATTCAGCCACAAAACTGTTAAGCAACGCACACAAAAGCGTCGCGTATTAAAGTTTTATATTACAGCAACTACTTTTTTGGCTAGAAGCTTGAGGCCCGCAGCGCATTATCAGCCACCTTTTTTTTTTTATTTATTTTACGATGGGAGCCACAGCGGAAGTCATTTGTCTGGCAAACAACAAAAGTGGCTTTTGCATGTGCTGTACTTGTTGTTGTTGTTGTTGTTGTTCTTGTTGTTGTTGTTGTTGTTGTTGTTACTGTGATTACGTCACTGGCACTGCAGCAAGAGAGGAGCGTCAAGGGGGGAGTTGGCAGCCGCAGCTTTTGTCACATTTGACTGGGATGAGGCAGCCAGGTGCTGCAGCTGATGAGGCTGGCTCGCAATGTGAACGCAGCGTTTCCCATGGTCAAGCTTGATATATATACCACATATATATGCTATATACACGATATACATATATATGTATATATATAAAGTACAGCTAACTGCGATCTGGTGAGACAGCAGGGCAGCAGAGTACAACTCAATCAAAGCGCAGCATTTGCGCTCAGCTCACAGCTGGGAACCGAGCGTGTCCATTACTATTTAGCTACCTGCTAGATGCCACTTGCCACTTGCCACTCGCTGCTTGCCACTTGCCGCTTGCCGCTTGCCACTTGCTATTTTTGCCGTTGTATGACGCTGCGACAAGTGCGAGCTTTAGTCCAAGAACTCGGATAATGGCAACAGCGGCAACAATAATAGAAATTAACTTGGCTACAAAAAATTAAAGTAAACAAAAAAAAAATAAAAAAAATAAACGGCTAAAAGTCAGGCGATTAGCTGACCGTTTTGCAGATTTCAGATATGAAACAGCAGCTAATGGAAATAGCGACAAAATACAAAACATTCAGATTATATACAATTAGTCGCAAATTGTTATTCTCGAGAGATTGGCGATCAAATTAGCTCCCAACTACATTCAATAATAGCCGCGAATTTGGCTGCAGCTGGAAAGGAAGTGATCCAATTTGTGCAGATGAGTTTTATATGAGAACACGGCTGTGGCATGTCAGCCATTAGTTTTCTGATTACGTTTAAAGTGAACATGGAGGACATGCAAAAATCTATTCATTTAAAAGCAAGCCTAAAGATATAGCCTCTTAATGTTACCTCCTCCTATTGTGTTACACAAAGCTTATAATTTAAAAATGAGTCCTTGAATTCCGCTTTTGTTTATCAACAATGTGACAATGGGGCACATGTTCAAACAGCTAAAAATGTATTATAGGATTCAAATAAAGTGATCGTAGAGGACACGAATGAAACTAGCTAAGTTAAAGCAACAATACAAGACTTCAAATTCGTTTTCTGCTTAGGTTTAAAGCGAACATGGAGGACACGTAAAAATCTAATCATCATGAAAGCAAAGTTTAAGACAATTCCTAAGTAGTAGGTATGGAGGGGGCAAAGCATTGCAGACACCTTAAAGAAAAAAAGAAGCTGATGCTGCGCAATCAGAAATTTCATTTGTAATTCCCAATTGATTATAGCTTAAACTGCATATGTATCCTTGAATTTGAATTTGAATAGAGCACATTAAGTACATAGGTAAGAGAGAGAAAGAGAGCGAGAGTAATGAGATATCACTGACTAGATGGAGGAAGATATCCGACAAGCAATGCCCCTAACTATAGCTGGGCGTGGCCAATGTTTTCACAAAGGTAATTCTTGCTAGATCTGAAGGCAGCAAAGAATTGAGAATGAATTAAAAAGAAAAATAGAATCTATGTACTAACTATACCCTTCTGCTTTTGTATATTATGAAATCTCATTTGTGATTCCCAATTGTTTAAAGCTTAAACTTAAATTTCCTAACTATTTGAATGTGTCATATTTCATTAATATATTGCTACTCTGTTATTTATTATTGATGCCTTCAAACCATGTAATTTCATTTGTAATTCTCAGCTACTTAAAGCACAAGTTCCCATAAACGACGTTCCCTTTACGAGATGCGTGTGAGCAGAGATTTTGCTTATCACCTAGCTTCACGGTTCTCGTATTTGTTGCAGTTGCTGTGGATGCTGGCCGGGTTGATAGCCACTTGTAGGCAATCAAAGTACCGTTTCATCAGCAGCAAGTAAAAGATACTTGATTTGCATTTACTATTCTAGAAGCTATCAAATTTGATGACTCTAGCGATTAAGAGAACAGGAGTACAGGAGTTCGATATCGATTGCGATCTATTGCTTAGAAACGGGGCAAGTTATCGATTATCGGAAATAAAACTCATATCGCGCAGGCTCTAAGAGGACCTGCGTTCAAATTATCAAGTCCTAGCTCTTATAGAATCTAAGATCGACGCATTCATTCACGGACAGACAGAAGGACAGACGCACGGCTGCTGATCTTCATGGGCTCAAATATGCTTCCTGCTGCCAATTACCAACATTTATACATAACCATTCTACAAGCCTTTTTATCCATTTTGAACGGGTTCAGAGTATAACAAGCTGCCAGCTGCCAACCTCCAAGCTGACTTGCTGGATTTGCTAAGAATTATCGAAAAAAAAATGCTGAAAAGCATAAAGGTGGCAATTTAGCCGCTGATCACTTTTAATTAAACACCCACATCACATAGCTTTACTTTTGTTGCGATAATGAGTAATTTTCATATTTAAACTAAGTAGCCAGCAAATGCACACAATTTCAGCTTTCGGGCCACAAATTTCAAAATGCTGTCAAGCAATCATAACTTTAGTCGGTCAAAAACACAGTTTCAGTCTATTTATAAAATATTCCTTTGCTAATTCATTCACAGAAAACTTCTGCCTTTCATAAGCTACAAATTCTTTCAATAAAAAAAAAATATAGAAAAAAAAAAACAAACTTGTCCACTAAATAAGCATTAACATCGTCTTGACTTCATTTTGTGTTATTTGTTTGCTTTCGGATTTGTTGTTGTTGTATTTTTTTTATTTGTTATTTGTTGAAAAGACTGTGAATGCAGTCTGAGCTGGTAACCGATCGCATTTATCATCAAATTAGAAAAGGGGCAAAAATGTTTAAAAAAAAACCCAGACCCAAAGCGTTCTCTTCGCTGTCATGAATGGTTGGGCTTCGCATAGGGCCAGAATTCGAGCTTCAGCTTTAGTTTGTGTTCGAGTTCGGGTTCGGGTTTCAGTGCTGGGCTTTTTTTTTCGTTTTATCAATCGGACGCCCTGCGGTGCGGCGTGTTGACGTCTCTCTTATTACAAGAGCCTCATTATGGGGCATTAGGGCTATTAGGAGCTATTATACGGCCAACAGAGCTATTGATGCCCTGTGTGCGCTCCTCTTTAGCGAGTGTCACAATAAGCCAAGGCTGCAAGACATTTGCCTAGATATAATATTTATATATATACATATATTTTCTTCATAGTATTGACGGCGAGGTCCGACAGTAACAGGAAGCTTTGGCTGGCAGGAAATTTGCGATTTGACGCATTTAAAAGTTAAACGCGCACATGACACAATTAAATGGACAAACCGAGTTCAATTATCAGAGCGCACATGTAAACTCAAAGTCAAAGTTAATGGTTTTTAATTTCAGTTTACCTTGAACATTAAAAGCCGCAGCGATAAGCCGCCCAGACACCCGCCTCTGATTGCCCGCATAGCTGTTCTCTCTAGCACCCAACAAACGCTTCATTGCATAATTGTTGCCAAACTACGCATTCAACAGCCCAAAAGCTACACGAAAGTTACATAAGTTCAAAATAAAATAAAAGAAAAGAAAATACGAAAGCTCGCAAGACACACTTATAAAATACCCTGTAGTTAAAGTAGTTTTCCAATTACTATTAATATTAAATGACCGATACTGACTGACTAACTGATTGACTGCCTGGCCGAGTGATTGACTGACTGACTGATTGACTTACTGACTGATTGACTAAGTGATTGATTGCCTGACGTTCAGACTGAATGATAAATTGACTGACTGATTGACGACTGATGACTAATTGATTGACTAACTGACTAACTGAAATGCACTCTTTAAGTTTCAGAATCGCACGAAACAACTTCTTTTTAGCTGCAGTGCAATTATATTCACAATTTAAAAATTATAATTTACTGAAATAAAAACTTGTCTTATTTCTAAAAAATCTAACCCTCTAATAATAGGTTGATATATGAATACTTTACAGGGTAACAGAGAACTACCCATTTCTAGTTTCTCACACAACTGCAGGGAATCAAGAAGAAAAAACCAAACAGAGAGTTGAAAGGCATTGAGTACATTGAGCACGAGAGCACGGGGCTATGAGGTAAAAGTTACATAGAAAAAGAAAACCCTGCGGCCCTACGTAACCGACAACAACAACAACAACAACAACAACGACGAGCACGGCAACCACAACAATAACAACAATCGCTTTAAGTAGTCCAGAACCTGAACGCAAACTGTGTTCAAGTGAGTTGAAAAAACCAAAAAATAAAAATAAAAATAAGAAAAAAATAAAAAAGTAGCCATAAAAACCCCAAAAGCCAAAGGCAAGCAACAAGTCAACACTACAACAGCTCAAGCTTAGTATGACTGCTGCACGACTAGACAATACCCTGTAAAGCACAGAGAAACAGCTGTTGGATTGAAAATGAGATGTCATCAGATATCCGAGAATAGTAAAGCTCGTAAAGACTGAGTTTGATGAAAATATACAAATATATATGATTGCAAAGTTTGGTCAAGATATCTCGATAAGCAAATAAATTGTCCTTACAAGAAGCAGCTACATGATATAGTATTCCAATGTTGATAATACTTGTCATATATATATACTATTATACTATTCAACCGATCATTCCTATGGCAACTGTGTGGTATAGTGGTCAGATCTGGCCAATTTCGACATATGTTTTGCCTGTAACAGAAAGAGGCACGGTTTCTTAGCTGAGACTATTTCGCATAGAATCAGACAGACGGACAGAAGGACATGAGCTACATTTCGACTGTTGATGCTTTTGTAGAGCATGCATAGTTTATGCAGTCGGCGATGTCCCCTACCAGGTGCTACACATTCTATTTCATAATCATAATACCCTCTACAAGGGTTCCAAGGCTCGCAAGCAATGCAAGGAATATGCAAGCCTAATTCTAATTCTAATTTAATTTGTGGTACTTTTTCTTTGATAATAAAAAACTATAGGAAATCGGTACAATTTACATTTTGCTGCTGATGTAGCTTATCTCAGAAATGTGCAAAATAGATGTGCATTAAAATAAATGCTCAAAAATCTGCTAAATTTCATCTAAGTTTTAAGCCAACAAATTGCTTGGCTAATTGAAATTACTTGAGGTAGCGCAACTGAAAAGGCCCAATCGAAATAAAAACTAAAATTTTCAAACGCTTAAAAGCGACCGCAAGGTACTAAAGCAGCAACAATAGCAGCAGCGACAGCCGAAACGACAACAGACAGCGCAGTTGTTGTTGTGCGCTTGTCGTGCTCGAATTCAAGTACACACACACACACACACACACACGCGGACACACACGAAAAAAAACCGCCAAAGAGCGACGACGACAACGGCGGCAGCAACTGCACGTGATACATTCATCATGAACTTGAATTTGAATTTAAAGTTTAATGGTAAAAATCCATTGTTGTTGTTGCCTCAGCTATTGTTGCTGTTGCTATCCGCTGTTGCTGTTGCTGTTGCTGCTGTGGTTGTTGTTGTTGCTGCTGCTGCTGCTGTGACTGGCTGGCAACAATTTGCGAGCACTTGTTACCATTGTTGAGCTGAGCTCAACTCGCCTCGACTCGGCGGAAGGCGTTGCCCACGGCGCAGCTCACAAAAATATTTAACCAGAAATGTTGCTGCAACAACAACAGCAACAATTGCTGCTGCTTGGTTCTTCTGTTTTATGTTTTCTTGTTTTTGTCACTTGCACTTGTTGGCTTCATTCGGCATTGTTATCGCTGCGTTGTCCGCCGTTTATCTGTTTATCTTGCCATCTCGGCTGTCGCGCTGGGCCTTATTGTATAACTGTCAAAGCCGAAAGGCTTAAGCGACCGCTGGCACGCCTATCCTGCCTACCTGCGCATAAACGCCCACACAAATGTGCAAACGCAAACGCCCCAAAAAATGCTGCAACCAAAGGTGCACGGCAAGTTTGTTGCCTAAGTCTTTTGTTTGGCTAAATTCTTGCACAAGGATTCTTTAAGGGGTTCAGCGGGAGATGAACATATATATATAGATATATAGCTAGATTCGTTGCAAGCAATAAATTAAAAAAAATTATGAAAAATATTTATATGTAATGTGGGTATGACAAGTTTGTTGCCTAAGTCTTTTGTTGCCAACAGAACCTTTAAAGATTTCGCGTCAATTTATCCCCGAAAATTATAATAGTTAAAGCTATATTTATAGCCAGTCATGTTTTCTGCCCAAGTCTTCAAAAAGTGGAAAGAATGAGAAAATTTGCTAAATACAAATTATTTTTAAACAAATTATGAGATTGATGCCCAAGAGACCAAGAGACTTCAAATACTTATACTAAAGTTTGCAAGACAAATCCAAAATTTAATCTAAATGAAAACGAGATATTTTCATACCTACCTACTTTTCGGTCATTCGTTCCCTTGGCAGCCATATGATATAGTGGGTCGATCCGACATATATATACTGATTGCAACAGAAAGGCGGACAGAAACAGGCAGACGGAACGATGGGCTGTTGATGCTGATCTATATATATTTAGAATATACCTTATGGGGTCGGAGACGTTTTCTTCTATGCGCAACACATTGCATGACATAAATAGAATACCCTTGAAATAACCTAATGCTTCTAATGCCAATAAAAGTGTTAAGAAGTCCAATTGGATATCTCAGAAGTGAACAGATAAAAGTGAAGCGAAATGTTTAGGAGCCTACAAATAAATCAAATATATTGAAAAAGTCGCTGACTAAGATACCAACTCGCTAAGCAGCTAGACAAAAACTTAAAAAAAAAAAACTATTCGTATATGCAGTACCTCTATATGATCCGGCCCATTCTGAGCTGCCGTCGCCTGATTAATATGGCAAACAGGTCTAAAAAAAATACAACATAAAATAAAACAAAAGGAAAAAAAAAAACGTGCACAACGTCGCGCAACTGTTGAAGGTACAACGACATTACGAGCAGCGACTGAGGCAGCGAGAGGAGGAAGGAGGGGGGAGGGGGCCTAGCCGGCGCGGTGCGCTCTTTAAATGAATTATGAATTAAGTTTTTCGACTTGATGGCCACGTTGGCAACTAATTTCGACCTTGCATACAATTTTAATTAAATATTTTTTTTTTTCATTTATTTTTACTTTATTTTTTGCCTCTTTTCGTCAATTATTGTGCTGCATACATATAAATATTTGTTCATACGTACTTTAATCTGCGCGCTGGCAGAGCAAAAAAAGAGGTGTTGACAGTTCGGCGATGCGCATTTTGTAATATGCGAGACGTGAGGTGCATCCCCCTGCCCCTGCCCCCTCCATCAGCAAAGGGCTGCGCTTGTTGCCGCCACCTGAACTGAAGCATCAAATACTCTTAAAAAATAGGGCTTGCAACTTCAACATTCGAAACGGATTTTAATCTCAGCTCTAGACAAGGGCAAATGCGTTCCTGACTTCTAACTTCTGTTTTTATTCTCAGATCTTGGCATACAAACGGTTGTAAATGGCAAAGTTCAAAGCTCAAAGCTCAGGAAGGAATCGCAACAAGCAAATACTTTACAAACAAGTGAAATATTAAAGGAACATATCTCAACATAGATGTTTATCGATATTAAGAAAATGAATAGACATATCGATATGCTAAACGGTGCTCTAGTTGAGAATACCCGAAGCGAGGCTACCCTGAACCATCTTTTTGTCGATAGCTATATAACATAAGACCGAAGAAATTTGCTAAAAAAAAAAAAAAAAAAAGGATTTCGATATCGATTTTCGTCAATTGCTCGGAAACGGGGCAAGTTATCGGTTTCGCAGACGGAAATGTTCACCATCGATACTTGAAACATTTAAATTAAAAAAAAAAAGACTTGCCCATAAATAAGCTTAACATAAGGAGTAGCAAGGTAGCGTTCTAAGGAATCAAGCGCAAAGTGTCAATACTTGATTGCGATTTTAAAGAAATATATTGAATGCAAAGAATAGAAAAAAGAGGCGTTGTCTTCTGAGGCGAATCCAAAAGCTGGCAAAATCTAAGTGATGAGGATCATGCAGGGCGAACCAACCAAGGGAAAGATGGAAGAAAATTGTTTCGACAGTCAAGACAACATATTTGACAGCCCCTCACAACGTGGGCGCAAAGTTTGAAAACTTTGAATACGATTTGTTTAATCAGAAATATTGCAAAAATAATTCATTCAAATATAAATATATTATATATATGCTTTCTATGTCGCCTTCAGGGCAGTTTGTTTAAGTGAAGAAAACGAGTAAAGCTTGGGCTTTCAGCTTGAAATTTTATAATAAAAATGTAAAGTAAAAAAACGAAAGCAACTAAATAAGTAAAATACATATATGAAAATATATATAAATAAAAAAATATATATAAAAATAAAATTTGTATAGGAAAATATCAAAAAAAAAAAAAAAAACATAATATATATTTTAAAAATAAAAAATAAATGCTTAAAAAATATTAAACAAATTTGCAATATGTTTTTAACATCCCCTTCCAAGACCTATCCAAGCGCCCAGCGGATTCCAAGTGATGAGGATCATGCAAGGCGATCCAGTCAAAAAACCGATATAAAATTAACAATGCACCCATTTTCCTTGGAAAACCTACTTAATACAAATTTCGAACTGTGTTCTCCATAAAATGTTGTTCAAATTAAAAACAGGATAACAATTATTTTGACACATTTAAGAGATTATATACGCATCTCCAATTCCAGCAAGCAACCATGACCATTTTAATATATTATTCAAAGATGCTCCATTAGATTTAATTAAAAAGCAAAAAAAAATAGGGCATTCACTTTGTGTTTGACAACTGATTTGGGAAATGCTGAACAGTTCCAATTCACAAATATTACAAAAAAGTTATTAAACAGCGAAAAATACTATTAAATACGTTTTTAACATCTCTTTCTGGGACGCATCCTGATATCTGCGGTGTCTAAGTGATGAGGATCATGCGAATCCAACCAACCAAAAAAACAAATGGCGATATATCACAATACGAATAAATATACCAAATAAACGTAAAAGTGTCTGAGACAGAAAAAGACAAAAAAAAACAAAATAGTTTGTCAAAAAACTAATTTAATTTGAAAAAATACTGCTCGAAATATTTACAAATATTTTCTAGCTATTTCGTAAAGATTTCTTAGTTAAAAAAAAAAAATAAAATCAATATATTCCGAAAAATGTCGAGATGATATACGCGACTCCAATTCCAGCAAATGCCCTGGTCAAATATTAATTATGTAAAACGCAAAATAAGAAGAAAATAAAAATAAACGAAAATATGTAAAAATTTATCAGCCAAGATGATAATAATATTAGAAAAATAAACACCAGAACGGAAAAAGAGTTCCGTCCTCGACGAGGCATTAAGCCAGACTGAGCATGGAAAATTATCTCCACTCGTAGGTAAAACATTTAAAGCATTGCAAAGCCTATTTTGATGGTCCGGAAAATTGTTTAGCTAACCAAAGCCTACGTCGTTGTTTTGTTTGCAGAATTTGCTTAAGATATCTAAAAGAATAAAAACGTTTTTCAAAGAAAAACAAATTTGTCAACTTACTTTTCATATACAAATATTCTGATATCGATAGGACTTATGTGGTGCATGAAAAAATCTACAGAAAAACTCATTTTGTAATTGATTTTTCCTAGAGAAGCATGTGATATAGTTGTTCGACCTTGAGAAGATAGGCTTTTTGCTTGTGCTGCTTTGTAAAATAAGCGAATGCCAAGTTTGGTTTAGATATCTTGTGCAGCTAAAAAGCTACAAGATCCTTGTGAGAGACAGTTGTCCTGATCTAGGTCGACTCGACTCAAGAATTTATAACCTTATTGGATCGCAATTTGGTGTCTTTTTGGGAAATGGCAAAATAGAAGCTAGAAAAGTCAACAGAACCTAATTGATTTCTCGAAAAAGCTTTCAATTCAATGGCCAAAACCAATCTATCGAGCGAATTATGGCCACAATAGACATGCCACATGCCACATGCCACCATGAGTATCGGTTCGGCTTGAAGACAATTTATGGCACACAGACAATCCATGTGATTGGGTCGGGGGGCTTGGTGGTGAGCGGGGGGCAGCAGGGCTATAAGTACCCCACACTAATCGCCGCACACAGAGCTCGAGTTAAACTAAAGCAATGGCTCCTCTAAGACTTAATGTGGATCTTCTACTCTGCCAGCTGCGCTTTCCATATGAGCGTCAACATAAATTAGCATAGGTAAAACCATTATATAGCCACAAACCCTCCCCCCCCCCACCCCCTCCCCACGTCCCTCTCTCTACACTCTATACACGTAGCCGAAGCGTCCATTGATATATATATTGGCTGTTCATTACAGGAAAAACGCACGAGCCATCAGCAAAAGACATGGCATAAAGTAGGGGGGGGGGGGGGGGGGGGGGGGGGTATATTGTGCTGGAAAAGAAGAGGGGAAAGTATGGGTAGCGGGGGGTTGCGGTGGGAGTTGTTAAGGTGAGCAAAATTCCTGCGTCAGAAAAAAGTGAAGCGTTCATAAAACGGCACAAAAGGAAACAGCCAAACGACAACAACAAACAACTAGCGACAAGCGACAGCATCTGGAGCTAAGGAAACTGAGGAACTGGGAAGATGCAGTCAAGATTCCAACTGGACCAGGGACGAAACGGTATACATGGCATGTTGGGGCGGCAAGGGGCGAGTGCAAAGCGTTGGGAAAAGCAAAAGCAAAAACGACAAACGCGCAAAAGATGTAACCAAAGTCCGAAGCGCAAGAACTTTAGCGCAAAAAAAAAAAAAAAGAGAGAAGAGAGCGAGAGAGAGGCGACGTAGCAAATGAAGACGAGAGGACAGACGAGAGGATAGGCGCTGCGTTGGGTTGGGTCGGGGTGCTGCCAGGCCGTGGTGGGGGAGGGATGGTGTGGCGCAGTGAAGTAGGCTTGGGCTGGGTTGGCGCTGGGGGATTGCGATGGCAAAGGCGACTTGGGGCTGCCTGGATCGGGCTTGGTTGCGACGTCTTCAAGCGCATTGTTGCTGTTGTTGCTGTTCTTGTGTTTGTTGTTGTTGTTGTTGTTGTTGTCAGGCGTGTGCGCCGTGAATCCGCTATAACAGTGTTAGTACGTTAGTAGGTATACAAACAGGTAAAACAGGTATTCCGGCCGCTCTTCATTTACTTTTTTTTTTTTTGCGCCGCCGCCGCCGTCGCCGTTGCTGCCGCTGCTGCTGCTGCTGCTGCTTCTTATATTTCTTCTTACTTCACTTTACTTTAGCATTATTTTAGCGAAAAGGCGGCGGCAGCAGCAACAACAACAGCAGCGAGCACGTCGCCGTCGATGACGACAATTGAGCAAATAAAGATAAAAAATACAAAAAATAAAGAGAGAAAAGAAGGAGAAGAGTGAGAGAGAAGTGAAGCAAATGCAAAGAACAAGCAGAAAGGAAACAACGGCACGGTGCGAGTAGGAGCAGGAGGAGCACACCGCCGCGGCATATTACATGGCGAGTGCGAGTGCGAAGGGGAGCGGGAGAGGGCGAAAGGGAGTTAGAGAGAGAGCTAGAGAGAGAGAGAGAGTGAGAAAGAGAGAGAGCGTGGCCAGCAAGAGCGCAGGAGAGAGCGGGAGAGCAAGGGAGCAGGCCCAAAGAAAACACATTCTTAAAGACTGCAATTACCGCACAGACACGGCAGAAGATCATAATATGGCCCATAATGATGAACCTGATGATGATCATGATCACGATGATGATGATGATGATGATGATCATGATGAGGAGCAGCCCAAGCTGGCGCACGAAGCAGAAAAAAGTGTGTGTGCGCGTGTGTCCGTGCGCAATTTCAAGCAACAGCAAGACCCACACACACACAGGCACACACGCACACCTACATACATATGCAGAGAGCCGATAAGAAATACACACACACACACACACACACACACACACACACAGGCATAGGCATACCTGTCATAGCAAGCCACAAGTGACCCTGGCCTAGGTCTACATTATTAACTAGGATTTTTATAACGTGTAATAACCATAAGGAAAATATTTTTAAATGAAATCCAAATGAAAAAGCAGCAAAAGAAAAGCTGAACAGAAGAACGCAACACAAAATAAATTGCATAATAACTATATAAAGAAATGAAAGATACAAGAAAATTGTACAAATTAATTAAGACAAAGTGGAAACGTAGCAAAGTTCAAGCAAAGGGCAAATTTTATAATAGGAATAATCTAAAGAAACAAAATAAGTGCAACAAACAAAAATTTACTATTATTCAATAAGAGCATTTAATCTATGGGTTAATATTATAAGAAGAATATTATCAATATAAATATTCAAAATTCCTTAAAAAATATTTATATTTAAAGAAAATTTTAGAGAAAACAGAGCGAAAATGAACCAAGTCTCATTGGAAACAACCCCTCGAGCGGTTTCGGCAAATAGTCTAGATCTAGATTCTAGTCAAGAATCTCCAGAAAAACTAAGAAAGATCCTAGAAATAGTCTCAGAAAGTATATAAATGTTTCAATATTGGCAAGTTAAACTCGAGATTACATAAAGTCCATAATCTTAAATGAAGAGAGAGTAATTAGACAAAGCTTCTAAATGAATGGAGAAGGTAATTTTACACAAAAATCGAAACTGAAGAGAGAACAATTAATTACAAATTCTTAGATTAATCAAATCTAAATTCTAGATGCACAGATGCAATAATTAAAATAAAATATTTTTATTAATAATTAATAAAAATTAAATAAAGCTTTAACCTAGCGTTAAGTCAAACGCGTAAAAACCAATCAAACGCCTTGAAATCAAACTAATTCTATAAGAAAAAAAAATCTTAGCCAGCAGGATTTTTCACTTGCTGCTGCTTCTGCTGCTCTTGTTGTTGCTGTTGTTGTTGTCTCTGTTGCTGCTGGCTTGCAAAGGGCAGAGCACTTGCATTTGGTTAGCAGCGGCATTTGAGTGAGAGTGAAGTTGGCGCAGGAACAACAACAACAGCAACAGCAACAACAAGAGCAAGAACAACAATTAGTTAAGAAGCGCGCGCAGCTAAAAACGCTGCACCGGCGCTGCCTCTGCCTCTGCCTCTGCTACTGGCGCTGCCACTGCTGCTGCCGCCTCGTCGCCAAAGTCAGAGTCACAGTCAAAGCCACTGCTAACAGGTATTTGATTATTTGCGCTCTCTTGCTGTCTTTTGCTCTCCCGCTCGCTCTCTTTCTCTCTCTCTCTCTCTCTCTCTCTCTCTGCGCCGCATGTTTGGCGCACACAGCTACAAAGCTAGCTGTAAATTTGTTACGTCGCCGCGCTGCTTGCCTGTTTGTGTACGCATGTGTGTGTGTGTGTGTGTGTGACACACAGGTGTGCGCGCTGGCTGCGGCGAATTCGCTCCGTTTGCAGCGCTTACATCACACGGGCCCAGCCAAGCGCGCACACACACACACACACACACGCAAACGCGCGAGCAAAGTGTGTGAAATAACGTTAGTTGCCGTTGCCCTCGCACTCGTGTGCGCCAGAGCGAGAGGCGGCATCGAAGAGCGAGAGAGCGGGCGGCAAAGCGTGAGCGAGAGAGTCAACGTTGATACGTGCGCCGTTGACGACGTCGACGACGACGACGACGGCGACGGCGATTCTCGCCGCAATCTTATTGCCATTCTAAGCGCGTTCTAAGCGCTCATTACAAGCCGACAACGCCGCTGCTTCTTCATTTTATTGCCCACACACGTACAAGCGCACACACACACACACACACACACATGCGTGTACATACACACCTATATGTAGACAGCGAGTGCGAGGCGCGTTGCCAACTATTTTGCCGTTTAATTTCGCTTATATGGTACTTATTGACGTTCTGTTCTTGTACTTCTTGCGTATCTACGCGTCTTCGTAGTTACACACACACACACATCCGAACACACACACACACGTACACACACACATAAACTGCTGTTGATAATGTTGAAATGAAATTCTTAAAGGGTCTGATGAAAAGAGACTTTGGTCAGGCCGCAAATGTTGTACGCATGCAGATATACTTATGTACATATTAAAGACTTCAATGCAAATCTGAGGCGCTAACAAAAGACTTAGGCTACAAACTTGCTATACCGTGCTTAAGATCGCAATAAACAACAGTTTATTAAAAAATTGGTAATTTTGCGTAAAGTCTATCAAATATAACACTATATATATTATCTCTCGTCTACAGTAATGTAAGCGCTAACGACAACAACAACAACATTTACTTGGCCAGAAAATACAGTTTTGCTCTATAACAAAGTAGCCCTTGTCTAATCTAATGACAAACAAACGTTAAACTTTTGCTCTGCAATTAAAATACTTGATATCTGAACGGCAAAGTGAACGCATTTAACTCTGTAATTGTGCAGGGAATTTAATAATGTTGTTTAATCGTTCAACAGAGCTCACAAGTGTCAATAACAATAAAACATTAAAAAAAAAAAATCTGATTAAATTCTTCTAGTATTTTTTTTTTTGAAATTGCAATATTCAAAAATTTCTAAAAGCGAAAGCAAGCAAATTGAGAAAGTACTAAGAAGCGAAAGCATATATATTCATTAGATAGTTTATCATTTGTGTACATAATAATCTAGCTTTTTATTCATTATTTAAATTAATTTATATATTAGCTTAAATACATATTTTAGCTTTAGTTGAACATTATTATTTCGTTAGAGTAATAATATGCAAGCGAGTATATTCCAATATTATATTCTCATTAATTTAAATAATAATATTATTACTATTATTATCATTATTTATATTATTGTTGTTATTATTGTTGCTTTTATTGTGGTTATTTTTATTATTCAATTGCCATTTTTCTTATTGTTATTCACTTTAAGATTTTCATTAATGATAATATGTTTAATATAACTATTATTTTAATAATTAATTTATTATCATTATTATTATGCATACTATTATCATTATTAGCTTTATTATTATCATTTTTGTATTTATATTTTTATTATTATTATTATAATCAGTGATATATCTAGAATGGATAATATATCCGTATATATCCCATATATACATATGCCTGCATATCTGTACATGTCTTTGCCAAATCTTTAGCCACATTTTGGGCATTTACACGCTTGTAAAATCTTTGAAAATTATTATAATTTTTTCTTTATGCCATATCATTTGCAGCCAAATGCTCAGTTCAGAGTCAAGACCAAACACATAACAATAATAGCAACAACAAAAACAGCAACAAAAGCAACAACAACAACAACAAGAACAACAGCTTTAAGCAGATCTAAGTACAACAAGTACAACAAGTACAAGCCAAACGCAAACACACAAAACGAGTAAAACATCCCAACCGGCAAATGGCCAAAGCAACGACGACGACGACGACGACGGCGACGACGGCGGCGGCCAAAGCGAGCAACAGGCAAAAGCAGCAGCAACAACAACAACAACAACAAGAACGGCAGCAGCGACGCCAGCGACGATAAAACATTACCTCTACCTTGACTCTGAACCAACAAGAAAAACACACACACACACACACACACATGGCGGCGAATTAAAAAAACAAAAAAAGAAGAGACGCAGCGAAAAAAAAAACTGCATGAGAAACGTTATGTGAGCGAAATGAAGCAAAGGCAGCAACAGCAACACCAGCAGCAGCAGCAACAGCAGCAGCAGCGGCAGCGGCAGCGGCAGCCGCAGCAGACGCAGTCGAAAACACTCTCACTCTCTCTCGATCCTCGGCAGCGACGTCGGGCAGCTCAGGTGCTCAGCCGCTGAAAACCGTTCACCGTGCACAGTTACAAGAGGCAGCAACAGCAACAGCAACATCAGCAGCAGCAGCAAAAACGCGAGCCGAGCCGAAGACGCAGCCGAAGCGTGTATCTTCGCCCTGACTCACAGACGAAAGCGAACTTGAGCGAGCGTGAGCTCTCTCTCTCTCTCGCTCTGTGTGTGTGTGTGTGTGTGTGTGTGTTTGTGTGTGTGTGTGTGTGTGTGAAGCACGGCTTACGGTGTTTTGCGTTCGTCGCCTGAATTCGCCTCTAAAACTAACTGAGTTTGTTGTAGCCGCTGTCGCTACCTTCGCTGCTGCCGTTGCTGCCGTTGCTGCCGCTGCTGCGTCGCGTCGCTGCGCAGCGGTATTGCTTGACTTTGGCCTAACTGCTCAGCGGCTGGCACCGCTTGAATACAGTAAGAGGCGAGCCGGCGTTGTGAATGCACGTGTTTTGTCGCTGGACAGCAGAACCTGCCACAGCCAACACACAACTTTGGCAAAAACAAAAAAAAAAAAAAGAGTAGAAAAAAAACAACGGTTACACGCAGAACAAAAACGCGTTACAAAAAATAAATAAATAAAATATTAATTAAATTAAAATAAAAAACAGAAGAAAAAAAATGCAAAACTGAAAAGCTGCCAAAAATTGAAAGAATTATAAACATATAACAGTTAATTTAAATGGCAAATGAGAAATAAATTCGATTTATTTGAGAAATTTTTGTTTTGTTTTTCAAAGTGCGCTATATATACATAAATCTGGAAATATATATATATAGCATATATGCAAGATTAAAACGGCATTAATCCAAACTCTGGAAATGATGAAGAAACACAAAAAAATAAACTGAGCCGAGCTCAACAACAACCACGAATAACACCGGATTTATATATTTATATACAAAAATATATATATAAAATCTAAAAATTTTTTTTTTTTCACCAATCGCTTAACTGTTAAAAACAAGAAGAAGCACAAGAGTTGGCAGAACAACAACAACAACGACAGCAACAACAACTGCAGCAGCCACACACAGTGTTAAACAGACACGCACTTGGATTAGTGTTTTGTTTACTGTGCCTGTGTGTGCTTGTGTATGTGCATGTGTATGTGTCTGTGTGTGTATGTGTGTACGCGCGCGCGTGTGTTAACAAACAAATAATAACAACCAAAAACAACAACAACAACAACAACAACAACATTAACTAATTAGCCCGCAAAAATGCCGAAAATCTTTTTGATTAAAAATCGGCTGCACCAGCAGCAGCAGCGCCTGCTCGAATCCCAGAATCTGCTGCAGCACAAAGCGCAGGACGATGAACGTTGCCTGGTGCCGCCGCTGAGTCCCAGCGCCGGCGCATCGAGTCGCGAGCAGGCGCCGCCATCACGGACGCCGACACCAACGCCCGCGCCTGCGCCGGCGCCGTCGCCCGTTCCGGCACCGGAACCGGAGCCGGAGGGTCAGGCCCAGGCGGCGGAGCAGGAGCAACCGCTCAGCCTGACAGCGGCGGCATCGACGCGCAAACGTTTCCATCATCGACGTCATTATTTTGGCCAAACGCGACATAGTCTCGAGCTGGCCCAGGAATCCGGCACAAATTCCAATCTCAATCCGAATGCCGATATCAGCAGCAGCAGCAGCAAGTCGCCAGCGACGCCCGAGCAAGTTCAAAATGGTAAGTTGATATCCCGCCAGCCGCAACAGATCCGAAAAGCTGTTAAAATCGCTGCAATAAAAACAAATGACTTAGGCAACAAACTTGGCAAACATTCAGCTCAGTTCGTTGCCTAAGTAATTTGCTGCGCACCATTTTATGAGTCCTATGCAAATCTGCTCAAATAACATGCACAAAAGAATGCACATAAAAAAAATCAAACAAAAGACATAATTGAAAGAAAACAAAAACTTTTAAGGGAAAAACGATTTTTTTTGTAACTTTCTTCAATTTTAACTAAAATTTGAGATTGGTTTCATGTTGTTTTTTTTATGTTCTGTTCGTGTTCAAAAGAGTTCTTTGTCTTAAATCAGCTAAATTTCGATTATTTTTGGCATTTGCTATAGAAAAACCTTATTGAATTGAAATTTGTTTGAGCCATAGAAATTTGGGTGTTCCGCCCCTGAGTACCTATCCATTGTTGCTTGGGTGTTCTCTCTCGGCAGGTTTCGATATTTCCAATTCAAATTTATGTCTCAATTTTGTGCTGGAAATCAATTTAACGACATGAAACACAAATTGAAAGCATGAAAAGGCTTTTTTTATTTTTAATTGAAAAATTATAATTTTCAAGCGATCAAAGTTTAGTTTTCATTGTAAAAAAAATCTTTGATAAGAACTTAAAAACAAAAGAAACTGAAATATCATTTTTTTCTGAGGCAAAAATAAGTTTTAGCTGTAAAATTTTATTGATTCTCAGTCTTTACATTAATTGGTTTTTTTTTTATTTTTTGTTCTGCAATAAATTGTTAAATAACGAGAGGTATTTTTATCAACTAGAATTCCCAGAACTCGGCACCTGTCACATATATTTTAAGACATTCCTCATATAGACACACATTTTGCTGCCTATTTGGAATATTTTATATTGAGCGGAAATAAATAAGAAAATTGTTAATACTCTCCTTGAGTATATATTTTATTACGCCTATAACAAATCTTTCTATTTTCGTGAAATTTAAGGCTAGTTCAATCGATTTTTTCCAGATTAGAAAATCTTGTTATGAAACAGATTTCGTCAAGTTTTGTTCTATATATTAAAAGGAAATGCAATTTATTTTCTCCAGAGCATAATAAATCGTGCTTTTATTTATATTTTTTTAAATGTACTATTTCTATCAATCTCTCTATCCAAATATCTATTTGTCTATGCAAATATCTCAACAGCCCTATATCTATCTATATATCTACCGATCCATCTATCTATCTATGTAAACATTATATTAGATCACAGATTTGCCCATAATATAATCCCAGTTGAGCCCCTTTTCGAGAAACTTCTCTCAAAACAAATTGATTAAGTCTGTTAATATACCTCTTGTATTCCCTACAATCTTCTCATTACACCTAAGTTGGCTCTATGCTGAGCTCTGCTCCTTTTCGACGATTATTTTGCATGTTTTCGTATTGCATTTGGACTTCTACGAACTTTAGATAGCATCGAGCTGTTAGGTAACTATTCTATGCTGTGTTACAATTGAAAATCTTTGGCGTGCTGGGCTGTGCCTTAAGGACAAACACATTTCCTGCGCATTTGTTACACTTCCAGCTCATTACAAAGAAAACAAAAAGCTGACAGGCAAATAAATGCTTATGACCATATAATAGCTACAAATCAGTCAAGACAAATGCTGATGGCTATCTACAGTCTACAGTCTACAGCACACTGTGCTAGCAAAAAAGCTACCAATCCAGAGCTTCAAGCCAAATAACAACAACAACAGCAACAACAATAAGAACAACAGCAAATTAGGCAGCGTCGAGCGTTGAGCGTCTCGAACATTTGTTGACGCCCACACGACACGACCCTTGGCTTGATTTTTATATTTCTGTTTAGATTCTACGCCGAATCTTTTGGCCAACATCAATCACTTTCATTGAATTGCCAAACAGAAACGAAAAGCAAGCAGCAGCAGCAGCAGCAACAACAAGCCACAATTTATACAGTTCAGTTCATTCTGGCCCATCTATTTGGCGTCTTATATAATCGCCGGGGCGGCTTATTAAGTCATTTCGTAGCCGCGCTTCACCCTTGACCATGACTCCAAGATTAATACAAATTAATATTTACACACACATATACACACACACACATATATATAAACATATAACAGACGACATATCAATATATTCGAAACGCATAACTTTCTTTTTGCGACTAAACAGAATTTATAAATATCTTGAAAGTGAATTTTGACGCAGATGTTTCTTCTTTTTATTTATATATATATTTTTTTTATTTATTTATCTATTTTTCGTTTTGCTGCCAGTTTTAGTTTTATTTTCCTATATTTTTGTTGTGTGTGTGTGCATGAAGTTCGCTGTCAAGTTCGCTGCCTAAGTCTTTTGTTTCACATCGTCTGCGTCTTAACTGCCCTTTGTCTTTTTTTTTTTTTTTTCTTTGCGCAAAAATATCATAATTACATGTAGGAATAAGTATAATAAACCGAATAGCATAGAATGGAGTGCATAAAATAGAATGGAATAGAGTGGAATATTATATGGCATGCTATTGCTATAGACTGCGGCGAACTGAAGTGCGGTGTAAGAGGGGCATGCTGTGTTGCGGTGGGCTGGGGGCAGCTAAAGTGATGTGAAGTGAAGTGGCGTGGCAAGTGCTGTGGAAGTGGATGTGGAAGTGGAAATTGCTCGTCGTTGTGTTGTGGAACCCAACCGCAGCTTAAATCACACGCAGCCACCAAACAGCACTGTATGTGTGTGTGTATGTGTGTGTGTGTGTGCAGGCAGAGAGCTAAAGATCAGCCATAATATAGAAGCTGAAACTTGAGTTGGGTGTTCTTTAACCAAATCACAAAGGCTATCAACCAAATAAAATGCAAAGAAAAAAGCCAACAAAAGTTAAATTGCAAAAAAAAAGATACAGAGAAAAATAGAAAGAAAAAAAATACAAAATAATATACATATTTATTTGTACAAAAAACAAAAACAAAGGGTAAATCTTTTACACCTCAAAAAAGAAAAAGAAAGTTATTAAGAAAAGGTGATAACACCGAATTTGTGTACTGTAACAGGCTTTAAGCCTGTCAATTCAACAGAATTTCTTAATAATATTTAATTTCATTTATTCGCTTTTATTTAAAAGAATCTAACATAAATATAATAAACTTTTGTTTTGCTGCATAAAAGCCAAAGGTCCCTTCTGAAACCTTTCAATTTCTGAACAATTTTAAATTATTCTTTATAATTTTTTCAACTGATTGAAGCCGCCAAACTTATTACTGTTATAATTATTTGTTATGGCAAATGCCTTAATTTTTATTTAACCTGAGCCGCCCTGTGGCAAGCCACACACACACACACGCGCGCGCGCACACACACACACACACAGTTGGTTAGTTGTTAACGTTCCTTCTGTGCAGGCCTTGCATTACGGGCCTGACTCACTGGCTCAGTGGGCTCTGCCTTAGCGGTTAGCGGCCAAGAACTTCACACAGTTGAGCGCACACACGCACACACACACACACACACCAAGACGGGCATATGTATTTATATATATATATATATATATAAAGTTAGTTAAAGTTGGCAATGGGCAAATTATATAACAATGTGCTCCAGCGCCTAAGCCACAAATCTCTTTTGTGAGCCCAAGCAAAAGTACAAGTTGAGAGCAGCTCTCGAATGGGCAGTAAAACAAATGAGAAAAGAAGATGAAGTTGAAGCAACAGCCGCAGCAGCAGCAACATCAGCAGCAGCGGCAGCAACATCAGAAGTGGAAGTGGAAGCAGCAAAAGGCCAAAGATAGGTAGCTCTAGCAAAGGTAGCAGAAAACTTGCAGCTAGCTGAAGCACATCATGAAAATGTTGTTGATGATAATAATGATGATGATAATGATGATGATGATGATGATGATGGGGCAGGGTCTGGAGCTGGGTTTTGTGCCGTTTCGCGCAGCGTGTGTGTACACAAGCCCAAGTTGACTTTGGGCGTTGCTCCTCATGCGGCCATTTGGCCAAAGCGCAAGGCACAAAAGCAAAGGCAAAGGCAAAGGCAAAGTCAAGGCAACAAGCGGCAAACAAAAAGTGGTAGAACCAGTAAACCAGGCAGCAGCAGCAACAACAACAACAACAACAACAACTGGCAACACGATTCTTGGCAAGGGCATGCCACACGAGAGATGTAGATGGGCACAGCGACGACAAGAGTCGAAAAGAACAAAACCAAAGCGTACAGAACGTGGCCCAAACCGTGTCTCAAGTGCAACATAATGTTGCTGTTGTTGCCACGGCCATAATTGCTGTTTGCCAGCGTCTCTGATTTAGCTCCCATACACACACACACACGCACAGAACCCTGAGTACTTGCCTTATAAATATACATGCATATGGAGCTAGAGCTGGAGCTAAATCTATGCTCGGCTGCACAGTGAAAAATAAAAATAACAATAAGAATCTTGCTTAATTTCATTCTTTTTTTTTTTTTTTTTTGGCTTTCAATTGAAGCCCCGGCAAATGCTCGACCAGTTCGCTCAGCAAAGGCCGGGGCAAGGGGTGCGGTTCGAGTACCCATTTTATATCAAATTCGATTTTCAAAGTTTTCCGCAATATATTATTTAATATTGAATGCAAGCGATGTTACATAAATTACCCGGCATTGCCCAGTTCTTACTCGGTTTTTGTTATAAAATAAATAAATAATATTAAGCAAATAAATAAAATAACTAAAATAAAGTAGAGCACGTAAAGTAAATTAAAATAAGTAATATTTGTAAAGTAATAAAAGATATACAAATAAATTAAATTAAATAAAAATAACATAAAATAAAATAGTAAGCATGTTGATGGCTTTGAACCAGTGACTTTTCTTTCGACGAACAAACTGTTGCAATTGTTGTTTTTTTTTTTTTTCATATATAAACCAACATTTTTTGCACTGTGTACTCCATAAATATACAAAAGCTAGACCAGTAATTGCATTCTGCTAGTGCACAGAAAGATGGAAAAATGCTCAAATGTTGCGTGCCACAAGTGGCAGGCATAAATATTCATATGCAATATATACTATAAATATAAATATATAGATAGATAGAGAGGGGAAGAGGGAGAGAGGCGCGACCTTAAGACAAGGTCTGCTGCGCGCGGCTAAAAATTCCTAGAACAACAACAACAACAACTACAACTACAACAACAGCTGCCCCAGCTAACTGCGCCAACTTCCTGTACCTTATTTTTCGTTGCTTTTGGCCAAGTTTTTAGCAAAAATTGCACAATCGTTTTATTGCCATCTTTTCATTCCATTTCATTTCATTTCTTTCTGCGGGCCAAAGTAAAAGTCAATAAATTCAAAGGAAATTCATTGATAAAGTCGCCGCGATAAGTCAACATTGCCCGTTTAGCACTTGATAACAACAACAACAACCAGCGACAGCTCTGGCAGCTGTTAGAAGCCAGTCAAAAAAAAAAAAAAAAAAATGCAAAAGAAAGAAATAAAACGTTCAGAGTTCAATGGAGAGTTGACGCCGCGTACACGCGCAGATGTTACAACACGCGGCCGGAAGTTAGCGAAAGGTTGCAAAAGTTCTGCTCTGTCATTTATCTTTCTTGGCCCGCCTTAAGCCATGGCTAACCAAGCCCAGTGCAACATTACGAGTAATGCCAGCAATGGCCAAAAGTCAAATATCAGCTGGAAACGTAGCCAAATGAATAATTAAACATCTCATCATCTACTTAAGTCTTATGTTGTAAACATCTCAAAAGAATCTTAAGTGCCTTAAGGCTCAGCAAGAGTCGAAGATTTTGCCGTATACAAAACCCAAAATTACCTTAGAACTTTCTCAACATTTCTTCGATTTAACTTTTAATTTGGCAAATAGCTTTGACATCTCAGGAAGTTAAAAAACCAAATGTTTCCAAATAACATATTTTCTAAGTTGTTAGGAGCATACAGTATATATATTATATTGGAGCAGCATTTGTAATTCTTATTAATGTTCCAAATTGCATTAATATATTTGAGAATTTCAGATGCTTTTTATCACATATTACTTTATTATCTATTATTTTTAGTTCATCTATTATTGTATATTTATTATCAGTCATTATATATTATTAATTATTTATTATTATTATTAATTATTCATTATTCATTATTTATTATTCATTATATATTAGTTATTATTCATTATCTATTATTTATCATGAATTATTTTTATTTCTTATTATTCATTATTAATTATATATTACGAGTCTTTTCTATGCAATTCTCAAAATGAATATGAATATAAATTTTCATAAAGAGAAAATAGTTACATAAAATATCTGAAAATTCTATATCAAATATTATTTGAGTATCTTAAAATAGGCTCAACTATTAGCTCAAGAAAAAAAGAGGAAAAAAAGTGAAAAATTCAATGCACAGTCTTAAACCAATAAGCTTTTTTATTCCCATTTCAAGGGGACAACGTTTAATTTCAAATTAGCTCTAAGATTCTCAACTCAATTCAAATATATTGCAATTCTGTACTTAGTTTAAGATATTTTTGCACAGTTCTCGTATTGGCGATGCCCAAAATCCTGTTTCTTTGACCATTTCCACTTAAGCTCAGGTTTCAGCTTAGGCAAAAAGTTTTCTTGATTTCTTGTTTTTTTTTTTTTTGGTTTGTAGAATACCTTATTAGGTATTCTCTTGCTCGCTGGACAATTTGAATTGTCTGAAGAGATCCTGTGGCAAGTTCGTTGCCTAAGTCATTTGTGTTTTTTTTCTCTCTTTTCTCTCTTTTTCGTATAGTTTTTTTTTTTTTTCTGCACTGCGTCTGGCATTTGTTTTTACCTGCTGCCCGACGACTGATAAACAATGCAGTTGTCTACCTGTTTAAGGGCTGACTCGCCCGTCTGCCTCATGCGCCCCGTCTCTTTCGCGCTCGCACTGAAAATCAAACTAAATAGCAAACAAAAATGTAAAGAAGGGACCACAAAGAGTTTGACAATCAGAAAAACGAAGCGAGAACCAAAAGCGAAAAGGGCAAGAATCCTGCACACGCACACACACACACACACACAGATACACACTGTGATAAAATTCAAAGCTGAGATTTATTTGTGCAGTGAATCAACACACACACACACACACACCCACACACACACAAGCAGAGCGAGAAACTGGTCTCAAGTGCTGCGCTCGACTGCGTTCCGCGCATAAGAATAAAAATACACTTTTTACGTTTCTGTGTGTGTGTGTGTATTTGAAAAGAACAAAAAAGTAAAAAAAAAAATAAATAAAGAATAATAATAAAGGAAGCGAGTTTTTTTCGCTTCTTCTTCCCATTTTTGCTGGCTGGGCACTCTTTTTTTTTTATTTATTTATTTGGTATGCGATGACGACGCAGCAGCAGTTGGAGCTCAAATACCTGACCAGAGGCCTCGCCTCTGGAGACTCGCAGCGACTCTCACGACTGACTCTCTGGAACGCCGAGTCTCGACTTTGTCTTTGGCCCAGCCCTGTGCTGCGTAAAAGGTGTGCGTGTGTGCATGTGTGTGTGTGTGTGTGTGTATTGATTGCACTGCCTGGCCCCTTGCGCCTTTGTTAGCCCCTGTCACGGCCTTTGTCTACCAAGTCATCTTTCAGTTTTAGCCTGAAATTGCATTTAACAGCTTCCACACAGAACTCTTCTCGATTTTGCGCTGCCTTCAAGTCGCTTCTCCCTTAATTGAATCAAGGCCCTAACAATTGCACACCAATAGCCAGGCAATTGAACCTCGACAGGTTCTAGACTGTTGCAAGTTGCTTTCAACGGCACCTTACAAATCTTCTCATTTGTTACTCTGGCATTGCGTGCCTATTAAAGGAAATAACTCGACTCTTTTGACGACTTTAACTGTGTTTTCTACTCAAGTAATCACATGCCACAGTTTTATAGGCTAGCGCTTAAAGTCTCTGAGTTCAAATAGTCTACTAGAGATATATTTTCGTTAGTTCAAGGAATTCAATTATAAATTCTAACTATTTTATTTGTAAATTTAAATTGGTTTTAATCAAAATTGTTTAATATCCTTGTGAAAATTAGTTGAAAACATGTATCACACGTTGCTGGAAATCCACTCGTTTGAGTGGAATTGGTATTTATATTCACTTTAATTTAAATTTATCAAATTCAATGATAAATTATAATAATTTCATATGTGAAGATATGTTTCGCAAGTTTCTGTAAATCTACTTCTTTGGATGGAATTCGACTTTTGATTCGATTCGAGCCAAGAATCTCTTTCTAACCAGAACTTTTTACAGCTGCATTCAAATTTCTGAAATGTGAATCTAGATTTGAACCCGTGCCCAATTGTTAGTTAGCAAAAAAAAAAAAAAACCCACACGAGTGTTTCACATTTTGTCGCAATCAATATTTTTTTTTTTTGGAATTTCTGGTTTTGTCGTTATTGTTGTTTTTTAATTCAGTGTCAATAACTTGTAAATTGTTTGCTGTATTTTGAATTTCAGTTACCTTTTTTGTGTGTTTTTTGTTGTTGCTGTTGTTTTTTTCTGGCATATTTATTCACATGTATTATTATTCGTATTATTATTATTATTAATATGGAAACTCGTTTCGGTTTAGCGAGGCGATAAAGCACAAAATTATTTCATTTGTTTTTGTTTTATGTAGCTTATATTTATAAAAAATATTGTCGATTGAAACACGTTTAACGCTTCACAACAACAACAACAAGAGCAACAACAATAGAACTTGTTTCCTTTTTGTTGTTATTAAAAGTTAACTGTTGTTTTGTTTAACGCCAAAAAGACGAACGAGTTTCGCGTTCCGCATGCTTCAGAATACAATTTCGATTGTTGATTCTTTGTTGTTGTTGTTTTTTTTTTATTTTTTTTTGTCGTCTTTATTTTTTGATGAGACATCTCTCAATTTCGTATGCCCAAAGCGAGAGAGCGTTCGTAAAGGATATAGCAATATATATAGAGAGATATATTTATGTAAATTTTTGGATATATTTAATGAAAAACATTTCTGTATTCATGAGCAGAATTCGGATTCTTTTATGAGATGGAGAACAATCTTATATTACAAAACAAATATAACAAAAATGATTAAGAAATTGCAAATAATTTCTTTATAATATTAATAAAGTAGAAGGTAAACTGTCTGCCTCCTATCCTCAAATACTTCTTTCTCTATCTCTTTCTTTTATTCTCTAAATATATATCTTTCTCTTTCCATCTCTATCTCTATCTCTCTCTCTCTCTCTCTCTTTATATCTTTTCTCTTTCTCTTACTTTCACTCTCTTGTCTCTCCCTTCTATATTACTTATTTTGTTAACATTTTTCCATCAGTTTTTGTTTTCAATATTTGTTATTTGAGCATTATGAAACGAAATGGAATGGAACACGACAATTTGCGACCTTTTGCTTTGGGGTCAAACTCATAAAGTCCCTCAAATCCTGTATGGAAATTTAACTGTTTAGCGCGGAAAAGGAAACTGAAATCTCCAACTAGTCTCAAGCTCAATGAATTTGGTTGCTTGAAGGTGTTGCCTATAGTTAGAAATAAACACACAAACTCACACACATACACACATACACACACACACGCGCACACTTTCACAGTTTTCATTTTCATTTGGCTTCATTTGATTACGTTTAATTCAAGTGTGCGAATTGTATTATTATTCAATTGCATTTTGTTATTGTTGCAAATGCAAATTGAGCAAAAATATATATAAATAAAAAGTGCATTGTTTAAATAACCATTAAATGCATTTAGTTATTGATTAAACAAATTATGGGCTCGTTTAGCATGATTTATTGTTGCTCTATGCTAAACAGTTTCCGCTCCGGCAAATGTCAATGTCAAGCGCAAATCAAATTGTGGTGCCAGGTTAGGGTTTAGCTCAAGGGAAAATGCTTTAAATGGAAATTGTGTGGAGCAACGCGTTTTGATTACATACAATTGCTGATAGACTTACATATATATTGAGAAATATATTAGATATTTGCTTGAAATTAGCATTGGCACGCCGAAGATTCAATACGCCAACAAGAGTGTTTGGCTCTTGCACAAATGTGAGAATAGTTAAGCTCGCAAATACTGAATTCTATAAAAATAACTTAAGAAACAAAATATTTTGCCATATAAACAACTACTTATGGCCCGATGGAAATTGATCAAGATTATCTTGATATATCTAAACACAATATCTCGATTTAAGTTTTTCTTACCGATCTTTTCTATGTCAACTATATAATATAGTGGTCCGATGTTTATAGGGGTTATATATCGACAGCATAGCATCTGGCATAAAATATAAAGTAATTCTCTTGATAAATATTTGAGTCGGGCAAACCGCAAAAAACTCTAAGAAATCCTTAAGAAAGTTCTTCAAGCCTAATAAATATTTAATATTTGTCCAGTTTATAGAACTTTTGAAAATGCTGAGAAATTGTCACGCAAATTACTTAACATTGTGTCTTACAACATTTTTCCCATATCAGATGATGCGACAATACAGCAACAACAACAACAACAATAGCAACAACAACAGATATTACAACAAATTAATGACAATATCAATAATCGCACACACACACACACACACATGAGAGTGTAAAGCAGCTCAGCAGCAGCCACAACAAGCAACTGCATGCATACACCTACACACACAGACAGGTGTGTGTGTGTGTGTGTGTGCACATATGCACATGTAATGCACACACTAGTGTCATGTATTTTTCAGGTCAGGGTTGACTTGTGACTGACTAAATGAATGAATGAATGAATTGAATGCATGAATGCGCCCCACCAACTGTCCCGCTCGCGCTATGCGAGTGTGTGAGAGTGTGTGTGTGTGTGTGTGTGTGTGTGTGTGTGTGTGTGTGTGTGTGTGTGTGCACGACTAACTATATTTATTGTAAAGCTGAACCGCTATACGCTAGCCCCCTCCCATCATACACAACCCCAAGCCCAGCCACTTGTCGCTGCATCTCACTCTCCCTCTCTCCCTTTTTCTCTCGCTATTGCTCGCATTCTGTCTCGCTCTGTCGCAGTGCAGTCTGAACTGGTTATGCACTTGACAACTGTCAAACAACAACGACAACAACAACAACAGCTACAAAACTGCAGATGCCCCCGCCTCGCCTAAGCTGCTGCGCGAGATGCTGCCTCAATAGGGCAACTTTGTATTTTTTTCAGTATTTTTTTGACAAACCAAAAAAAAAAAAAACAGAAAAAAAAGTGAATTTCAATCTTGTTAAATTGTTCAACAAATTTCGACAGGCGCTGCGCTTTGTTTTTCTTTCCATTGTTTCGTTTCATTTCATTTCATTTCGTTTCGTTTCGCTTTTTCTTCTTCCTTTCCCCGCTCCGCTTGGCATTGTGCAATTTTGCACATCTCGCAGCTAAATAGCTGCGCGGCCTGAATTGGTCAATATTTGACCTATGAATTTGTGAAATGTTTTTATTTGAAATCTCTTTAGCTTTTTTATTTTTTTTTGGCTCGATTTGCATAAAACGGCAATTTCAATATTATGGCGCGAGATGTGTCATTCGTAACGACTGAAATGAGCTGAAACACGTCAATTGGTTGCAGCAGAGAGGGAAAATACATGGGGACCTGCTGAGTTGGAAGCTTTTAATCACAATTTCAAACAATTTTGGGTATATGTGGCTTACAAACAGCCACCTACCAAATCTTCAAGCTCTAACTAACATAATCCCCGAGTTCTGATAGGCTAGTGGCTGGATTTTGGGGACTCTAGTCTCAACAGCAGCCACATACGAAATCTTCCATCTCCAAGTACTATAATCGTCAAGTTAGATTATTGCCTTAGCAGCAGCCACATACCAAATTTAACAACTCTAGCTCCTTTAATACCCGAGTTCCGATAGGCTAGTGCCTTATACAATATGGTCTTTCATATACACCAAGCCGTAAAGTCTTAACAGCACTCAAGTACCAAAATTTTCGAGTCACACTCTTGCAATCGCCCAGTTCTTATGGCCTGGTAACTGTGCAGACATCTTCCTCTGTAATTTATACAAATTTTAACAACTTTATTGCAGCTTGTCGAGATGTTGTTTAAACAGTTTATGAGACAATTTCGTTGAGAGCTTTTGTCCGATTAGATGGACTGCGTGAGGCATCACTTTAAAGCGCCATAGCAAATACTTGAAAAACAGTTTGTCAAATTGCTGCTAATTTCGTGTACAAATCTTAACGCTACGAAATTGCCCAATTGGAGTTCGTGTGTGTGTGTGTGTGTGTGTGTGTGTGTGTGTGTGCCTGTGTGTGTAATTGTGTGCATGTGGCCACACCCCAATTGATTACATACAAGAGCTGCGGCGGCAACAGCTATCAGATTGGCAATGTCGGAAATTTCAATATCAATATCAAGTTCGTTGCCTAAGTCTTTTGTTTGCCGCTTGCAAGTGTAATTTTTGACAAAATACAAAATCAAAACAAATCGCAAAAATATATATATGAAAAATCATGCAAAAAAAAATTTTTAAAAACCAAAGAAAATTGAGCCCAATAAATTATAAATGCATATCTTAATGTATAAATTGATTTAACTAAAAAATGATTGAATTAAAAACTAGATTTATAAAGAGTTAAATGTATAATCAGCTTAAAATATAATGAAAAATTTAACTAAGCTAAACATTAAATGTATTTGCATGTTATTTACATAACAGCATCGATTTTTATATATGAATCAAAGTGATCGCATTCACAAATATCACAATATTTATTATATAATTATCACAAATATTTATTATTTCATTATTTCAAATTCATTTTAAAATTGTATTATAATAATTTAATACATTGTCTTAAAATGATCTTATTATTGTTTTATTTAATAATATTATTTTATAAATGTTGTATTTGATTTATATTATTTAATTATTTTCATTATTTTCATTATTATTATTATTATTATTATTATTATTATTATTATTATTATTATTATTATTTAATGCAATTTTTTCATTTTATTATTATTTATTTATTATTTTATTTATTAACATTTTTTTATTTTCAAATTATGTTACTTTATTTTTTTCAAATTATTTATTAAACTATTTTCTTTAAAAGAAAATATTGATAAGCTAAGGCATTTTGATTTTTGTATATACAAATCGATGCATATATGTTAATGTGTGTTGCTCTGTAAGCCTTAAGAGGCAAGCACATATAACATACACACACACACACACACACACATAAAGTAAAGATAAAATAAAAAGAAAAAAATCTACCGGTTTTCAAGGTTAGGCGCCGCTTTAACTGTATTAACAGCGGGCCGTAATCACAGCGGCCGCAGCCGCAGCAAAAGTTACGTCATAAATGAACAACACACACAGCGGCAGAGACAACAACAACAACAACGACAACAACAACAACAGCAACAACAAAAGAGACGGCGACAACTTTTGTTGCGCTTGTTGCGGTTTTGGCTCATTTCATTTGGAAGCTGATATACGAAAAAAAAAAAAACAAAAACAAAAACAACAAAATAAAACTCAAAAACTGAAACCCAAACTGCAGGCAATAACAACAACAACAACAACAACAATTTAACGCATAATTTCATATTTGTAACAAAATACAATGGCAAGCGAGTGAGAGAGAGAGAGAGTGGGAGAGGGAGAGGGAGAGGAAGAGTAAGAGAGCGAGAGGGAGCATCATTTATATGCATAATGTTGTAAGTGGGAGTTTACTTAATACAAATTTGTAGCTGATTGTTGTTGTTGTTGTTGTTGTTGTTGTTGTTGTTGTTGTTGTTGCTGTTGCTGTGTTGTTGTTGCTGGGATGCTCAACTTGTTTTCCATTGATTTGTTGGTTTTAAAATGTGGGTCAAAACTGGTAGGTAGATCGGCAACAGCAACAAAAAGGGACGCCTGCATCATTTCATATGTTTACAGTTAAAAACAGCGCCAACAACAACAACAACAACAACAACAGCGACAACAACAACGCTGCAAATTGTCGTCCGTGTAGCAATAAATATTGAAGCAACAATGAAATAAAATGAAACGAAGCGTTGCTCATCAGCACAACAACGTCATCAGCAACATCATCATCGGCAGCCTCATCATGATAGTCATTGTCAGCGGGCATCATCATAATTAAATTCTGCTAATTTTGCATGCACACATACATACACACATGTATATTTCGTATATGTATATATTGACACATATATGGCATAAAGGCTGATGCTGTAATCATCGCCTGTAACGGTTGAGAAGGTCAACCAGATGCGGTTTTCATTTCAACCAACCAAAAGCAGCAACAACAACAACAACAACAACAACAACGACGACGACGACGGCTCAACAAAACGGCCCGACTAACTGAAAAACCTGATTATCAATTAGGCAAGTGCATTAAATGGCACAAAATGTTGACCCAAAAAAATTATCTGCGCCCGCCTTGCACCCACGTCCATGTGACTCACACGCATCCAGATATGTTAACAAAAACATACTTCTTATATGCCTGCTCTTCTTCTATCTCTGGCTTGCCTTTGCATCCTTAAACGTCTTCTTGTTAATCAAACCTTTAACACACTGTTAAATATGTACACGAACATTTCTGTTATCTTTATGTGCCTCAATTCTTCTTTGTGCGGCATCCTTCAACGTTTTACTGTCCTTGTTCAAGCGCGAAGGTTTTTGTTAGGCGAACCCGCCCTTTAATTCTTCTTTGTGCGGTGTCCTTAAACGTTTTGCTGGCAGTCTTCGATTCTTCTTTGTGTGGTTTCCTTAGCTGCAAAGAACTTTTGCAGCCAACTCTTTTTAAATATATGTACATGATCCAAAAGTCTTGCCCTGCTTATGCTTCCCGTTCCTTTTTTGTGTGGCGTCCTTAAACGTTTTACTCTCAGCTTCTCTCAAGGCTTCTTCTCATTTTAATAAGCATATTCCAAATGTTATGTCAAGTTTATATGATTTTCAGTTCTTCTTTGTACTTAAACGTTTTACTGTCAGCAGCATTTGTTTATGAAACCGTCTTCACATTCTAATATACATATATACTTAAGTGCTTCATTGTTCTATTGTCATCTATCTTAAAATATCTCTGCTGCGACTCAGGCCCTATCTCAATTACATGAGCTGCCTGTAATTTGGGCACGCTTTGATTTGATTTATCAATCAATTAGAAATCAATGCTGTTACTCACTTGAAGAAGTATTTTAATTTCGTTACGTTCTCGAGTTGTTTGTTATGCAAACGTAAGAAAAAAAAAAAGTGAAGCTTTCAGTTTCACTTAAATTCTATACAAATTTATTGAGTCAGCTGCTCGACAGCTATTTAAAGCGCATCCACAAATACAGCTACAAACGGGATCGAGGTCGTTGTAAGCTAAAAAATCAAAACAAAACACAAAAAAAAAGTGCAACAAACTGTTAAACAAAGACGCGAAAATCAAAAACAAACAAATAAAACGCCCCGAAACTAAAGCCGAAACGAAACTTTTGTTTGGAATGGGCAAAGTTTTAACGCAATTGCGTTAAATGATTTGTAGCTCTTTTTGCTCTTTTTGTTGCTGTTGTTGTTGCAACTGAGCTAGGCGGCTGCTGCGCCTATGCGCCCCGTTGTAAATGTTAATGAGACAAGCACGAAACGACAGTTCAGTTCTATGACTTGTGGGATAAGCCAATGGACTTGTATGCGCAATGCTCACAATTACAATATGCACTCAATACACATGCGAGGGCTGTTTGAACAACATCCGGCGGAGCGGGGATATTTGGGCAGCCAGTGAAACGTTTAAGGCTGACATATGAGAACAAGAAAAGGACATAGAAATGAACCAATTGGTTAAAGAGATGAGGCTCTGCGGCCAGCATAACGTTTGAGAATGTCGCATAATGAAGGAATGAGAAAACAAAGCAGGGGAAGAGCAGCCAGTGAAACGTTTAAGAAGGCTGCATAAAGAAAACTAGCCAAAAATTTCCAAAAAGTTACAGCTCAAGGCCTGTCGCTTGATCACAAGCCCAGCTAGAGTCACTTGCGAAAGCAGCCAGTAAAACGTTTAAGAAAACTGCAAAAGGATAAATAAAATAAAAGTTATAATATACAAAGCACGGTCCCATCATAGCAGGCTTCTAAGACGTGGCAGGCTTGAATATAGAGTGCAATCGTCAGACTTTTTGCTGCACAATGAGATTCACTGGAATTGGCCAAATGAGCCTCGTATATGGCATATGGATAGACAATAGACTTGTAACGCGTTTAGACGCTTATTGGCAGTAACAATTAGCACACACACACACACACACACGCACACACTCACTCAGACAGACACATATTAGCTCAGACATTGTCACAGCGGCTCAATCAGTCGGTCGGTCGGTCGGTCGGTCGGTCGGTCGGTCGGGCAGTTTGTCAATTGCGTCTCATTCAGTCGCAAATTGTTTGCTTTTGCTTTTGCAGTTGCAGTTGCATTGTGTTTTAGTAGCTGTTTAGCATGCTTCTTTGTGCAACTCACACACACACACACGCACACACACATGCAGCAATTGCAATGGTTATTATTTAGTTTTTTGCTGCTGCTGTTGTTGCCGTTTGCAACTAAATGGCAAACAGCAACAGTCATAAAATTTAGGTCAACGCATATAATATATTCATTCTAAAAGCGTCACTCAGTGTGTGTGTGTGTGTGTGTGTGTGTATTGGTCACTTTGAAGCGTGTCGAATTAGAAATATGTTGACAAACTCATTTACGTTTTGTTTGCGAGCTGCTGTTGTTGTTGTTGTTGCTGTTGCTGTTGCCATTTTCTGTGCCTCATTGTTTGTGCAACGTGCTTAACGGAAATGCATTAACAATTGCAAAAGCCTTCAGCGCAGATGAGCAACGCCTCAAGAATCAGTTAAAATAGTCGAACGCGAAAAAACACAACCTTCAATGTGTTAATATTAGTATAACAGATGCTTAACATACAAGGTAGCTGTTAGGTAAAAGCATGCCATAGCTGTTTTAAATAATCGTTAACAGTTAATAGAAAACTATTTACTTGCATGTAGATTTAACAGCTGCTTAACATATGTACTTTGCAGCTGTTAAGTAAAAGCTTGCCATATCTGCTAGTAGAAGTGCAAATGGTTGTCAACATACTTTAGTTTCTATAACAATTTCTCAACAGAAAGCTAGTTCGTTCTTTGTTGATTTAACAGCTACTTAACATAGCCTGCGGCTGTTAATAAAAGCATGCCATGCTACTTCAAATTAACTTAAATTAACATAGTCAAAATGCAAAGAAAACACAACACACACAATAAACTGAGAGATACCCTGTAATACAGAAAATCACATGAATCAGACACAACGTGTTTTTTGGTAAAGCAACAGATAATCGCAGAGAAGAAAGATGCACGATTTAAACAACCTCCAAAGCAATTGAAATAAATAAATGCATATGCTATACAAGAACTAGAGACCAGCTACAGGGTATGAGAAAAATAGCTTAATCGTTAGATAAATTAAAAGCCCGGCCACTTAATAAACAATGTAAACGAGTTAACGAGGCAAAATGAAACAGAGCAAGGTTAACATTGACATTAATACCGCAAAGAACAAAAAATAAATAGAAATAGAAAAAAAAAAAAGAATCATATATAGAAAAAAAAGCCAAACAAACAAACAAATTGAAGCACATAGCTAGAATACGGCGGCAAATGGAAAAAACTATAAATAAGAAAAAAAAAAATAGAAAAAAAAACAAGCAAGCAACTGTAATTAGCAGCTGCACAAAACGTAGCACATGTTGTTGTTGCTGTTGTTGTTGCTGTTGTAATTGTTGTTACTGTTGTTGTCGAGCATGTGGTTTGCAATTTAAGACGCGCTTTGAGCTTGAAAGCTGTCGGCATCTAAGGCCTTAGATACTGGCAACAACTGCCAATCTGAGGCTGAATCTCAATTCTTTAAGCTGCAGTCTTCGTTGTCTCAGTGTCAAGTCGCCATCTGCAGCTTCGATCTATCAAAGCAATGGCATTTGGATGCTGTCGATAGCTCACACACACACACACACACACACATAGAGAGAGAAGCAGGTGTGTGTGTGTGTGCACATACGAGTATTTCAACTCGCATACGTTGCAATTTTGACCTTGAAAAGCTGCGGCGGCTGCGCAGCAAAACAGTTAAGACTTTGTGTAGGCTGTGCTGTTAAATAGCAGAGTAGGGGCGGTAGGGGCGGGGGGGCTGTAAGTTGTGGGGTGTGTATGTGTGTGTTGGGCTCGCTGCAAGGCTGCTGTGTCATTCAATTTGGAAATTACTGGGTTAATGTTAAGTTAAATGTTGTTTCAATTCTTTTTTATTTTTTTGTTGTTGTCTTCATAACTGAAAAACAAAAGACTTAGGCAACGAACTTGAAATATACAGTGTGCAATGTGCAGCAGGCTAAAGAGCACAGATAATGTACAGCTAAATGAATATGTTCATCAATAAATGTTGCTTGTTAACAGCTGCGTAACATAACATAGCATAACAGACTTAAAAGTTATGGCACGCTTGTAGTCAACAGCTGTTTATGCAAATGTTAAGTTACATAATTGATAACAGTATGTGACAGATTGCACTAACAGCTCTGTTAACATTATGTTAGGCAGTGTCATATAAAAGTTATCTAATTTGTAAATATATAAGGTTGGATTTAAGCATTAATTTTACTAGCATAAACATTTAACAGCATAAAGCTAACATTTGAGTTCGCTTTTAATAGAACTGTAAGGGTTCTTATTGATTTTTAAATGCAAAGTGTTAATAAAAGTCTTAGAAATATTTCAATGGACAGCTGTTAGCTTAACAGAATGCAAAACAGTTTCTGTTAAGGCGGTTTATGTGAAAGTTCTGTTAGTTGATTGGACAAAGCTACATAAAACAAACAAGAACTTAACATTGATTCATTCCATTAACAGCACTGTTAAAAATTAATAAAAATCTTGCCAGCAATTAATATGCGCAATTAACAGTGTTACATTAACAGGCGTTACCTTAAAAATAGGTGTTATTAATTACATAGTCCCAGCGAAATGCCTGCGAATCGCGTCCAAAATTGAGGCGGCAACATTTTAAGGTAACAAATTGCAACAAAATTATAAAGTTGCCAGAACAAGTAACGCGTCGGCATTTATAATGTATAATTTATAAAGCTGACCAACAAAAAATGAAAATGAAAAAAGTGAACAAGAAACCAAGAAACCAAGAAAGCGAAAGAAAAAAAAAAACAACAACAAGATTAAACTTGACTTTGCTGATTTGAGGGCATCGATAAACTTAATTGCATGGCACTTAATGCATTTTAAGGTTTGCGCCCGAAACCTGAGAACCACAACGCCAGGCCACATACAGATACAGATAAACATATATATATATAAATATATATATATATATATATATATATGTGTGTGTGTGTGTTGGCACTAATAAAGACCTTGTGCGGGCCCTTTGGCCCTTAGAAATCGAACTATCAACAGCTGCCCCGAAACTCGAGCCCCGCAACGAAGCCCAAGAAGAAGAAGCTGAAAAAAACGCAGCGTAAACTTTAAGCTGGGGCGTTAGAGACAAATTCATTTAAACGCAGATCGCTTAGGCAATAAATTTATAGACTGCCCGCCGGCAGTTAGAAACCGAAGACCGAGCGCTTGTGCTGGGGCAACAGGTAAAGCATATCCTGATATACCCCCGCTCTGGCCCCGCTCTGGCCCCTCTATGGCCCCGCTCTGGCCCCTGTGGCTCTGGCGCATTAGAATTGCAAAGCGTGCGACAGAGGGGCGCATTAGGTCATTTGGTCAGAAGGCAGAGGAAGACAAGCGAAAGGCAAAAAAAAAAAAAAAAGCACCTGTTAGACTCCTGGCCACTTCCTTTTTTACATTCAAACGGATGCATTCATCAATTTGGCGGCCAAAACAGGAAGCCACAGACGCGAACCGCCTGTTTTTTTTTTTTTTTTTTGGCAAATCATGCGCCCGGGCTTTGACAAGGGTCGAGAGCATCTGCTGCGGCTGGACAAAAGCTGCCTGGCACTCTTTGCCCTACTATTTTTTTTTTTTTTTTTTGATTATTTGAAAAAACGCACTTGTCATGCCGGAACGAGGGGGGGGGGGGGGGGGGCGCGCGTTGGCTATCAGAATGCCAAATTGATTAGCTGTCGACTAATCGCTGACACTAGCTGCCTCTCGCTCGCACAGTCGGCGAGCATTGCGCCCACTCGCTCGCACACTCAACGTTGCGTGCTTTTCATGCTCTATTAAATAACTGGACAAGTGGGTGGGCATACACACACACACGCACACACACACACACATGTGTGTATATGTACTTCGTTTTGGGCGCGCCTTATTGCCCCACAGCGCAGCCTCAAGACGGGGTCAGGGCCAAGTTGACATTGTTAATAGAGCGTTTATCGCTTGTGCAAGATGTGCAATTATTTCTTTAGCTGAACCGTCTAAAAGCTATCTTAGCCACATAACTGAGCCCAACTCGAAGAGCTTGAGCCAGAAACTCTTGCCTCAAATGTATTGCAACTGTCTGGCCTTTTGGGCAAAAGAATGCTGAAATCTTTAAATAATCAAAATGCAAGTTCTCTCTCTTCTATCAACTAATCAGCTCTTGACCTTATTCCCATTGTAATTCGGCAACTGCAAGAGTTTAAGCCATGGAATTTGGTATGTGCCCTGCCGCATGCTTTTCTATAACACATTTATTTCAACTTTGTGCATTTCGCTATTCAAGCTAACCTCACTTTTAAGGCATACAATTGTTAAACATATGGCAACGCTGTGTATATTAACCCTGCCCCCAACGATGCTTTTAACCCTTTTGGGTGACTCGATAAAGCGGCGACCCTTGAAGCTATGAATATGTATGTGTATATGTGTGTGTACGTGCGTGTGTGTGTATGTGTGTGTGCATAGTTAATATATGGGCAGAGCCGCTTGGCGACGTGTTTGGCATTTGCAATGCCACACAGAACAGCACACCAAAACAACAACAACAACAACTACAACAAGAAGAAGAAGAAGAAGAGCTGTGCGATGCTTGGGCTAGGCAGCGGTTGATAGATGGGACGCGTCGAGGAGTGTCGTCATCGTCGTGCATGCCGGGAATTTAACATGTGCTGTTAGCCAGAGAATGCGTTTGGAATTCGCCTCTACATAACAGCAACAACAGCAACAGCAACAGCAACAGCAACAACAACAACAGTAACAATAGCATCAACAAAATCTCATCTCATACACATACAAAACATTTCAATGTTGACTTTTTGTGCCGTTTTCCGTGGTCTAAAGAGCAACAGTTGAGGGGCAGTCGCGGGCTGTAGGCCAGCTGTTTGCGGTGGGCGTCGCGTAAATTACAAAAAAATAAAAATAAAGCGACAAAAAAACACACACACACACTGCACGACACCCGCATAGACATAGAATAGAAGAAACGCTTACAGATGCGTCGCCTAGTCGCACTTTGTATACCCTACACAAAATCTCAACTTTCATGTTAAAAGCCATGCTTATAACAGCTACTGTTAACTAGCTGCATTAACAGCAATAACAAACCAATAAGCTAAGCAGACTGTTACGTTAAGTGCGCTGCACTTAACAGCATAATTCCAATTGGAATGCTGTTTAGCTGTGTGTACAGGCATACTGTTAAGAGAAACACTCTCCAATCAGCACGTTTACAGAACTTCAAAATTGCAGCCTTAACATAGCCGCTGCAATTAGAATTTGATTTGCATAAATAGATAAATCTGTTGCCAACTCTGTTATTTTGGGTGTATAACACCGCCGCCCCGCAAAGAGTATGCAGAAAAGTAAAAAGTCAAAAATAAAATGGAAACAAAACAAAAGGCGCAAAAAGTATTACAAATTCTGGGCAACAACTACGACGCTTTGTTATGCACATTAACATACGCACACGCACACACGCACACGCACACGTCCGCTACTATTGCTGTATTTGCTTTGATTTTGCGCGTGCATGTGAATTTGTACGCACACATGTACATGCATATGCACGCATACACGCAAAGCTGTTTCGTTAAGACGCATTTTGCGCTAGACCAAAAGGGAAGAAATGGAAGGGCGCAACAAAATAGAAGCGATAACAAGAATATCTTAAAAGTTCAAGCACACGCAGCGAGCAAATACAACAATAAACAACAAAAAAGAAAAAAAGAAATAATAAATAAAATAATGTAAAAACAAATCGCATTGAAATCAATTAATAGAAAGGATAAAACGTGCATTGAACTTTCGCTCAACGAGAAAAACATAACACTGTTAACTGTTATAACTTAAAACTTAACTGTTAAAACTTACCGACACATGATAAAGTGTGTATGTATGCACATACGAACTTTCGTTAACTTTTTGTTCTGTTGCAGCAATGTTAAATTTGTTCTGTTGTTGTTGTTGTTGTTGTTGGCGAGGTCAATGTTTCTGTTATTGTTGTTGTCGTTAAATTGAACAAAAAAAAAAAACACAATTCGTTTCCTCATAGCAAACAAGCACAAACACTTTTTTTTCGCATTTCATTATGTGTAAAACGTATTTGTAATTATAAAGCATTTTTACAATTGCCTTGACCTTAACACAATAAAATTAATTACGGCAATTACAACAACTAAACTGAAAAACTGGAAAGGCATAGCCATTTTAACAGCTCGTTATGCAGTCGATCATGTTAAAGTTTCTGTGTGTGTGTGTGTGTGTGTCTGTGTGTATGTAGAACAGATTGCAGCTTGCGGCCATGTTAAGTTAACAGAACACCAATCAAGTTAACATACATGCATATATGTGTATGTGTGTATGTGTGTACATTTGTATTGACAAGTATGTGCATGCATTGCTTTCCTCTGCTAGTGGGCCGCTGGGCGTGGCATGTGCATTTTAATGGCGAACGTCTGCTATTAGCCCATTAATAAATAAATGGCAAAGCCAACATTTTACGCTCAATTTAAAATCAAATGATTGACGGGCCGCGGGGGACGGACCGAGGGCGTGACCAGCTGCAGTTGGCATACGAATTAAATGTTAAAACCAAAAATAATAGCATAATGTGCGTTTAAATGTGCCAAAGCAGCCGCATAAAATAATCAATTATGCCCGGCGAGCGGGCAGAGAAAAAGAAATAATACTAACGTCAAATGTTAAACGGCTGCGCGCACGTTCAAGGCTACAGCCGCTGTTAACTGTGCAGCGCTGTTAAGTGGCATGCGACAGTTAGAATTTAGGTAGCCCCCCCCCCCCCTCCTCCACCTCCTGACAATGACACGGCTTGCGACCCTGATCAAGAGGCAGAAAACAACAGTAGCAGATGCGCTGTCAGTTGCGCTTTTGGCTTGTTTAAAGTGGCGGGAATTCTAGCCTTTTTTTTAGCGTTATTTTTGGTTCTGTTGTAAAACTAGCTTCTTTTCTCTTGCCTTTTAGCACTGAGCAGCAGCTGTGTGCGTGTTGGGCATTGAACACACACACACACACACACACACACACACACACACACGCACACATAGCAGCCACTGTTACCATATGTAATTATTGGTACTGCGCGTTTTGCATGCAATTAAATGCGCATATGTCTGCGTGTGTGTGTGTGTGTAATTATGAAGGGCTAACAACAACAACGCCCACGCACACAAAACTTGTTCATTGACAAATGCCGCTGCATTGCATCAAACACACACACACACACACACACACACGCACATAGACAAAGCAATTGCAAAAAGCCTTGATCTTGATCGCATGAACGTAACAGGCACACACACACACACACACACACACACACACACTTGTTGAACGGCGGCCGCCAACAGCAAAGGCAGCGACGTCGACTCGACCAACTCAATGGGAATGGGGCTGTCTGTTGTTGTAGTTGTTGTAATTGTTGTTGCTATTATTTATTGCACTTGATTTGATTTGATTTGATTCGATTTACAGCCAAGACTAGTTTTTCTTTTTTGTATGTACATGTATGTATGTGTTTGCCAACCTTGTCTTTGCCCGTTTTTGACGACGCGTCGACGTCGAGGGCGACTGCGCCGGCGCCGGCGTCTCGCACTTGCACTTGCTCTTCACACTTGCGTTTAATTAATACAAAAACACTTCACAATATTTACACGTTGAACGCGTTGGCGTTCACTAAATGCATTTTATTGAATTGTAATTTGTTGAATTGTGTAAATACAAGAAATTTGATTATTTTTATGGGCGCACTGCAAAGCTGCGTATTTGCCTTTGCTTCTTACTTTTTCTAGAAGGCGAAGACGAAGAGAATAACACACACACACACGTATATGTATGTATACATATGTACGTCTGCAGGTGCGTGTGTGTGCGTGTGTAGGTGGCTTTACCACCAGGCAAATTTTTTCAACGCACTGGCAACTCTTTGCAATTACAGTTATGCGTTTGTTTTCTTATGAAATCCAAATGAAGCGAACAAAAATATAGAGCAGGCGCACACACACACACACACACACGCACAAAATTGTAGCGAACAGAAGTACAGTGGACCCTTCCGATTGGTGTCTTATTGCACAAATGTTCAATATTCAAAAATGGCATTTTGTTAGTGCAAAAATATAATTTTATAAGATGTAAAAAATATTAATTGTGTAATTAACCAAACGTTTTACAATACGCCAGCAATTGATAATAAACGAAAAGTGCCGCTGCCAATTCTTAAAGCTCACAGTTTCGAGCGTTCACTGTAATAGGATGATCTTGGCGACAGAATGGTTTTTTTTATTTTTTTTTTTGTGTTCGGTTTTCGTGCATTTCTTGTGCGCGAACATGTGAAGGAGAAAGAAGGAGATGCGCTTACAGTTAGCAAACGATCGTCGTGGCGATTGCACGGTTAATTCTTGTCGCTTGTCTTTCGATATTGATTTCGGTTTCGATTTCGTTGTTATTTAATTATTTAAGGCTCGTTTTCTTTTGCCCACCCCCCTACCCTATTCGCTCGGTTTCGGGCAACTGCCGTTGCACATTTATAACGTAACGAATGTAAAACTCATGATGCGCATGCAGCACTAACACATGCATACATGCATACATACATACATATATGCCTATAGATACATGCATACATACATATAATCATAGATTTCTTATGCGCATTTGACTAATTACGTTTCTTTTTTTTATATTTGTTTTTTTGCAGAAAATACCAGCTGTTTAACGCCAACAGAATTGTTGCAGCGTTTAAGCTCAACAGCAGAAACCTCCACCACCACCAAGAACATTAACAGAACACCAACACCCGCACCCACACCCCCCGCAACAGCTACAAAAGACTGCGACGAGAATTCGTTAACAGTAGAGGAAGAGGAGGCAGAAGCAACAACAACAACAACAACAGCAACAGCAACAACAACAATAAGAACAAGCAGCATACCAAAAGAAAACGAACACAGCCCAAAGCAGCAGCCACCGCCGTCGCCAGCGACTGCGCCGCACGCCAACAGCGACGCCGAAGAGGAAGCTGACGCTGACGCTGACGCCGACGTTGACGTTGACGTTGGCCTTGAGGCGCCAAAGCCGCGTTATTACGGCGCAGGCGTTGTTCTAACGCAGGCGCAGCGCAAGGAATATCCGCTCGAGCGCAACATCAAAGATAAGACGCAACACGTTAACATAGACGTAAGCGGCAGCAATAACGAGAGCAGCAGCTGCAGCAGCAGCGACGCTGACGCTGACGCTGACGCCGACTCCGACAACGACGACGACGACTCCGACGACGGCTGCAAATTGATTGTTGACGAAAAACCGTTGCTGCCCGTCGATCAGCCGCTGTCGCTGCGCATGCGCAGCACACCGCCCAGCGCCGAGCAGAGACCGAGTCCGCCGCCGCCGCGTGTACCCGCCGTACGCTGCAGCGTTATACAGCGCGCACCGCAGGCGCCCGCACAGGAGCAGCAGCGCGAGAGCAGCGAACTGTTATACCAGCAACAGCTGCAGCAGCAACAGCAGCAGCGCGAACGCCAACTGTTATACCAGCGCACACTCGACCTCGAACAGCTGGGACCCGAGCAACAGGAGCCGATCGATTATCACGTGCCGAAGCGACGCAGCGCCAGCTACGACAGCGACGAGGAGCTAAACGCACGACGCCTGCAGCGCGAGCGACGCGTGCGCGAGGCGCGTCGACGCAGCAGCTATTTGGCAGCGCGCGTGCTGCAGCTTAATCCGCGCCTGGTGCGCAGTCTGCCCGGCATATTGGCAGCGGCCGCTGGACACGGACGCAGCAGCAGCAGCAATTCCGGTCAAGGTTTTCAGACGGGCAACAGTTTCGGCAACGGCGGCAGCGGCAGCGGCAGCGGCGGCGGCAGCAATCAGAACGCCGGCAGCGCTGGTACACACGGCGGCAGCAGCGGCAGCGGCGGCAGCAGCAGCTTTGGCAGCGGCGCCGGCGGCGGTGGCATGGGCGGCGGCCGTGACGGACGCGGCAATTACGGACCAAATTCACCGCCCAGCGGCGCATTGCCGCCCTTCTACGAGAGCCTCAAGAGCGGCCAAACCGGTGATTCTCAAGCGACCACGCCCACAACGGGCGCACATCACGGCCAGCTGCTGCACAGCAATTCACAGTTTCTTATACAGAACGCGGCGGCAGCGGCATATCTAATGTCCGGACAGCAGTATAACTGTAATGGAGCAGCTGGCGTGGGAGCTGGTATTAACGGAGCAATAGGAGGAGTTGTAGCAGGAGGAGGTGTGGTAGGAGGAGGTGTGGGAGGAGGAGGAGGAGTTGGTGGTGGATCTGCTGTTGGCCTCGACGGTAATAACATATTGAACTTTGCCAATAATCTGGGTCACAGCAATTATAATGATATCAATTCCAATTCCAATTCCAATTCCAAATTCCATAATTTACATGCGAACGGAACAACTGTGGGTCATCCATTCTATGGCGGCAATCCCTCAGCCTATGGCATCATCTTGAAAGATGAGCCCGATATTGAGTATGATGAGGCCAAGATCGATATTGGCACATTTGCCCAGAATATTATTCAGGCAACGATGGGTCATGTTGGCGGCGGCGTTGGCAGCGCTGCTGCTGTTGCAGCTGCTGCTGCTGCTGCTGCTGGCGGCGGCGGCAGCGGCGGCGGCGGTGGCGGCGGCGGCGGCAACGGCAACGGCAGCACATTCTCTGCCAGCGCCTATGAGGACGCAATCATGTCCGATCTGGCTGCCAGCAGCGCAGCGCAGTGCACAAATGGCGGCGTTGATCCTCTGCAGTTTACGGCAACATTAATGCTCAGCTCGCAGACGGATCATCTGCTGGAACAGCTGTCGGACGCCGTGGATCTCAGTTCGTTTCTGCAGCGCAGCTGCGTCGATGTTGATGACGAGGACGAGCACTCGACCAACAATAACAGTCCGGCACATCAGCGACAGGACTTTGAGCTGGTGTCGACGCCATCGCTGACGCCGGACTCGGACGCGGTGTCGGTGACGCCGCATGCGGCAGCGCAGCTGGATGCGCTGCACGAGAATCTGTTGACGCAGCTGACCAACAATATGGCGCGCAGCAGCAGCAACAGCAGCAACAACAACAACAACAACAACAACATTGTTTATGGCGCAACGCCACAACATGTTGCTAATACACAGCAGCATCTGCAGCAACATGTTGTCAATGCGCAGCAGCAGCAGCAGCAACACTTGCAGCAGCCGCCGCCCTCGTATCAGCACGCCACGCGCAACTTGCTGCAAATGCAGCAGCAACACAACAGCAACAACAACAATAGCAACAACAGCTACCATCAGCAGCAGCTGGCACAGCAGCAACAGCAATTGCTGCAGCAGCAACATCACACGCATCATCAACAGCAACAACAACAACAGCAGCAGCAACAGCAACAGCAGCAGCAGCAGCAACAACAACATTTCCATCAGCAACATAATATCTATGCACAGCAGCAACATCATGCACAACAGCAACAACAGCAGCAACATCATTTCCATCAGCAACAGCAGCAACATCATGCGCATCACGCACAACAACATGCACATCAGCAACACCAGCAACATCAGCAGCAACACCAACAGCAGCAGCAGCAACACCAGCAGCATCAGCAGCAACATCATCATCACAACGACAACAGCAACTTGTCGCTGCCATCGCCAACAACAGCTGCTGCTGCCGCTGCCGCAGCGGCCGCCGCTGTCGCCGCATTGCGACCCATGAGCAGCAGCAGCAGCAGCAGCTCAAATCTGCTCGATGCGAACACGGCAGCGGCTGCTGCTGCCGCTCTGCTCGACACGAAGCCGCTGATACAAAGCGTAAGTGCACCAAATATACTAAAGCCCATCAAATGCAGCGGCGAGCCGCCAGCTGAGCTGGTGGACACAGCGCCGCTCACCTATCTGCTGCTCAACAGCAGCAACAGCAATTGCAACAGCAACAGCAACAGCAGCAATTGTAGTCACATTAACAGCAATAGCAAGCATAACATTAACAGCAGCTGTAAACATAACATTAACAGCAGCGACAGCAGCAACAACAACAAGAAAAACAGCAACAACAAGAACAGCAACAGCAACAGCAACAGCAACGGCACTAAGCTGGGCGGACGCGCCAAGGCCAAGGCCTATGGCTCCACTGTGGTCACATTTGTCTCGACGGTGAAGCCATCGCCGGAGGTGCCCGCCCAGCGACACGTACATCGCACCACGTTGCGCTCGCTGGCCTGTGCGGCGGCTGCGACGGCAGCGGGCCTGTTGCCGCCATCTCCGACCATTTCGGTGCTCAATGAGAGCAAAATGCTACAGCGGCGGGTAAGGGCCAGTGCCCTAAGTGTCTCTCTGTGTCTCTGTGTGTGTGTGTGTGTCCCCCTATTCCCGAACTTCTCTCCCACTCTCGCTCTTCCTCACTCTCTGTCTCAGTTTTTTTCTCTCTTACCACGCCCGCTCGCCTCTTGTATTGTCCTCTGCCCGTTTAGACTTTTGCATTTGACTATTCGCTACACTTTGTCACTTTCACAATTTTCGCAAAATCCACTTCAAATATTTCCCAAATTCCACCTCGGATACAAGAGGCAGCCGCTTGTCTCTGCAAAGTCTTAGCATCGAACTCATTTGCAATTATTTCTGGCAGAAAAAAAGTGAAGTTTTGGCCTTACAAATTCACTTGAGACATATTTTCACACTATTCGCACAATCCACGCCTTCTCGTGAAAAAGTTCGTATTAAAGTTGGAGTCTTCCGATTGATTATATGCATTCAAAGCTGTTCAGAAAAGCTCGCTGAAAAATGTGTTCAAGTGATTTGAGCAATTCCACTCGCAGCTGCGGAAAATGGTCGGAAATTCTAGTCTGAACGTTTTTTTTTATATGGATTTGTGACGTATTCTTCAAAGCTTATTTCGACATTTTACATAAAGTTCTCTTTGAAGATTTGTTTATAATATTGCAATAACTTTTCAGGCCCCTCCCCTTCCCTCCATTCCTCCCATTCTCTTCCAGTAACTCCCTCTTTAAGGCCCAACATGTTGTCAATTGTTATGTGTTCTGCTGTGTTGTTCCTTTTGCTCTGTTTTGTGCTGTCTTTTAGTTGTTACTTTTTTTTTTTTGTTGTGTTGTTGTTGTTGTTGTTGTCAACCTTTACTCAATTTGATCCCGACTTTTGACTTTCATCCCTTTAGCTGGGCCTGCCGCCGGACTTGCAGCTGGAGTTCGTGAACGGGGGGCATGGCATCAAGAATCCGTTGGCCGTGGAGAATACGCACGGAGGCCATCATCACCACCGCATACGCAACATGGATTGCATCGATGATCTCAAGCATGGCCATCCGTCACAGCAGCAGCAGCAGCAGCAACAGTTGCAACAGCAGCAGCAACAGTTGCAGCAGCACTCGCCGCAGCTGCAGCAGCAGCATTCACCGCAGCAACAGTCGCTGCAGCAGGCGCAACACTTGTCGCTCAGCCAACAGCACAACGGTGTCGGCGGCGGGGGCAGCAACAGCTTGGCCAGCATTGGCAACAATCGCAACAGCAGCAGCAGCGTCAGCAGCAACAGCAGCAATCAAGGCGATTCGCTGTGCCCCAGCAACAACAGCGGCGCGGAGGATGCCAACAACAAGTTCGTTTGCCGCGTCTGCATGAAGACGTTCTCGCTGCAGCGTCTGCTCAATCGGCACATGAAGTGCCATTCGGATATCAAGCGCTATTTGTGCACCTTCTGTGGCAAGGGCTTCAACGACACCTTCGATCTGAAGCGTCATACGCGCACCCACACGGGCGTTCGCCCCTACAAGTGCAACCTGTGCGAGAAGAGCTTCACGCAGCGCTGCTCGCTCGAATCGCATTGCCAGAAGGTGCACAGTGTCCAGCATCAGTATGCCTACAAGGAGCGACGCGCCAAGGTGAGTCACGAGCAATTCCACACAAACAAGTGAATCATCAGCGAAATTTCATGCGTATTGCCAGATGTCGATTGTAGATAAATTGATTTGAATATGAGCTAAAGTATATGCATTTTTAGAGGAACAGCGCTAGTTTGGAACCAGTTCCGGCATGGCTTGGAACTAGCTCAATGAAAATTCTCAATTATTTAGGTGTAGAGAACCAATAGAAAGTATGATGTTATGCCCAAGTATCTCAGTCAAAAAAAGCAAAAGCTCGGATTAGTTTGTTTGAAAATACATCCGGCATGGCTAGAAACTAGTTCATAAAATAATCACAATTATTCAGTTGTGCAGAATCGGAAAACCAGAAAATACATAGGAAAAAGTTAAGTGATGCGATTCACACAGATTTCAGGACAAAAGAAACAAACAAAAAAGCTTGTATAGGTTAATTTGAAAGCAGTTCCGTCCAAGCTGGGAACTAGTTCATAAAACGTTCACAAATATTCATGTGTATGGAACCAAAAGAAACGAAAACTTCGAATCTTGTGATTCACAAGTTTTTCAGGACAAGAGAAACTAAGAAAAAAGCTTGGATAAGTTGGTTTGAAACTAGTTCCGTCAAAGCTTGTAACTAGTTCATAAAACGTTCACAAATATTCATGTGTATGGAACCAAAAGAAATGAAAAGTTCAAAAGATATGATTCACAAGCAGTTCAGATCAAATAAAGATGAACTTTCAAAATTGTCAAATTGCTCTGCCAAAAAAAAAAAAAAGAACTCATAATTAAATCGTTTCTTCTTCTTCTGCATATGTAGATGTACGTGTGCGAGGAGTGCGGCCACACCACCTGCGAACCGGAGGTACACTATCTGCATCTGAAGGACAATCATCCGTTCTCGCCGGCCCTGCTGAAGTTCTACGACAAGCGTCACTTCAAGTTCACCAATTCGCAGTTTGCGAACAATTTGCTCGGTCAGCTGCCGATGCCGGTGCATAATTAAAACTGGAAACTAGCTATAGCAAAGCCTTAGATTAAGCCTAAACAAACTAACTAAACTTAAACTAAATGAAACTAACTGAATTAATGTAAAGTTAATGCAAATTCAACTCTAAGCTGAAGTTTTATGAAAACTGCCCCCACGAAAATGGCGAGATTATGTTTTGTACATGTATAATCATATCGGATATCATAGTTATATCACACACAGATATATCCATCTCTACACATATATACACACACACATATATATATATATATATATATGCATTAATTTCTAGCTATTTAAGCGAAAAACGAGACACGAAAAACAATTTACATTTAGTTTAGCTCAAGAATTTCATTTACCCAAACACGCCCTTAACACTTTGCTGTGCAAACAAAAGAAAATGAAAGAAAAGCACATTTCGAAATAATTCATTTCGTTTGATATTGAGAAAAGCTAAGAAAATGGGCTCTTAGGTTTTCTTACTGTTGGGCGAGTCCCAAAACTAATTTTATGCGCTTAGTCAAAGTTTTTTTTTTTTTTTCGCTTAATTTTTTTCTGTGTGTAGTCAGAAAACATTTTTTTTTTTCTTTGAAAACACTTTTTTGTAGTTGTTTAAGCTAAGCTTAGTCTTAAAAATGCTTTAAGCAAAACAGAATTAAAAGAAAAACAAATGAATTATCGATTTATAGTTTCTTGAAACGAAAAATACGAAAACACAAAAACTCATTCGCTAACTTTAGCTAAATGAACAAGCTGCAAGAACCTTTGCATTTATTTACAACAAATTAGAGGAAGATGAAGAAGAGGAGGAGGGGGAGGAGGAAAAAGAAGAAGAGCTACTAACACTTAAGCTACTGTATTTATTTAATTCGAATTTTTGAACAAACGCATCAAAATTCATTGTAAAGAGGCATAAAAAAAAAAACAAAACAAAAAACAAGAACAAAAAAAAGAAAACACGAAATGAAATTGATTTAGTTAAGCTGCCTAATTAAGTTGAATTAATTGATTAACTAAGAGATATGCTAAATTATGCTGTTCATAAATGAAGTCAAAGCAAACAAACAAAAAACACATTTATGTAATATATTTTAATTATTATGTATTTATAAGGCACACACACGCACACACACACACACACACACACACACATCTATTTGAATTTAGTTTAATTTCTTTATAATTTTAACAATTTTATTTTTTTTTTTGTCATAATTATAATTTAAAGAGAGCTGAAGCAACCACCAATTTGTACTGAGAACATAAACACAATTATAATAATAATAATAATAATAATATTAATATTATTAATAATAATCATAATTATGTGGCAAAGCATTTAAGTTGAAATTTTCACACACACACACACACGCACACACACGTATATATATATATATACACGATATTTATATATATAGTTCTTATATGGGCCTTACTTTGTTTGTGAACAGCATTTTGTGCAGCTGCAACAACATAATCTTAATTATTATTATTATTTTTTTTTGGATTAATTTAAGTTGTAGAAACACAAGTTTTCGCTTAGTTCTGCCCACACAACACACTCGCGCACACACACACACACACACACACACACACACACACACACAGTAAAATTATATAATTTTTTTTTTTTTGCATAGTTTTTTAAGCAACAACGGGTTATTTGTGCAATCGCTTGGTGTTGGTATTAAAAGAAAAACAAAAAGAAAACTTAACTTTAGTTCGTATTTAGGAACTTTGCAGCTGCTGCGCGCGGGCGCTGCGCCACGCCCCACGCCTGTGCGCAGCACACACACACACACACACATATCTCTATAGATATATATATATATATATATGTAGGCATATATATTAGTTCGCTTCCAACTTTAGTTTCAACTCTCGTTAAGCTTTAAACAAAAAACTCATCAATTGTAATTTAATGGCCTTTACCTTATATATATATGTACCCACACACGCACACACACTCGCACACACACACACACACACATACCCGCACACACACACATTATCATGTACTTCCCCTGAGCAAAAAATTGAGAAAATTGGAAATTTTTTTGAATTTTTACACGAATTTCTGAACTAAACATTAACAAGAAAACAAAAAAAAAAACCAAACAAAAATACGAAAATACAAAAAAAAAAAGAGAAGAGTAACACATGAAAGTGTATTCAAAATTCGTGGTAGTTTATCGTAACACATTGAATTAGTTTTAAGCAGCAAATTTTTTTTTTCTTAACATAACTATTATATGTATACTATATAAAGTTTATGGCAAGCAAATTATATAATAAATATTGAATATTACAAAATCACATCGAGCAATTTTCTATCTTCACCTCTCTCCGCTTAGATTGGCAAGAATTTTGGCAATTGGAAAATTTGAGAGTATTTTTGAAAAGGTTCAGCCATGAAATAAGAGCGATTCCGCATTAAAATCAACTGCATTTTGGTATATGCGGTAAATCGAGAAAGAAAAACTATCCTCGGCACGCCGAAGTTCTAATACCCTTGCAGACCCAACTTTTTCATAATGCTTATAGTGCTTTGCCCGTATCTAAGAAGCACATGGAAAATAGTTAATGCCGAGTTTGGGCAAGATATCGTAATAAACAAAAAAGGTTTTTAATCAAACACCTACTTATCGACCGATCGTTTCTATGACAGCTGTATGATATAGTGCTCCGATCTTATTAGGATTTTGCAAATATATGAGGAGCATCATAAAACTAATAAATGTCGAGTTTGGTCAAAATATCTTGAATCACAAAAAAGTTTTCCATACAACATATTGGCAAAATTCGACCCACGTCTAGTCTATGTAAGATTTTTGAGGGTACAACATTTTCAGATGAATTTTGACCAAGAATAATGTTGCCAGTCGAATGTGCCAAATTGTTCTAGAGTCTAACCCATGAACAAAGAGCCAAGCCTCGGATGAGATTTGCCCGAGTTATTGGGAATGGGGAATTTTGAACTATATCTATATAGGATAATATCGGCTTTGTCCGTGGCAAGTTTATAGATATACATAAATTATATAGATATTTTTATGGTGGAAAAACCTGGTAATGAAAGTTAGTCCGCAGAAAATTCCCAAAGGGTTTCGAGTATTTTTATCAGATCTATTGTTCCTAGGCATGGGCTTGAGAATCGCAATGCACCAAGTTTAATGAAATCGAAATCCTGAAAAAAGAAGAAGAATAAAGAATTAGTAAATCAATTCTTTTCTAAATAAAAGTTTAATCCTCGATGCCGAGTACATTTTTCATAAAACAATTGTATTGAACGAAATTTGCGAAAGCAAGCTAAGAGCTAAAGATTGGGTTCGTCAGAATGGAAACCCAGCTTCAAACGAGAAAGTTGAATTATATCTACGGCACGCCGAAGATTCAATACGACGCAAATATTTCTAGCCTGGTTTTTCATCTGGCTTTTCGCTCTCCAAAAGCCAGACGAACGACTGCCGAAGACGAAGGTTCCCATGGGCTACCCGATGATCCGTCATCTCCTTGGTTCCTTTTGGGTTCTCCTTGCTTCCCCTGGCTTCCTCTTGATCTGGTGGTATTTTACCTTGGGCATACTTGAGTACCCTTTGGTTTACCTGGATTCACCTTTGTTCAGTTCGGTTCCACTTTGAGCTAAGTCCACTTGGTTCAGCTTGGTCACTCTGGACTCACCTGGTTACTGTGCAAAGGGTCAAAATATTTACACAGTATTTGTTTTTTTTTTTTTTTGAAATGTTTTCACTTTATTTATTTCGCTAGTTTCATTTTATGTTTTATGTTCAGTGTTTTCTTTGTTTTGTATTTTGGGTTTTTGCAATTTTTTTGTGAGTTTTTGTGTTTTTTCTTCATCTTCTTCTTCGTCTTCATTTTGTTTCATCTTATTTTTTTGTTGTTGTTGTATTTTTACATTAATTACTGAAATACACACACAGACACGGAATTACACTAAAAACTAAAGTTTTTTGTTTCACATGAATTAATATAGATATTTATTTTTTGTTATTATCAAGAATTGTAATATATGTATTTGTTTTTTGTTTTGTTTTGTTTTGTTTTTTTTTTTTTAGTTTAGCAAGTGTTTTCTGCTGCTTCTTCTTCCTTTCAAGAGCTGTCTTTGATTAGTTAAACTAAACACTTGAAAAAATTCAACTATGAAACAAAATGTTTTTAACTGAAATTGTTTTTTTTTAAGAATTTTATTTATGTTTTGTTTTAAATTTTTAAAATATTTTTATACTTTTGTTTTTTTTTTTGTTTTTTGAGCAAATTGGGCCAATTGTTTTTTTCTTCTTTTTTAATTACATTGCCATTTACATAAACAAACTATTCCTATATATTTGTTGAGTTTGTTTGTTTTTTTTTTTTGTTAATTTAGTTTTTTATGTTTTTTTCATTTTTAATTTATTGATATGAACCACACGAGCGCGCTAGAAAATCAAACACAGGTTTTCAAAAATATATTAGTTAATATGTATTTGTTGTTTTTTTTTTTAGTTTATATATTTGTGTTTTTTTTACATGAAAATAAAAGCGAGCAAATTACAAAAATTATAATTAATATATATATATATAAATAAAATATATAAAATATGCCTTTAAGAAAATTCACTTTTCGTTTAGTAAAAACTGTATACAAAATATAAAAAAGGAAATCATAAAAAATTAGTTTAAAAAAATAATAAAAAATTTATTGCATTAGTTAATTTTTTTTTTAAATAATATATAATTAATGCATAAATACGCGCGTTGCTCACATGGTTTTCTGGCCTCACAGTACTCCAACTGATAAATATCTATATATATCTATATATATATTCACCAATATATATATATATATATAATTTAGATAATTTAGCATTTTGTTGTTTCACACACGTCAAAGTTTTTGTTATTGTGTTTTTAATTGGTAGCTTACATAAAAACTAACACTAAAAACAGACACATTTCGTTTAAATTTGTTTATTACTTTTCTTTAAATATCGTATTTATATATATATATACACATATATATATGTGTGTGTGTGTGTTTTTTTTTTTATTTATATATTTTACGTTAATAATGTAAACATTCATTTCTTATATTTTTTGTTTTAATGTTAAAAATGCTTCTAAAAATTGTTTATATATATATATATATATTTTTTTTATATATATATTCTTTAATTGTTTTTATTGTACACGCTACACACTTAATTGTTTTTGTTTTTTTTTTTTTTTTCAAAAATTTGTTCACGCACATTTTTTTTTATCATTTTTTTCTTTTTAGTTTTGTATAATACTGAAAATACGACTAGACATTCATAATATATATATAAATATGTTTTTGCTTTTGTCTTCGTTTGTTTTTCCTTTTCTCTATATATGTATATATGTATATGCATATCCATATACATATACATACACATACACATACATATATATATATATATATATCTGTGTAGATATATATTTCGTGGGCTTTAGGTTTTTGTTCAGATTGAAATTGTTCGGCTTGGTTTTGCTAAACTCTGTTTTCTTATTTTAAATTTCATTTGTTTTTTTTTTTCAATATTTCTCGAAAATGCGCTTAAAAAACTTTTTGTTCAGTTGCGGCCAGTTTTGCTTTTTGCATTTTGTTTTTTTTTTGTTGTTTTTTTTTTCAGTGTAGAAAAATAGGTACAACACAAATGTGAAAAATTGACAAAAGTGCAAAATCAATTCCAACAAAATTCAAGTTTTAGGGTCATACGACTTTTGTGCTATTTTTTTTTTGTTTTCTGTTTTTTTTTTTTAAGTATTTGTTGTTAACAGATTTTAGGTTGTTTTTTAGCTCGTTGAAAAATAATTTACACATTTGGGCGCCAATTTCTTTTGTTTTCCTTTTTTTCTCATATAAATCTTATTCCATTAAAAACAATTTTAGATGTTATTATTATTATTATTATTATCATGTAATAGAAGTATTTGCCTTTGTTTAATTTTTTTTTGTTTTTGTTTTTTAGTTTTTAGTTCGAAACTACACATTTAAATAAATTGATGTATATACTATATGTTTGTGTATATATACGATTATTTTTATGTAAATGTTCTCCTCTTCTTCCTGTTATATATATATATATATTTTTTTTCCTTTGTTTTCTTTTTCTTTTATTTCAAATCGAAGACGTCTCAAGTTGTGATTGTTTAAATTTAATTTTTTTTTTTATATTCAATTAAGTTTTTGTGTTTTTTTTTGTTTAGGTACATTTACTTAAAAAAAAATAAATATATAGAAAAAAAAAATTGATTTGTGATATATATATTTTTTTTTGCCTCAACTTTTATGTTCCTATTTTTAAGTTTTTTTTTTTCCTTATTTTTTTTTTGCATTTAGAATATAAAATATTGCGCTTCGTCTAAAGTGTGTGTGGGTGTGTGTGTGGGCGTGGCATTAGTTTAGGGGCGGGCTCTGTTCACGTTCTCAATTTGTGCCCAATTTTTCGGCAGGTTTTCACTTTAAAAAAAAATCTAAAAAAAAATATGAGTTAACAAAAAAAAACAATTTTCTCTCAGTGTAGGCGACTCTCAGTGTGCGCGTGTGTGTTTCCTTAAGTGGGCGTGGCACTATTTTAGCGTCGAGTTTCGTTATTTTTCTGCAGCTCTAAGAAAATTCTAAAAAAAAACTTTTGGCTTAAAAAATTTAAAAAAAAAAATAACTTGCCATATTTTTCCTCGCCGTGTACGCGAATCTCAGTGTGTGTGTGTTTGTGTGTGCGTGTATTTGTACATATATGTATATGTATATGCCTTAAAAATTTCTTGTTACGCTTGACTTTAACTTTTTTTTATTTATTACTGAAAAATTTGGCATCCAAGCCTTGATTTATTAATATTTAGTTGTTTTTTTTTTTTTTTAATTTGAGGCTTGGTTTACACTTAAAAAATAGTTCTTCGCTTCCTGTTTCCATTTCGGCTCGCTTGGTTTTAAAGTTAGGTTCTTTTTTTTTTCACTTAAGAGAATTTAATTTTTTTTTTTTTTTTTTTATAATACAAAAAAATTTGTTCACGTTTTGTGTGCGCAGTCGTTGAGTTTTTGTTGTTGTTGTTGTTTAATTCTTCTTCTTGTTTGTGTTTTGGATGTGAGAATTGCGTAGATATTGCATTGGCGTTCTTACTCCTCTTCTTCTTCCACTTATTCGGCTTGCCCAAAGTCTGGCTTTTGTGGGCTGTTGCGGGCGGGTTTTTCTGTGTGTGTGTGTGTGTGTGTGTGTGTGTGTGTGTGTACAGTGGGGCGAGATACAGCTTAAGTTTTGTTTTATATATCTATATATATTTTTCTTGTTGTTGCACCGCTGGCAGCTGCTTCTTCTTCTAGTCACAGTATATAAAATAGATTTTTCATATACAAAATAAATTTGTTTTCTTCTCTGAATTAATTTTTTTTGTTTTTTTTTTTTTTGTGTATAATTGGAAAAAATGAAATTTTTTATTTTAGGTGTATGTGCCGGGGTTCTGCCACACTCTCCCACTCTCTCTCTCTCTCTCTCTCTCTTTGTTTTCTCTTTCTCTTCCTGTTGGGGCAGTGCTGTTTTCTTCATTCGAATTCTTGTAATTGCTTTGAGTTTTGATGGATGCTTTTCGTATACCCTTGCAGTCAACATGACAACACAGATCCTTTAGCGTCGCTTTCTTCTATAATTATCAAGGGTTTCTTGTCGATAGGGACTTGACTTTACTATAGCATTTAGCTTTATCGCTTTCTTTCATCTTTTAGCTTTAAACATTTTATCGTATGATTTAGCTGATCGCTTTGCTATGTTCTCTTTAGCATAGCATTTAGCTTTATTTTTTAACCATAGCAGTTAGCTTTTTTTTCTTGATTTAGCTTTTCTTTTTTTACCATAGCAGTTAGCTTTATTTCTTTACCATAGCAGTTAGCTTTCTACTCTTTATCATATCATTTAGCTTTTTACTCTTTGTCATATCATTTAGCCTTTTACTCTTTGTCATATCGTTTAGCTTTCTTGCTTTACTATTACATTTAGCTATTTTTCGAACAAAATGATGGACATTTTTTAAATACTTTGCAGGAAAAACTTGCTAAGCTTTTAGGTGTTTGCCAAATTCGAGTTGGGATCTTTTGAATATGACTGCAAGGGTATTCAGAGCTTCGGTATACCGAAGCTGGCACGTTCGTGCTGGGTTCAACGTTAATGTCAATCTCGCTTATAACCTAAATGTTTGCATTTTCTTTTTGTTCATTATTAAACAATTATTAAATATATGCGTGTTTCAACTGGCAGACGTATATATTCTCTAACAAATCGTCTCAAAAAAACACAACTAAAGTCGGTGCGGAAGACTTTTTAAAGAGCGCGTGTGTGTGTGTGGGGGGGTGTGTGTGTGTGTGAGAGGGTGTGTGTGTGTGAGCCACAGCACGAGCCTGGCTTTTGGATGCCACAAAAAGCCAGCAAGGCGCAAATAAAAACAAGCCTAAAAATGCGATTTAAGAAATTACAAGGTATATATATATCTACATTGATATATATAAGTGCTTGCAGCTGTGTGTGTGTGTGTGTGTGTGTAGATATTGCTCAAATGCAATAATAAACATTAACGTTAGGCATAACAAACAAAAGTTGGGCAACAACAAACATGATTATGCTTAAGGATTGTTTGCGACGCAGCGCGACATCAACAAAACGTTTAAGGATGACGCAACAAAGCGAAAACGAAAAAGAAACATTTCATGTGTGTGTGTGTGTGTGTGTGTGAGTGCGTGTGTTAGCTTTGTTAACTATTAGGCTAATTTTGCAGCTACGTAATAATTATATAATAATTGCTTTATATATATTTATATAAATTTATTTGATTTCTTATATTCTTTTTTTTTCAGGCAGGTCCCCAAAAAAAAAAAAAACGTTTGTTTTGCGTAAATTAAAGATTGCGTCCAATTGGAAAACGAACATTGAGATAATTATGCTTCTGCTTTGTTTTACAACTATTCATTTTTTTTTTTTTATTTTTTGTTTTTTTGTTATTTGTTAACATTAAATGCTGTGAATAAATTTGTTAGTTTCAATTTGCGCTAAAAACTTGTCAACTTCCATTCTTTCCTTCTGGTTTTCTTTTTCTTTTCTTTTTTTTTTAACGTTTCTACGCTGTTTCGTAAACGTTACTAGCCACGTATGTCGCATATGGTATATATGTAGCATACTTTTGTTAGATATATACTACGCTTTTTTCTTCTTTTTTTTTTATATATATATATTTCAATTTCTTTTTTCGGAGTAAAATGTACATGCTTCCAAAACAAAATGGGCAAAAAGAAAAAAAAAACAGCAACAACACAGAGGAATTAGAAAAAAAAAACGTGTTATTTAGACGAATTAGCAAAACAAATTAAAATTTCATTAAATGCAAAGAAAATCAATTTGTATATATTTCTATATACATACATACATATATATATATATATATATATATATATATATAAACATATATTGTAGGTATTATATATGTTAAAATCAAGAACGTAGCTATAAATATTATATAAGCTATATATATATATATATATATATATATGTGTGTGTGTGTGTGTGCGCGTGTGGGTGTGTATATATAAAGCATGCTCTCGAGCTTATGACTATGAAAAAAATAGGCGCTTAAATATAACTCGCTCTACATATAATATTATATTAGACATATATAAGTAGCATATAAATATGTGTGTATATATGTATATGTAGGTGTATGTGTGTGTGTGTTTATGCGAAATTAATTAAAATTAAAACTTAGCAGCTAATTAAGGAAACCACAATAATTTCAATTTTAAGTTTTAAAGCACAAAAACTTGCTAGAGTTCTCGAACTCTTCTTCTTGTTCAAGATCATAATACGAATTGTTAAATATATATATATATAATTTTTTTTTTTTTTTGTTTTAGCAAAATTTCAAAGTTAGTTTTGTGGGGCGTGGCATTGTGGGCATGTTGTGAGAATTGCACATAAGATCGGGCGGAGGAAGAAGAAAATATTATCAACTAAATATAATATAATATATAGATAAGGAAAGAGAGAGGGGGAGAGAGAGAGAGAGAGAGAGAGAGAGAAGCTGAGGTTGGCTAGCACAAAAAGTATTTAAACAAAAAATACTGACAAAAAAAATATATATTTATATATATTTGAGAATTTGTTTTGTTTTGTTATTTTTTTTTTTTTCTTTTTGGAACGCGTTTCCTGATGATCTCTTGCCTAAGTTTAGAAATCTTAATTCAACAAAATTTGGTTTCGGGGCCGAAAAACAATACTGAACACAAAGAAAAAGAAGAGAAATAAAGAAAGGACAAACATTTGGCACACCTGGTTTGGGGGGTCAATAGGTTGAGTGTGAGATAAGGACCAAAAACTTGGTTGATAGTCAACAAATCAAAAATCAACTGTAAGCGAGATCAAAGCTAACAAAACTGAAAGGCGTGCAAGTTAAGGAAAGAGAGCGCAAAAGCAAATGGACACACAAAGAGAGTGAGACAGAGTGAAAGAGTGGGCAGGGGGTTAAGGCATTTAGCGAGAATTAGTTTAAACAAAATACAAGTAGGCTAAAACTAAGAAAAGTTCAAAACAATTTGTTGCTTACGATATGGACAAGGACACACAGAGACAGAGACAGACACAGAGAGAGAGAGAGAGAGAGAGAGACAGAGAGAGAAAGAGTGAGCGAGACAGACAGACACTGTAGGCATGGTATTGTGTGAGTGTGTGTGTGTGTGTGTGAAAGAGACAGCTTGCAACATTCTCATACATCCTAGCAGAGCAGTTGCTGCTTTCATACATTATTTTTTTTTGTTGGTTTTCTTTTTTTTTTTTTTTGCCTTTTTTTTTCAATTATATAGAAACAACTACAAAATACAGTTACAAATACGTTTTACACATTGATTTAGTTTAAGATCACGTTAAGATCACGAGCGCGACAGAGATAGCAAATTACTATACATATACATATACATATATGCATATGCATATATATATATATATATTAGATACGTGTATATATATAAATATACATGTGTATACAAGGAAAAAAAAACATAATCTCTCTCTAAACACATACATATATATCTATAGATATATATATATATATATATTAAGGATACATGGGGACTGGTATATATATATATATATATATATATAGATGTATGCACACCAACATGTGCTGCACGTGTGTGTGTGTGTGTGTGTGTGTGCGTTAAGAATTCGAATTTGTTGCTGCAGGTGCATCCCCAGCTGCTGCTCCCGTTTGTTGGCGTAGACATGTGAAGATGGCCGCGTCATGCCGTTCGACTCAATTGTATATAAAATTGGCGGCATCGCAGAGGGCATCGCTGTCATCATCAAATTTACCATTCATGGCATAGCTGCTGGTGCCGCTGCCGTATACCCATTCCTTTTTGATGAAATCGCCATCGGTGGTCGAGGACGAGGTATTGTGCAGACCACCCAGCGAGCTGTGATCCAAACGAAAATCATCATCGTCATCCGGATAGAGCTGTACGGGTATGCTGTCGGGTATTGAGTGCGGCTCAAAGAGGTTACCATATGGCGGCAGCGAATGATTTAGATCGACATGATGATCAACCAGATCGCTATCAAAGTTCGAGATGCGAAACTTGGAGCTGGGCGGCGATTGGGGTGAATGTGGTGCGGCTGAATCTTCGAACATGACCTCCTCTTTGATGAACATGTCGTTGGAATTATCGCCGGAGCCGGATGAATAGAGATTCGGTTCCACTTTGATAATGGCAGCTGTTGCCAGGGACGGTGATGATTTCTCATCATCATCATCATCATCGAAATGATTGTGATGATGATGATGATGGTTGTGGTTGTGGTTGTGGCTGTGATTATGGCCATGGCCATGATTATGATTTTGATTCAGGTGCTGCTGCTGCTGCTGTTGCTGCTGCGAATGCGGCTGCTGCTGCTGCTGCTGCGGCTGATGATGATGATGATGATGTCCATTGGTGGCAGCGCGCAATTGTGCGCTAGTCTCATCCTCATCATTATCGTCATCATCATCATCGTCATCCATGTCCGCCAGATGACGACGTCGGTGGTGATTTCGGTGGTTATTACGCTGCTGCTGCTGCTGCTGTCCAGTCACAACTCGCAGACTGCTGCAGTTGCTCTGCTGCTGCTGCTGCTGTTGTTGCTGCTGTTGCTGCTGCTGCTGCTGCTGCTGCTGATGATGATGATGATTGCGCGTGCTGCGAATTATTGTGGAGCCGCCCAGCGCCGCCGATGAGGCAATCGACAACGGCACACCCGTCGCCTTGGACACCAGCACGGTGGAGGAACACGATGTGGATGATGATGATGGCGATTGCGCCGGCGAACCAACTAGAAGAAGAATAAAAACCAATCAAATCAATCATAAGTTCAGCTGCAATGTTCGATTTCGGGATCTTTTAGTATAAATCATTTCAGATTTGAGAATCTACAAGATAAATCCATAAATTGTATGTTCGATCGGAAGCTGAACAAAGTGTTTAATCAAAAATTAATACTCTTGGGCTCTGTGTAAGGCTTAATTTCTCTGTCATTTAGAATCTCGTACATTGCTTTTCATTTTTATATAGTGCTTTAACATGTTTCTGTACAAATCTCTATTTTTTAAATTTCTGTTCTAATAAATGGCCGCCTTTTTTTTTTTTTGGTTTTCGCTATTTGTTACTCGTTACTATTTTTTCTCATTCAAATCAAATTATGTGTTAATAGTTTTATATATTCTTTCTCTGATCTAACACATTTACTATTCACTCGCTACTCGTTACATTCTACTCGCCACTCGTTGCATGTATGTCGCTACTCGTTACTTTCTACTCGCCACTCGCAAGTGACTTTCTCATTCAAATTAAACTATTTACAATTTCTACATTTTTTTTTTAGATTTCTCAAGTTGCCTCTCTTGCTACTCGCTGTGTTTAACTCGTTACTTGCTACGCGTCACTCGCTACTCTTGCATAACTTTTTCTCATACAAGTTTTACATTTTTCTAACAGCTTCATACACGCCCCTGCTATTGGCTACTCGCTACTCGTTACTTACCACCCGTCTGCTGCACCACGCTGGCCAGCGCGGAGCTAAGCGTGCCTGTCGAGTGTATGATGGGCGTTTTGCGCAACAGTTGCTGCGCCAAATTGCTGGCCGTGGCTTGTGTTGCAACATTGCTGGTGCTGTTGCTGCTGTTGTTGCTGTGATTGGTGCCGTTGCTGCTGTTGCTTGTATGGCTGCTGCTGCTGTTGTTGTTGCTGGCATTGTTGTTGGCGTTGATGATGTGATGGCCGTTGCTGGTGCCTGCACCGCTTTGTATGACCTGTGTGTGCAGCACGCTCGAGCAGTTGCCATTGCCAGTTGGCTGCTCTGAAGATTGCTGCTGCTGCTGTTGCTGCTGCTGCTGCTGTTGCTGCTGTTGTTGCACGTAGTTCTTGATGACAATGGTGCGCGTGGGCGTGGACACAATATATTGCTGCTGCTGCTGTTGCTGTTGCTGCTGCTGTTGCGGCTGCGTCAGTTGCTGCTGCTGTTGCGAGTGCGTTGAGCTGGCTGAGGAAGAGTGCGGCTGCTGTAGCGAGGCATTCGATGAGGACTCATTCGAGGAGTCCTCGCCGGTGGTTAAACGATTATTGGTCAAATTATGGACAGCACTCTCAGTCTCCTCATCGCTCAGGCCAGACTGATCATCCATGTCCATATCGTGCTGCTGTTGCTGTTGCTGCAGATGTTGCTGCTGTTGCAGACTGGTGCCGGGTTGTTCCAGATCCGGTTCCAGTTTGACATTGGCTGCTGACACAGCTGCAACAGCATTGCTGTTGCTGTTAGTGTTGTTGTTGGTGCTGCTGGCAGCGGCGGCGGCGGCGGCGGCATTGCTGCTGTTGCTGTTGCTGCTGATGGCGGCGGCGGCGCTGCCTTTGGGCTGATCCCGCAAATGCACCTGCATGTGCGTCTGCAGCGAGGATTGTGTATGCAGCTTCTTCTTGCACACCTTGCACTCAAACGGAAAATCGCCCGTGTGCGTGCGCGCATGTATTTTCAAATTATAGCGCTGACCAAAGCCCTTGCCGCACACATCGCATCTGTAAATAGGGGGAGAGAATTGTTAGAATTATATTAGTTGGCATCAATTGCATCACTCACTTGTGCAGCTTGACGCCCGAATGCAGCTTGGAGTGGCCGCGCAGCGAGGCAAGCGCACTGAACACCTTGCCGCATATCTCGCAGGTGAGATTCACGTTCTCGTTGTGTATCTTCTTGTGCACTTTGAAGTATTCAAAGCTCATGAACTCCTTGTGGCACACCTCGCATTTGTATTTATGCCTTTCCGATTGCTGGCCCGTATGCACGCGCATATGCTTTATAAAGTTTGGCCGAAAGCGCACAACACGCCCACATATCTGGCACTCGTACGGCTTGCAGCGCAGGCAATGTTTCTCATAGTTTTTTAGCGATTTCAGTACCATATTGCAGATGGCGCACTTCATATTGTTTGCATGCCCGCTGCGATGTATATCAAAGAGTTCCTTTGAATCGAACTTCTCCACGCATTCCATGCACTGATAGCTGGTCGTGGATGTTGCCACGCTGCTCGTGGCTGGCGCTGGCTTGATGGACTGATGATGTTGTTGCTGTTGCTGCTGCTGCTGCTGTTGCTGCTGCTGTTGCTGCTGTTGTTGTTGTGCCAGGGCTAGCGCCGCCAGTTGCTGCTGCTGCTGCTGCTCGTTGCTGGGCGACGGCGCTGCGGCTGCTGCAACGGTTGCTGCTGCTGCTGCTGCTGCTGACTGTGACTGTGGCGGCGCCTGTGCCGCTGCCGCCGCCGTGGCTGCCTGCAGTATGAGCTGTGCGGTGGGTCCGCCCGTTTGCTGCACCACATTCAGTACGGTCATCGGACTGCGGCTGATGACAGCCGCTGCCGGCATGCGCACATATGTGGCGCCCGCCAAGCTGCTCATCGTTGCATTGCTTATGTAGACGGGACGTCGCTGCAGCTGAACCAGCGCCGCCTCCGAAACGGGCACCGCCAGAGCGCGCGTTGTGGTGCTCACAATGCTGCCGGCGGGCAGCACCAGCTGCTGTGCCGTTGTCGAGTACTCCAACTGTTGTTGCAATGACTGCGTTCGAATTGGTGCCAAGAATAAAAACAAATAAGCATACAAATGTTATAGATTAATAAGAAATAAATACTTAAGTACTTTTCCAATTACTTGAGTAATTGTAAGAATGCTTTAATTACTTGAGTAATTGTGCAAAGTTTTGCCAATTACTTGACCAACTGGGCTTGCATTTACTTAAGTCTATATTTGTTTTAATTACTTGAGTATTTGTATGTAATTACTTGAGTAATTAAAATCAGTTGAGCATTTCAATTACTTTTTTTAACTTAATTACTTTTAGCTGCTCAGCAGTAATTAGATAATTGCTGTTAAAGCTTAACATAGCAATTGCTTCAGTAATTACTTTTAAATATTTAGTTTTAGAACATCTTGAGAGACTCACAAGCATTTTAATTACATGAATTGAATCGAATTTAAAGCACAGTAAATGATTTTCAAATATATTATCTTAGTTATACGCTTGACTAACAGCAATAGCTGAGAATTCTAATTACTTGCGAGTGCTTTGATTTAATTGAATTTACTTTTGACAATTCACTTTAATTACTGAAGCATTTGACAAACAGCTAAGCATTTGAATTACTCAAGATTCTTTTAGAATTATTTTTTCCCTTTTTTTTAGCAATTAATTTATATTATTTATGACAATGTTTCGTAAACATTTTCATTGACTACAAAAACTTATTTACGAAGTTCTTCATATTTGGAGAGCTGTTCAAACGTTTTTATTGACATCAATTACCAGAGAATAATATAATTTACTTAGGCTTTACTAGTCTGTGACTTTTTATCGGGCGACTTTATAAAAGAGTTTAAATACTCTTTCGCAGACTTTTTTGTTAAGCAAGAGTTAAAGTCTGTCCCAAGTTTCAAGTTAACTGAAAAGTTAACAATTACTCAAGTAGTTATTTGAATTCTTACAATTCCTCACGTAATTCAGAATAACTTGGACTTGGTTGTAATTAACTAATTACTTCTACATGCAAGAATTTTCTTGTTAATTACTCAAGTAATTAAAAACCCATTTTACGTAATTTCAATTACTTAAGCAATTATTGTTGCAAATAGTAAATAGTTAAACACATTAAAATGGTTTAATTAAGTGCCTTAGTTAAATACCTCAAGTTGTTGCTGTTGTTGTTGCTGTGCGGGCTGCTGCATATGCTCATCCTCGTCCTCCTCCTCCTCCTCCTCATCATCGGGCATATCGTCCAGCTCCAGTTTGACCTGCGTCTGCAGATGTTGCTGCTGCAGATGTTGTTGTTGTTGTTGCTGGTGATGATGTTGTTGTTGTTGTTGTTGTTGATGATGATGATGTTGTTGCTGTTGTTGTTGCTGCTGTTGTTGCTGCTGCTGATGATGATGATGATGTTGCAAATGTGTCGCCGTTTCGGGCTCCTCATCAGCTTCGGCTGCCTGCGCCTCCTCTTCGATGTCCTGCAGATTCTCATCGTTTAGCTCCGGATCTTCCTCCTCCTCCTCCTCTTCCGGCTCGTCCTCCAGCTCCTGTTGCTCCTCCTTGATGTCGCTGGCCGCCAGGACAGAGGTGGCGCCGCTGCCTGTCGATTGAATAATGATGCGTCGCCCGTTCAGCAGATGATGTTGCTGCTGCTGCTGCTGCTGCTGCTGTTGTTGTTGTTGCTGTTGTTGTTGGGCGCGATGTTGTTGCAGCAACAGTTGCTGATGTTCCTCAACACTCAGGCTGTTGTTGTTGTGGTTATTTATATTGTTATTGTTGTTGTTGTTGCTGCTGCTGCTGCTGCTGCTGCTGATGTTGTTGTTGTTGTTATGGTTGATGTAGGCGGAAGCGCTGTTTGTTGTTGTTGTCGTTATTGTTGCATTTGTTGTCGGTGGGTGGTTGTCGAGCTTCGACGCTGCCGCTGCCGCCGCCGCTGCTGCTGCTGCCGCCGTCGCTGCTGCTGCCGCTGCCATATTGAGCTGCAGCTGTTGCTCGTCATCCTGCTCCATGGGAGCATCTTGTAGTATAAATTCGATTTGTTGCGATAATGCGCTATCATTGATGGCAATCAGTCCGTCCATATCTTTGGCGGCGGCGGCGGCGGCGGCTGCGGCGACGTTGGCGGCAACGACGGCGCTGCTGCTGCTGTTGCTATTGCTGCCGGCAAATAGTGAGGGCAGCGCTGTTGCGTTGCTGCTGGCTGCATTTGTTGCGCTGCTGCTGCTGTTGCTGCTGCTGATGCTGCTGCTGATGCTGCTGCTGATGCTGGCCATGGCAACGCGCAACACAACAACAACAACAACACTGAAAGCTCGGCTTCTGTTGTTTTGTTTTGTCTGTTTTTTTTTTCTTTTCTTTGTTGTTGTTCAGGCGACGCTCTCTCTCTCTCTCGCTCTCTCGCACTCACACACTCGCACGCGCTCGCTCTCTGCCTTTTGTTGTATTTCGTTTTTCGTGTGCGTTTAGCGTTCTTTTTTCGTAGTTATTGCACGTTAAACTGCCGCTACTTTTGCTGCTGCTGCTGCTGCTGCTTCTTCTTATTCTGCTTTTTGTTTTTCTACTTCTACGGCTATTCTACGCCTCTCTTGTTGTTGTTGTTGTGGTTGCTTTTGTTATGATTATTATTTTACTGTTGTTGTTGTTGTTATTATTGTTGTTGTTGTTGTTGTTTTTGTTGCACTCTTCAGTTTGAAGCAATTGTTTCGCTTGCTTTTGAACGTCGCGTCGTTCGGTCATGCGTTGCTTTTTGCTGCTTTCCACGCGTTGGCGGCGGCTGCTGCGACGGCGACTGCGACGGCGACTGCGAATGCGACGCTGTGTGGCGCTTCTGCTGCTGCGGCGCATTCGCTGGCTTTCCACATTTTTCTTTTTTTTTTTTTTTTTTTCTTTTGCTTCTTCTTCTATTTAGCTGCCGCTGCGGCCGAAATTAATATTGTTCGTTATTTTCCTTTATTTTATTTATTTTTTTGATTATTATTTTTAGTTCTCTTTTGTTATGCTTTCAATAATTTGTTGTTGCTGCTACGATTAAAACACGGTGCACACAAAACCAACACAACAACAGCAACTATAAGAAGATGAAGAAGAAGAAGTAGATGTAGAGGAGGTCGAGTTGCACACTTGGGAGCGTTTATTGTTATTGTTATTATTATTGATTTCCTTTTCGGATTGTTGTTCATCAAGTGCTTTTGTAGCTGTTTCGTCGTCGCTTCTAATTTACACACATATATATATATAATATTATTATATATTTATATAAATATATATGTGTGTGTGTGTGTGCGTGTGCACGTTCACATTTTGTATTTGTATTTGTAATTAGTAAATGCGTTTTACAAAAATCATTTGCTCGCTCTTCCTGCCTGCTGCCTTCTCGCTCTCGCACTCGCACCCGCACTCTTTGTCGCTCTCACTCGCTCTGGCACACACACACACATACGCACGTACGCACGCACACAATGGCAAATACGCGCGCGTGAACAAAAACAAAAAATTAATTTTAGCTTTTCCACAAGTTTTTCACATTTGCTCCATTTTCATTGATTCCATGATTCTTCTTCTAGCTCACACACACACACACACACACATTTTGACCTTTTTTTTTTTCTTTTTTCTCTCTTCTTTTGCCTTTGCACGCTTTTCGCTCAATGCTGCTGCTGCTGCTGCTGCTACAATTTCTGTTGCTGCTTCTTCTGTTTGCGCCTTGTTCTTTAGCTTTGCTTTTGGTTTTGTGGCCTATTCCTTTTCGCCCTGTTCCCGTGTCGTTTTTCACACACCATAAAAACGTCAAACTTGAAAATTTTTTGGTTATTTTTGGGTATGGAATTTTTTTTTTTCTTTTTCTTGTCCGTTTTCTTTTTATTGCTCTCGCAGCGTGTGATTTGATTTTGCGACGCGACCGACGGCAAAAATTAGCGGCTGCGCTGCTTTCCTGCTGCCAGCTACTGCTGTCAATTTGCTTTGCTCCCCCGCGAGCAGTTTTTTTTTTCGTTTCGTTTCTTTTTTTTTTTTTTTTTTTTTGGTTTTACCGCTGCTGCTGCTGCTACACTCATACAAAGAGAGCCGTTTTGTATCTTACGTTTTTGTTGCTGTTCTTGATTTTCGACCACACGCTTTCCCACTCGCATTCGTGTGCGGCACACAGGGTTGCACACAGCGGCAACAACATTAACAGTGTTGCCAAACGGCCGCCGGCCGGTGTTGCGCAGCGCACAATTTGCGCAAAAATTTTAAGCAGCAAATGCCTAAACAGCAATTAAAATGTTCGCAACAACTTATTTATGAAAAATTTGTATTTATCAATTTTAGCATTAAAGTTAACAGAGAAGAGTTAACAGAGAAGAGTTGCCCAACGGAATTCAAAGTGTTTTGCTTATGCTTTCAACTTGCTTTCCGTTGGCTGCTGCTCTTTTGGCTTACATTTATGCCTTTTGCACACACACACACACACACACACGCACAGGCGAATACAATTATAAAGGACAGGCCGCTTGGAGCTCAACTTTTGGCTGCCGCAAAATAAGCGTCACAAGAGAGTCAGAGCGAGAGAGAGATAGAATGCGCACGAGTGTCGGAACAGCGAGACGGCCAAAGCGTTGGAGAGAGAGAGAAAGAGAGAGAGAGAGAGAGAGGGAGGGAGGAAGAGCGGGAAAGTCGAGAGTGTCAGCAAGTGGAGCGCAGAGCCGTTTTATTTCGACAGTTTTTGAATTACGGCGCCGCTGCTGCTTGTTATTTTAGCTTAACACCCCAACAACAACAACAACAACAGCAACAAGAACAAGAACAACATCACCTTCGTTCGACCGAGTCAATTTTCAGCATGGTTTTCGTCAGGGGCTGCTGTTCGTGCCAGGGGGTGGTGCTTGGCGTTTTTGGTGGTGAGGTGCTGCCATTGTTGCTGTTCTTCTTACTTTGCCCGTTAAGTAGGGGCGGGGGCATTGGGGGTTGAATTTTATGCCAGCAGGCGTCGCTAAATTCCATGCACGCACACACACACACACACACACACATTTGCACGCAAGGGCGCAAATTAACACAATATAAAAACAAAAGAGAAATCAAAATTGCGCCGCTCTATGTTTACATATATATATGTACGTCTAATCGGCTGCTATAACTATAAAATCGTCCAGTCCCCACGCCCACTTTCGCACATTCGTGTTATGTTTATATTTTTTGCCCGTTGCCTTTTGCGCGTTTATTTTGGCTCTGTGCAGTAGATTTTTGCTGCGTTTTCAACTGCTTCGCACACGCACACACACACACGCGCACGTACACACGCACACGCATACACCCGCACGCGCGACTTTAATATGTAATTATTTCGCTTTAGTTTTATTTATGCATTAGTTGTTTTGGTTTGCTTGAACAAACGCACTTGCACTTACACTTGACATCACATTTTTATCACTTATTCTAATTCGTTTTAGGTTTTTAATTGAGTTTTGCAACAAAATTGCTGCATTAGTTTAATGTGTTACGCAGTTTGATTTACGTTGCGCATTCTGCGTTCACGTTACTCATTTTGGGCTAACATTGGGCATTTTGCGTAGCATGCGCTCATTGCGCTTACGTAACGCAGTTAACGATAGTTCGTTCAGTGAGCACACTATTGACTGAACGAAACTTGCTCACATAATGAAAAAAAAAAAACCATTTGAATAACTGTAGAGGAATTAGATTTAAAATTTTTGACAGAAACTTTATAAATATATATACAAATATCTGAATATGTAAACAACTTGATTTTCGCCAGTTATATAGAGTTTATTTCATACGTATTATGCATATATTTCACTTTTATAAAAAAAAAAACTTGCAATTTTCGCCTAAAACTACACAATAAACTTAACATTTAGTTATATCTTCTGCGTTCGATTTGAAAACAGTTTCAAATGTAAATGTGCCAGCAAAACGCTTCATAGTTTATGATTTATCATGAATTATGATCATGTGATCTATTATGAAAGACTCAAAAGCAATATTTATATGTTTATTATAATATTTATGGTATTATCCTTCTGAAGCGTTGCTATTGTTGTTTTTGCTTTTGTTGTTGTTGTTGTTGTTGTTAGTTTTTGCTTGGCAGTTGCAAGTTGCTCTTAATTTCATAAGAATCAAATATATATATATTTATAAAATTATATATACCTATATATATTGTTGCATATATATATATATATTTTTTAGAATTTCTTGGGCCGTAACTCGTGTTTCTTTCTCTTTTTTTTTTTAAGATCTACATAAATACATGCTAGATATTAAATTAAATTTAATAGTATGAAAAAAAATAAAAAAATATTTTTGCTTCGTTTTGTCAAAAGAAATTCAATAATTAAAAAAACTGAACAAATATTTCTCACAAAATATTTGAACAATTATTTCATTCATTTTAGGCTGCCTTGCGATTTGAAATGATTCGAGTTGTGATCATTGATTAAGAGTTTTGGGCGGGTGATAAACGGAAAGGTAGGCATGTAGCAAAGAGCTATTGCTAAAGATTGTCATTTGCCTTTTTGCATTCGGTGTGTGGTTTTCAACTAATTGTCATGATTTGTGCTAAATAATAATAATAATAATTATGAATATAATCCAGAGCAGTTGTATCTCTCTCTCTCTCTCTCTCTCTCTCTCTCTCTCTCGCTCTCTTTCTCTCCCGTTCGCTCGTTGTCTCTTTCGTGTGCTTAGCCATGCTTGACAATCACTTGGTGCGATCGTGCTTCGCGGGCTCCACCTGTTTGGCAAACTCGCCCATCACATCCTTGTAAATGACCGGATCCAGATTGCGGCCAAGCATATAGATGAGCCACCAGTCACCGATGTCCAGTTTGCGGGACAGCGAACGACAGATTTCCATGGGTATCATGCGATTGCGCGCATTCAGCAGACGCGGCCGGAACTTGGGCATGAAGATGATGCAGGCGCTGCAATTAAATAGTTCGTATTATAACAAAGTTCGCAATAGCAAGTGCCTGTTCAAGTTTGTTTTCATTAATCCATCTGCAAATGAGCCAAATTTGAATTTACAGGGCAGTTAGGTTTTTTAACTGGCAGCTAGAATGTTGAGTGTTGCCACTTGGCAAAGTAATGTGATCGATAACAGTACATCGCGAACTGTTGGCTAACAGCATGCGCTTAACAGTGCGCTGTTGAGTTAACATTTGCAGCACTGCTGTGAACTGAACGACACAGCGTTGCCACATAATGAGAAACTTCGCCTCAATTGACGTTAAGCAGTTAACATGAATACGTAAAAGAGCTTAGCTGAGAGCTGTTAAATAACATGAGCAGAGCAATAACAGCAGGAGCTAGCAGGCACGTGCCCTAAAATATGCCTTACTTACCGGAATATCATCAGTCCAACGAGCAGTACGAGCAATATCCAGTACCAGAACCAAATGAACACATAGGTTTTCTCGTTCACAATGTTGAGCGGCAGAATGCAGAGGGAGTCGTGCGTCTGCAATGAGCCGCCGGCACCGTATTTGTGGAAAATGCATTTGGTGACACGGGGAAATACATAAACCATCGGATCCATGCGCTGCTCCTGCGGCACATCCGACAGCCCCATAATGTTCGTGCCATACGATATGAACTCGCCGTCAAAGAAACGATTCATCAGATACATCTGCACCACAATATTGATAAAGCAGAGCACCTCGCAGGCCCAATAGCGTATGGCATACAGTTTATGGCGCTGTTAATGCAATCGGGCAATCAGTTTTCATATCAGATAATGTCCGGGGCTCTTGAGATGCCAACTCACCTTCACATGCTTGATGAGATAGTCCAGCAGGGCATCGCGTTTGGCCTCCTTCTCCTCGCGCGTGCAGATCGTAATGTTCAAGCCCATCACAATCATGCGCATCAGCCCGCCCTCGAATTTGTTCCACAGAAATTTGGGCGTATAGCAGGCCATTGCCTATAAATAATAATATAGCAATAATTAAATTAGCAAATTTATTAATAGGGAAACATTTGTATGTAGATATATATATATTCAACACTTCTGAGCGGGTAAGGCAATTCGTTGTCAAGAATATTCACATAATATGCTGAAGAGAAGTCAGTTAAACGTTTAAGAAGAAAAGAAGGAGTTGAAAATTGCTCTCTGGTGAGAGTAGGCGGGTAGATTTGGCTGTCGAGTAAAAATCAGTCAAAGTCAAGAGCTTTCAAGTGCTTACAAAAGCTGCTGAAGCTTAAGCGAAAAGCTTCTACAGATTGTTGCCCGTTTTAATCAGATTTAGTCCGATTTTATGGAAGCAGCATGACTCTAAGACTTTTTTAAATGGTATTCAGTCGAACTGAAGAGCTTTCAGGAGCTTACAAAATCTGCTGAAGCCTAAGCGAAAAGCTTCTACAGATTGTTGCCCGTTTTAATCAGATTTTACGGTACAAGCAGAGGCAGCAGGACTTTAAGACTATTTTAAATGGGAATCGGTCGAGGTCAAAAGCTCTCAAGAGCTTACAAAAGCTGCTGAAGCCTAAGCGAAAAGCTTCTACGGATTGTTGCCCGTTTTAGTCAGAATTTACGGTAATAGCAGAAGCAGCAGGACTCTAAGACTATTTTAAATGGTATTCAGTCGAACTGAAGAGCTTTCAAGTGCTTACAAAAGCTGCTGAAGCTCATGCAAAAAGCTTCAGGATTAGATAATGGTATTTTTTGCCCGTTTTAGTCAGATTTTACTGTCTAATCTGTATTTAATGAGTGAGTGAAGAGATTTTGGAGCTCATCAGCTGCGTGTGTTAGCTGTCAACAGCTGCGATTAAATCAAATTAAAAAAAAACAAATACAAAATATCATAAGCTTGACTTGAAGTTTGACTTTTGGATTTGGAATTTGTGAGAGATTTAGCAAGTCATTAGCCCATATGAATACACTATCTGGCATTTCACAAGTGATTGTTGCTGTTGTTGTTGTTGTTGTTGTTGTCTTTAGTGTTTAGCAACTGTCGCTGTTTGTGTGCTTGTTGCGCAACTGGCGCGCAATCATGCTTGATTGAGCGCTCTTGGCAATACAATGACCCCTCCCCCGAAAGCAGCCGATAGCTGCGCAAGCCCTCACCCCCGCCTCCGCCTCAGCCACACACACACACACACACACACACACACACACACACACACACACACACGCCTTACACCCCTTTTGCAGCCAGAACACGCACGCACTCAATTAAGCTTCATTGAAGTACAGCTTGCTCTGCGAATGTGTGTGTGTGTGTGTGTGTGTGTGTGTGCGTGTGTGTGTGTGTGTGTGTGTGTGTGTGCGTGCGTGTGTGTGTGTGTGTGTGTGTGTGTGTATGCGCCGCAATTGAGAGCACGAGAACGAAAAGAATCGAAAGCAAATCGTGAGATCTTCAACATTATCAGCATTAAGTCTTACAAAGGGGGGGAATGTGATGCACAAGTGGCAAAGGGTGGTGAGGGGGGGGGGAGCCTTTCGAATAGGTAGGCAGCATAAAAAAAGAAGAAGCAGTGTAAGTGCTGTGAGCTTACCTGAAAGAAGAGCACAAAGCACACCCATTGATAATAGGTGTAGTACTTTCTGGCATCCTTGTCATTGAAATCATTGGCAACGCCAGGATGTGCCACCTCGCGACCGACCTGTAAATAAATACGAAAAAAAAAAAAAATGGAATTTACAAAAGGCTTGAACAGCAAGTCTGTGCTATTTGGTTTAGAGGAATACATAGATCTATATGAATAGATTTTATTTTCATTAGATTTGAAAAAATAAATACAACTTTCAGGCATTCCTATGATTCGCTGTGATATAATATGATTCTATATACGATTCGCTCACTCAATGAAAACAAAAAGAATAACATTTTTTTTTTCAAAAAAGAGTCTTAACAAATTCTTTTTATTTTATATTAAAGATAGTATTATATATGTTAGTTATTCCCATCCTAGAATTTAGATATGGCTAATGGCTGCTTTTGGATTATATTTTCGCTCAGGCAAAACGCTCGATTAGCCCAGTGTACCCTGCATAAGGATGTCGGCAGCCTGTTGGACTGCGCGCTGAAGGTTCCACGAAATCAAGAAATGCTGCGTCGGGCACTTCCTGCCCCTGTTGAAATATGAGCTATACGCAAAAGCCTGTCGCGTCTGCGCTCCCGCGGGGTATTCAATTTTTGTGTCGTTGTTAATCGGTTTCATTTTTTTTTTCGCTCCCCGTTTTTTTTTTTTTTTTTGTTTTTGGGTCACACGGAGCGCGCAATTTAAATCGGGCCGCCGACAACGCCCAGTTTATAATTGCTTTATAGCCGCAGCATAAATATGCACATATTTATGCGAGTCTCCATATACGGGGCCTACAGCATGTAATACATATCATACAAATGAGACAACGCCGGACGTGATCGGCATACAGAAGCGTACAGTCGCAACGCGGACAGCGCTCCAAGCTTGCAAAGCTTTGGAGTTGTTCGCCAACGAAGCAGAAGAAGAGAGGAGGCCAACCAAATGCTGTGAAGCTCTGCCTTGAGCGTGCTATAAATGAGTTTGAGCGACTTTAAAGGTGCATTTATGGGGTTTTTTTCAGTGTTTGGAGACTTGTGGAGACTTTTGTAGACTTTGTAAAACAAGTCTTAAATGCATGTTACCATATTCCCAGCCTTTTATCATACAAAAAGTAGCGCGAAATATACAGAATATGATTTTGGACTCTTGTGTAGACTTTTCAGAGTTGCCGAGTAATTTAGTTTTTTGTTGTATGCTGCTTTTAATGATGCATAATTACGAAAAACGAGCTTACGCGACTCTGAAAGTGAATTTACTGTATTTTTAATTTTTGGAGACTTGTGTAGACTTTCTTTAAATTGAGCTTAAAGCTATGTTACATAAGTCGCTGCCTTCTATCGTGCTAAATACAGCTAAAAACATATAAGCACTGCTTTTTGGAGACTTATGTAGACTTTGTAGAGCTGCCTTTAAACTAAGTTTGCAGTTTTCTATCATGCATAATGACAACACATAAACAATAAATTTTGATCACTTTTTAAATTGTGTTTTTCTTTTATACTCATAAATACACACTAAATGCATTTGGAGACTTTTGCGCAACTGGAAACATTCAAAATATCATGGATAGCAAAAAATGTATTACTCTGTCTGATTTTGAAGTGGTTATGTACATTTTGTATGCATATCAGCAAGAAATATAGACACATTTGTGTTTGGAGACTTGTGTAGACTTTGAAAACCAGCTTCTATGTATGTGTATAGACACATTAGCTGTTGTGTAGACTTTTTAAGTTATTTTACTTTAAATATGAATACTAAGGCCCACAATACACTTTGTGGAGAATTATGTCGACATTTTTATGGCATGTAGACTTGTCGTCGACTTTGTAGTGTCACTAAGATACCCAATTTACTTAGTATATGGAGTGGTAAGCCTTGTGGCCTACGAATTTGCTTAATTTATTGATCTGTGTAGAGTTGTGTAGACTTACCTGTCGGTTGAACGCATCCGGCATAGTAAACGTGCTGTGTATCCAGCAGAAAGTGTTGACCACATGCGGCGGAATGCCATTCACAATGCAGCTGATCGGCTGGCCCACATATTGTGTGGCCGTGATGATCAGGCTGCAGGTGAGCAGCAGTACGGTTGTAAAGGAGTTGTGCAGACGGAAGACCGCGTTATCCGTCTGGATGTCCTGCCACTTGAGGTAGCTCTTCAGGCTACCCAACAGCTTATACATCTTGGCACTATTGTATTAGTTGCAGGTCAAGGAGCTCAAGAGTTAGGCTGAGGTGAGTATTCCAAAAAAAAAAACAAAAACAAAACAAATTGCTGCTAACTGCAGGGCAGTGTTGCAAAATGTCAGGTGAGTTTCCGTTTAATTTACGGCTCGTGCTCTGTCGTCTTTCGATTATTGTTGTACTTCTTGTTGTTGTTGATCAGGCAGCGCAAACGATGCATATCAATATCGAACTGCAAAGAGACGAAAGAAATGGCAAAATATATTTTATAATCAATCTGGCAACGTATGCAAAATGCAGTGTTGAGAAAGTTTTTGTTTTTGGTGGTGAAAGAAAGTGTTGCAAAATCGACTCGACCGAGAAACAAAGGATCTGGCAAGTAGGCAATGAGAACGCGTACTAGAAGTTTCCACTACTATTTGAATCTCAACTCAAATCTGTTTACAAAGAAGTTAACTTTAAAGGTCTTTCCAACACTCATCTGCTTTTTAATACAATTCTTTTAGTTTAATTTTTATTCGATTAAATATCAAGCAAGCTTTTCATCTAATACAATTCTTTGGCAAATAGATCTATGGTATTCCAATTCAATAAAAAGGGTATATTAGTTTTGTGCAAATGCAGGAACCAGGCTGAAGAAAGCATCTCCGACACCATAACGTATATTTATTCTTGATCAGCATCCAAAGACGAGTCGGTCTGGCTGGAATGTCCCTATGTTTGTTTGTCCGTCCGTACATATTTATGAACGCAAGAATCTCAGAACCTATAAGGGGTGAAGAATTGCTCGTAGGTTCTCCTACTGTTTCCGATAATCGATAATTTTCCCCGTTGCCAAACAATCGATAAAAATCGGTACAGAAATCTTGTTTTTTTTTTTTAGCAAATCTCATAGGTTTTAAGAGCTAGAGTCTCCAAAATTTACATATATCTTCTAGAATCCAAGTATCTTTTATTTTATGGCTCCCTAAATAATATACGAATTTGTATCGATTCCATGAGAAATTGTCGATTTATCGATAACTAATTCGATTTGGAAGCTGCAAAAAAAAAAGAATACCCCAAATGAGAGCGTGTTTCAGAATTCCTGCGATGTTAAGAGCCCACAGCTTGTCTTGAGTGCAACAAGGTCGTGAAACTGAAATGCTTAGATAACCTGTGTGTAACTGTATCTAAGGTATCTGTGTATCTGAGTGTGGTGCGAGTATCTATGTGATCGATACATTTGCTTGATTGGAAAACGTGTCGAGCGTCTGATTGAAGTCAGCCGAAAAATGTAAATTTTTATGTTGTTTGCCTCACGCTATCTGAAGACAAACACGCGACTCGAGGCGAAGTACCGTTTGCTTTTCTAGAAAGGTGGCTGGCCCGGGGGCGGCAGGGGGTTTGGGGCGAAGGGTGTGGCAGTGTGTGTGTGTGCGTGTCTGCGATTGAGCAAGAACATAAATCAACTAATAGAATCTGCAGACAGCTTCAATTTCAATTGAAAGCAAATGCGCTGCACGGCGAGAAATTGATGCGACATCATTTAAATATCCAATTGGCATTTGTGCCACTTGCCACCAAATCCCCCCCCCCCCCCTTATTCCCTCTTCTCGCTCATTGATCCGAGTTGAATGCACTCGTGATGGCAACGATCTTTACACGCTTGACCCGAGCGCCACTTAAGCGCCCATTCACGTACCAATCAGTTGTTTAGCTTATACGTGTTATACCCTGTACGCAAGATGAAAGAGGGTATATACAATTCTGTTTGTCTGTCGCTAAAGCCTACCTTGTTTCCACTGTCAACGATCGAGCAAAGCTGTTGCGCTTGACTGCGTTACAAATTTGATATTCATTTATGCAGAAATGTTAATTTTCATTTAAAGTTTAACACTTTTAAGTTAACAGCCTGTGGGTTGATGTTATTTGCAGCTCTGTTAAAAGTTGATAACCATATATGTTAATTACAGCATGCCATTTGTCCACAACTGTAAACTTAACATAACTGCTTCGGCAACTCTGTACAACATTTGTTCAATACAAATGTTAATAACAGCATTCGATTGGTCTACATGCTGTTAATATTAACATCAGTGCCTGTTATTGGCAGTTATTGTGAGTAACATAATTGTTGATAACAGCATGCCATTTTACTACAGCTGTTAAGCTTAACATCACTGCTTTAAGGCGCTTGAAGCTCTGTTAAATTGTGTATGGCAAAAATGTTAATAACAACATGCAGTTAAACTTAACATGAACGCTGTCTAGGGTCATTTTATCTACTTGCAGTTACCAGTTTGTCTAATTCAGCATCGTCATGTCACAGTTAAATTTATTTAACATGCAGTCAAACTCAATGACACCTACTGCTATGTTCAGTCGACTATTTGACTGGTAGTTAGACTAGCAGTCAAACATGTAAGACTTGCTGTTAAGTGGAAATTGATTCGAGACTTGCTTAGAGAATTCTTTGATGAGCTGTTGTCAATTTAATAAAGTATTATTTAATTGCACTTCATGCCAAACTAACATGAACTTTAACAGCTAGTTCTCTTTAGCGCTTGCCTCAATATCAAGCTGCGATCTATTCAACAGAATTGAGTGTCATTTTTCACTGCTTTAGATTCTTTCAATTTCAATTTAGATCATATTGTATAAACTAATTCAATTAGCTAACTTAACAATGTTATACAAACTAGTTTATTAATGGTGTCAATTTGAATTCGAGCAACGTTTAAGAATGCCACACAAAGCAGAATTGGAAAATAACAGCAGCTCTCTCTTGAGAGAGAGCCATGGCCGTAACCCACTCGATCTTTGCCTGTTGCTGTCAAATGGAAGACACCTCAAACGAGCGACGGCTCTGCTGCGCCAACCCCAACCCCCTTCCCCTTCCCCCACCCCCCTCGTTTGCCCAGCCAACGTTTGATCCAATGTTTTCCTGTTTATGCCACACGCTTCGCTGGCTACGACAAGGCAACTGCAACTGCAGCCGCAACAATTAACCGCAACAACAGCAACAGGCAGCCAAACAATGACCACCCCCCCACCACCCATCATTCTCCACCCACACACAGCCGCCCGCCCCAATGCCCCACTCGTTGTTTCTTGTACATTTTTTTTTTTTTTTTCATTGTCAAGGCCATGGACAATGGGCAAAAGTTGTGTGCGAAAAATTTGCTGTTTCTACGCACATTTTTGAGTCGCTCTTCAAGTGGTTTAGAGGGGGGGAAGCGGCAGAGATAGGGGGGGGGGGGGGGGGGGGGGGCTAACACAAATGCAGGTGTCACATTGCAAAGGTCGTCAGTGCTAAACGTAAGTTTTAAATGCATTTTACGTGAGTTTTTTTTTCTCGTTTTGATGCCCTGTAAATGCGTGCATAGGGCATGCACGACCCGGTCAGCTGCTATGTAACAGTTGGTTAATTTAAGCCAAGCAACGTGGACTTATTATCTATACAGTTGGGCCTGATTGGATTCCTTCCCCAGCTATGCCTCCTCAAGGAACTCGGGAACTATAAGAGCTAGAGTTAGGAAAATTGGTAAGCATTTAGCATAAATATTTGCCTAAGCAGCATCCAGACTTTATAAACATGTATCCATAGAAACTGTATCTGTATGATATCTACGATGTTTTCTCTAGGTAAGACCTCTATTGCAGAGTCTAGAGACCTTATTGACTCGCCCACATCTTATATCAGCTGTGAGACCTCAAGGAACTCGGTAACTGCCAGAGCTAGAAGATTGAAATTAGCTATGCAACTCTGGCCGGGCCTTGGATAGACAAAACTAAGTGTATATGGAATTGGAGAATTTGGACTTTTGAATTTGTCGTAGCAGACTTGGAACTCAATTTGAATATATTGCAATAGGAATTCCAAATAAGATTTTGAAACCAAGCGACAAAGTTACTTGCCAGAGTTTTGGCTCACTTTACAGGGCATTTGGCAGTCGTGCCTGCTGGAGTTAAACGATTTTCGAGCACGATTTGCATCGCATTTGGTGACTTTGTTTGTTGCCGTGCAATTAGAATGTTGAGAGCTATTTACACGTTTAACCTTAACATGAATACAGTTCGAGTTAGACGCGGAGACGAACAGATAAAACACACACACACACACACACGCACACACACACGCACACTCAGTTTGTAAGTCACGTTTTTTTTTTTTTTTTTGCCAGTGACGTCACAAGTTTTAAAAGCATTTTCATTTGCATTTAATTGCATTGTTTTGTTAGCTGGTTGCATTTTTTTAGTTTTTTTTTTTTTTTGTTTTGTTTTTTTGCTTTGTTGGTAAGCAGCTGGCCAAGCGGAAGCATTTCCTCCCCTCTCACTGGCTTTACTCATACACATCCCTCCCTCTGCCTCTCTCTATCTCCGTCTACTTCACGCTCCATCCCCCTCTCGCATTTGTTGTTGGGCTACCTTGTATGACTCTGCCGCTGGCAGCTGGCATCGACTTCAATTAGAAAATGCGAGGGTAGCTCGAAACATATCTCATGCCAATGTTGCAACAACTTTTACGCTTGCCACATGATTTGACATGATTTGAATTCTTTCTATATTCTTCATGGACAATTTATCTTCTTATTAAAAGCTTTTGTGATTGTTGTCAAGCTTTATTTAAAACTTGTTAAGCTTTGGAAGACATCACGGAGCTTTAAGTACGCTAAATTTGTTTTAAAGCCCAAGATTTCATGTATACTATACAAGCTTTTGCTTAAAGCTTTATTATAGCTTTAGCCATACGTCAAAGCTTTAGTAGCTTTGGCTTTAATCCTAAATTAGGCTGATTTTAAGTTCTCTTAAAGCTTTACTATGCTCAAGCTTAGTGGAAGCTCGGTTAAAGCTGTATTATTCTGTTATTGTTGCTGTGAGTTCTCTTAAAGCCTTGTCTTGCTCAATTTACGATTTACTTTAAGTTCAAGCAACTTCTCAATTGTAGCTAAGCTTTGATGGGTTTGCAGCTATATTTTTGGCCAAACAAAGCATTTTGCTTAAGGTTAATTTTTGGTTACATGAATTCAAAGTTGTTCTGAGTTAAATTATTTTGATTATAGTGAAGCTTTCACCCAAGCTCCAAATTTTGGCTAAGCTTTAAGACTACTTCAAAGCTTTAATTGAGCTTTCGAAACCTTAAGCATATCTAAAGAGCTTCAGACTGTAAATCTTTATCTTCTACAGAAGCAAAGCTCTTAAGAACGGAAATTTCTTGAGTTTGAACTATGAGAATCTGTTCTCAAGATCTTCCACACGCGTTAAATAATTGAAGTACCTGTACTTGGGACTCGGCTTAATTGCTTTCCCAACTACTTTTAGAACCGCCCTGCCTCCCTCCCTCTCTCCCTGGGCACTTGGTACGTAAAAACCGCAAGTGGCGTGCAGAGAATCAGACAGTAAAAAACCAAAAAACTAGTAGGGAGCAGCTCAGAGACCGGGACAATCCAAGCTCGAACCGTAGAGCCAGACCCGAAACAATGCATTGCCTCTGTGCGGTTTCAATTGACCATTTCCGTTGCCCGCGGAGGGAGTAAAGGGAGCAGGGCAGGGGGGGGGGGGGGTTAGTGTCAGACAAACAGAAGCGGCAGAAATGAGAAAGATCTTTGAGACAGAGCAACTACAGATGCTCAAAATGCCGCCCATTGTCACAGCGAAAGGGAGACACAGGGAGAGAGAGAGAGAGAGAGAGAGAGAGAGCGGAAGGGGGGCTGCTGGAGATCAAGTGTTTGGGGAGTTGGGGAAGCGCTTTGATCATGAGTTATTAAGAAGCAGCATTAAAAAAACGTTGAAGAGAATGAAAAAACAAAATAAAAGAACAGAAGATGACATGGAAAAGTTGAAGGCAAATGGAAGTTGACTAATTGGTAGAAAGATGCCAGATAAATGTAGATAAAGATAAATGCATGAGAGGGAATAAATTGTCAAGGAATAAATAAATAAACGAGAATTCGTTACATTTCAAAACTATAATAAAATGTTAAATAAATTTTATATAATCAAACTTTAAAACGTAAAGTACAGAAAATTGTAAATTTCAAAAGTTAACAAAATTTAAAAAAAATTAAATATAATCAAGCACAACATAGGGGAATAAATACATATCTAAAATTATATACAAAAAGTAATTAAAAAAAAAATTAATTAAATGTGACCCAAAACCGTTTTAGTTTTTGACTTGTCAAATGCAAAAATGCCAAAAATCTTTAGCTAATTTAATTAGAAACATATTAAATATAGTAAAAATAAAAAATGTTTGTTTAACCGAACAATGTTAAGGGTTTATTTTGGGGTTACATTAATATTAATATCGAACTCTGCACAGAATCCAATTGGCACTGTTAAGTGTTTTGCATAACAGCTTTGACAGCTAATTGGAACTGTTAATCTGTGCTTTAGCTAGGGCTTATCAAGTTTAACCTCGCGCTCTCGCACTCACACTCTCACACAGACACACACACACACACACACACGTATTCGGACTGTTAATGGGAAGAGGCAAAATTGTGACTTACGCGAATAACCGAAATCCCTTGCGTTGGTCTCTTTTACAGTTGTTTCTTGTTGTTCTTGTTGTTCGTGTCACAGCAGCAGCAGCTGAACTTTCATTGTGTGTGTTGCTGTTGTTGTTGTTGTTGTTGTTGGTTCGTTGCGCTGCAAAATCAGCTGCCAGGTGTGCGAGCGAGTGTTGTTGTTGCTGCGCTTAAAGAATTTGCATAAGCAGCATGCACACACACACACCGACACAGACACAGACACAGACACGGACACGAAGAGAGACAGCAGAACAGGTTCTCTTGTAAGGTTTTTGTTGCAAAGGGCTGCTTTTTTTTTTTGTTGTTTTTGTTTAAGTTGTTTTTAAATAATATTTTAGTTGATATTGAAAATTGTTATTTGCACGTTGTTTTCGTTGTTGTTGTTGTTGTTGTTGCTGCTGCGTAAATCGCGCGCGTCGCCGTTGCAGTCGCTGCAGCCGAACACGCGCAACTGAAACCCAAAAAACAAGCGCGTTCTAACTGTGCTGCTCAATTGCCCAGCAATTAATATTGTGACCAAATCAAATTATGATGCATACGTACGTGCACGTGTGTGTGTGTGTGTAAAAATCAAGAAGCCCACAAAACAAGAAGAACAAAAAAAAAAAATAAAAAAAATAAAAAAAAAACGAAAAAATAATAACAAACAAATATGAAATAAAACGGTAATGTCAAGAAACGGCAGCAGCGCAAACGTAAAAACAGAAGTTAAAAATGAATTTGCTTTGAGCTCGCTTATGGACTGTGCGCTCCGGAATGGCTATCGTTGTGAGCAGGGACCAGCGCACGCTGCTGTCGCCATCGACTGCCGCCGCTTGCTTTTCGTAGTTTCGTTTCGTTCCGTTTTCGTTTGTTGCTTTTGAAAAAGAAAAAACAGAAAAAAAAAAAATTATCTCTCACGCGCGCGCCACGTTCGCTGTTGCGCTCAAAACTGAACTGCTCAACTGTTGTTTTGGACCGCAAATCAGCTCAGCTTCAAGCCGCTCTCGCGTCCACTCTCTTGCTCGCGCGCGCTCTCTCTCTCTCTCTCTCTCTCTCTCTCTCACTCTGTCGCTCATCGTGTGCGTGCGCGTCTTGGCCGCTTCGCTTGTGTGTGTGCTGATGTTGCTGCGCGCGCTCTTTGAGTGCGTTCTGCGCTCACGCACTCGCGCTTAAGCGAGTCACATTCTTGTTGTTGCTTGCGTTTCGTTTAATTGAAACGAACTAAGCTTCGCTTTAAACTGTGCGCGCACTCAATAAACAAAGTGGAGCAGCTATTGTGACTGAACGCACTCAGGCACGCACACAACTACACGCTGCAGCACTCCTTAAGCACAGCTCCAATGCTCTCTTGAGCCGCGTATTTCGTTTGAGCTGCGCTCTTTTACCTCAGCTTGGTTACAAGTTTTTTTTTTCGTCTATTTTTTTTTTTGTACTGCTGCTGCTTCTTCTTCTTTTTTTGATTACTTGACTTCTTTTTGTGCTTGACTGCGGTTTTGGACAGCGGGGAGCTGCGGTTTACGGGCAGAGCTACATGCATACATATACATACATATGTATGCATGCATGCATGTATGCATGTGTGTGTTTATTTTTTTGTACATTTCGTTAATGTTTCGAATTTCACGATGTTCTCTTGCTGTTGCGTTCGCCTTTTCCACGCTTTCCTGTCTTCAATTTAAAGTCACGCCAATACGGTCACATTTTGAAAGGTAAGTTGTTTTTTTTTTTCTTTCTTTCCTTTTCTCTCTTAGTATATTGTTTCCAAGTTTTTTTCGGTTTTTATTTTAGCTTGTTTTTCGTTTTTTTTTTCGGGCTATAAAAAATGCGGCAAGAAGAAAAACTGGTAATTTAAATGGTGTTGAATTTAATTTTTCGACTTTTTACTTACGAACAATGTGTGTGTGGGGGGGGGGGGGGGGGGGAGAGTTGAACTGTAAGCTAGCTGACTTTGAAATGCTCTATAAATTATAATTAGTTCAAAAAATAAAAAAAAAAAAAAAGAATTCCATTTTATTTTATTTTTCAAATGGTGTTTTAAGGAATTTTATAAATTGAAAAATACCTAACCTCAAATATTAAAGACAATCAACAAGGCAACCCTGTAATTGCAGTGCTGTAAAGCAGCAAATACATTTAATTCGCTTTCAACACTTCATAACCTTCATAAATTTAAAGATAATAATAATATTAAATGTGTACTCAAGTTATTTTCGAGCCCTCGACGCGCATTTAGTTAATTTTGATGTATTTTTCGTGACGTTTGGCAATACTGTTAGTGCAGCTAGTGGATCATAGCCCGGATACGTGACAAGATATAATAGCATTATTTGAGCCCCAACTGACACTATCAGCGTGCCCGGCTCGTGCTCTGTTCGGGCAATGACATGATGGCTCGACATATCGGTCAGTCCATGTGGTTGCGCTCGGATTACAGTTATGTTAGGGTAGCCAACGCAGTTGCAGTTCGCATTTTAACCACATTTATGGGCACCGAGTGTTGCGCGTGTGTTGCAACGTAATTTATAGGGTTCGCTGTCGTCGTCGGTACCTCAATCATTCCCGAACCAAAAGCCGTCGAACCCTTTGGCCCATATGTGGTCGTATCATGCAGCGGGCGCGTGTACTTCTTCTCGTATACCCTGTAAACGTAGGAAATGCCTAAAAGGGAATATATATCTGTATATATATTATAGACCAAGGTCAGATATGTCGGTTGGGAGCTCACAATTTTGTTCTTTGTTCTTGCGCACATTTGTTCTTCCACATTGAGATTGAGAAATTGATTGATGCAAATCGATATATATCGATAAATATCGGTTGCCAACTATCCGTGATATCTCGGATTTTGAGGGCACAAAATCTGTTATATAGTCGCTCATATAACAAGCACATCTAAAATGTAATTAAAAAGCTTCGATAGTTTTTGGTTTTCGCCCCGCTCGATATATATCGATTTGCCAAACCAATCTCTTAAGCCTATCAAAGAGCTAAAGACTTCACGTTTAGAGCATCAAATGCCGAATCGATATTTATCGATTCTTAGCCTTATTTTAAAACCTGCAATATTAGTTAATTTAATTAGATAATTTTCCAATTTGTTCGATAAATATCGTTTTTATAATCTACTTTAATTTTAGTTAAAGCCAGAGATTGTTTAGTCTGTCGAATTGATTTACAGGCAATCTGCTAGTCGTGCACTCCCGACATGTGTTTTTTTTTTGTGTTTTTTTTCAGCTTCTTCTGCTTCTTCTTGTCGATCGCCTTTTGCTGGTCTTGGCCTTTTTATGGTCGCACAATAAACTGCGCCACTTTCGACAAGCTGAAATAATTCAAGTGCGTGCCCCGAGCCCCGATCTTGAGCCCGGCTTGCCCATATATGTGCATACATATGTACATACATATGCATATGTATGTGAATGTATATGTATTTATCTGTTACATTCCGGGCCTCTCGTTGCCTTTCACTCTGTCTGTCGCACGTTTGCCCGTTAACCGATAAATATTTCGATAACTGCCTTCATGTGGGTGCTACGTGCGCGGGTGCACGGGGCAAGTACGTGACATTGATTTATGAGTGCGTACGTACATGTGTGTGTGTGTGTGTGTGTGCGTGTCTCTTGGCTTGCATTTCGAAGGAAACTTCATATTGAGCCTGTCGTACTTTTACTCAAGCTGCGAAATGCACTCCGCCAACTCGAAATGCATTTATGCTCAATTTGCACTCATTTCACTCAAATGCATTCGCTCGCTCTCTCACTTGGCGGCTCTCTCTTAGCTGCTCTCACTCCATTTCCAGTCGCGCTCCTGTGTTGCAGCTTCCTTTTTATGCTGCTGCTTTGCTTCCGCGTGCGACGCAGGCAGCGCGTCGCGACTGCAGCTTCCCTTTTTTCTGTTGTCTGTGCCTACACGCTCTCTCGCTCTCTCGCTCTCTCTCTCTCTCTGTGTGTGTGTGTGTGTGTGTGTGTGCAGGCAGCATCACGAACTGGGCGCAGTTTTTAATTATTCACTCGGCTAAAAGTCACCAAGTGTGTAGATCAAAGTGCACAATTCGTTTGTGAGTGGAACTACATGCACACTAAAGGGCCGCATGTGCGCACATGCATGCATATACATACATATGCATGTATGTATATGTTTGGGCTGCATGCAGACACTGTACCTAACATTCGCCTTGCAGCATCTCTTTCAGGTTGAACAACTCCTCGGCACGAACTTCAAGATCGTTTCGTTTGTCACGTACGCGAAGACTGTGGACAATAACGACGACGACTCTGATCAGGTTTCTATATAAACGATGCTTACATTATGTACTACATGTTCGCATATGTACGCATATGTACATGTGTTTAGTGGGCATTACCCGGCTTTGCTTGGTTCTACCACAATGCCTCGCCTGAATCTACACACACTCATGAAATATATATGTATACATTACCCGGCGTTGCCTGGTCCTAGTTAATCAAAATGATAATTAGATTAAGCTCTATATAGTCATGATTAGATATGCCTGGCCAGATCCTAGATGATATTATACTATATATTAGCCTGTCTATATATGGCTTACATGTATGTTTAATGTGGACATTACCCGGCCTTGCCTGGCTCTAGTTGCTCATCATAATGTTATGTACTATATAATTGCATATGTATGCCTCGTCAGGAGCTAGTTAATCATCTTCTATGTAAACTGATGTCAGTGGGCATTACCCGGCCTTGTCCGGTCCTCTAATAACGATGTTTACATTGAATCGCCTGATTCTGGTTTATTATGCTGCATATACATTATATACTTTAAATAGCGCATGTATATATATGCTTCGTTATTGTGTGTTATTACCCGGCCTTGCCCGGTTCAATCTACTTTTGCATTATTATTGTGTCGCTCTTTGCCCTTTAAGTTAATTTTAATGCAGATCTTTGAAGTGCTGACAGATCTCGAGTACTTCGACTTGTCTCTGATGAACTGAAAACATGCATCATAAAAACGACGACAATATTTCCCTAATGGATACTTGAGATGAAATATGAGCTATGGAAAGGGCATGTTCGGTTGGGTTAGAAGCGATTGTCGACTGTAAAACAAGAAATAATCGTCATCTATCTATGGTCGAAGATTGTATACGCTTGACTCTATATATTTTGTATATTGAACTGATCACGATCATAATCTTATCTTGAGTTATCTATTGGACGCCCCAATCTTGAGGCTGACAAGTTGTTTTCAGCTGGAACTGGAACTGGAGCCTGAACTTAAGTTGCGCCTCAAGCTTAACTGAACTATTTCAATATGAATTCCAAAGAAATGAAATCTAACACAAAACTGAGAACGAAAAGTCACTGGTTCGGTTCAAGGTTTGAACCAGTTCGTGAACATCTTTTTGTAGAACATCAAAATCAGATTTCTTATTTTGAGCTTACACTCAAAAAAAAAAATGGGTTTTTACATTTTAGAAAATCTTCAGCACCCAAAAAAAGGTATCAGAAAATATTCTATAAATCAATTTTTTTTGGATATTTTTTGTAGATATGAAAATTTCCCGACACAAGTTAACTTTTGCATATTAAGGCGAACCTTCTTTTAGTGTATTTACTTTTACAGTTTATTTAAATTTAAATTTATAAAAATATGTTTCGGCTGTTATTTAGCTCACGAACCAAATCTGTTTAAGGTAGTTCATGAAGGGAGTTCAGATCGCGAACCAGTTCGGTTCAAAACCGGACTAGCTTTTGCGACATGTCTGCAATACAGCTTCCAATCGAAAGGCATACAGAAATGTCTTGTTCAAATTGGAGTCGTCTCTTCAAGATTGAGAAATGGCTAACCACATGGCGCATGCCGCATGCGGGTCGCGGCCCAAGCTGAAATCAAGCATAAACCATAAAAAGAAAACCTGAAGTCTCTTGTGGCCGATGTTGGTTGATTGTGGATCGTTTCAATTACGGCCCGTGTGGGTATTTTTATTTTATATTATTTTTTTTTTCGCTTTAAAGGCTTGGCCCTGTTTAATGTCAGCCGCGTGGCTGCGGCGGGCATGGGGTGGGGTGGTGCGGAAGGTGGGCTCCGGCGATGGGCCGCAGCCAGATCGTTGACAATGCCGATTTACTGGCTTTGGTGGGCAACAGAACCCGTTGCCACAAGAAACTAGAGTGTGCTCTAGTCGACAGCAGATACCCTGTAGCACACCATGGGCAAATGCCTGTGCATGAGCACTCCTCGGCTTTGATCTTTCAAAATGGCTTGTCAGACATAAACAAATCGATTTCGATCGATTTCGGTAAATACAGTCAGTTATCGATATGTTTGAAGTGCATTTATCGATAGTTTTTGAGTTAAATTAAATTGTTTTTTTGAAGTTTGATCTTTATCAGATTTAACCGAATCGACTTTGATCGATTGTTACAAATGCAGTCAGTTATCGATATGTTTGAAGTGAATTTATCGATAGTTTTGGAGTTAGCTTACATTGGTTTTTTGGAGTCTGATCTTTAAAGATAGCTTGTCAGACTTAGCCAAATTGATTTTAATCGATTGTTTTTCGATATATTTGAAGTGTCTATCGATATGTTTGAAGTGAATTTATCGATGGTTTTAGAGTTAACTTGAATTAACGGAAGCTTAAGCATATAAAGGGCTCCCCCATGCCCACATTTGCCTGTCGCATACACCTGCTTGGAAGCAATTTACCCATTTGTATAGATATGTTCGATATGTATAGGGTATAGAAAGCTGCTTTTGCTATGTTGGTATTGTTGTGCGAGTGTGTGATGTGCTTTTTTGTCTCTTATTGAAGTTGAATGCCCTCGTTGGGCCATTCTCTCTCTCTCTCTCTCTCTCTCTCTCTCTCGCTCGCTCGCCAAAGCTTGCTGACGTCGCCAAAGAACCCAGCGATGACGTTTCCAATAGCAACTCCAATGAGAATGAGATTCCAATCAGAACTGCAAAGGGGAGCCAACGAGCGTGTGTGTGTGTGTGTGTGTGTCGACGCGGCATACCTGTTGCCTTGCATAGCTGTTGCCCAGCAACAAGTTTCGATAAACGATAAAAAGAAACGCGCAAAGGCGCGCCAGGGGGCGCCAGCAAAAGGATATGCCGTACAGCTGACAGCTAGGGCTAGAGTAGCAGAGTCTAACAACAACAGTTAAGCAAGAGATGGAGAGAGAAAGAGCGCGCTCAACGTACACACACACACACACACACACACACACACACACATACGTACGAATACAGTCGCTCGCAGCAGCGGCTGAAACGAATGGAAACGAAGTTAAAACAACGTTTCAGTACGAGCTTGGCATTTGCTGACGACGCCGACTTTGGTCTCTTTGCGTCTCATCGTTTGTCACTGTGTGTGTGTGTGTGTGAGAGAGTGTCTGTGTGCGTAGTGCGTCATTGCAGAACTCACCGAACGCCCCCCGCTCCATCAAGCTACATTGTGCAATCGAACAGCAGCAAACATCAAAAAAAAAAAAAAAAAAACAAAACAAAAGGTAACACAGCAAAAGGCAACAAAACAAGACAAGACAAGACAAAATGTCAACGTCGCTGCTGTTGGCAGCGCTGCTCTGGTGCTGCTTCTGCCTGCGCTGCAGCTGGGCCATTGAGTGTTACGTATGCGATGCCAGCGATACGCAGAATCCGTTCCAGTGCGGCGAATGGTTCGAGCGCTTCGATCAGCCGGACATCCAGCCGCAGAACTGTTCCAGCGTACATGGCGCCACATTCTGTGTGAAGCATGTGGGCCGTTTTGAGGGGGGCATCGGTGCGAAACGTTTCTGCAGCTCCAAGGATTTGGGCAACTATTGTGACTATGTGCGCAATAAGGGCGATCGCATGGATTATCGCAGCTGCATTTACACCTGCGACACGGATGGCTGCAATGCTGCCAATCAGTTGGCCAGCACAGCTTGGGGTGTGGCAGCGCCACTGTTGTTGCTGTTAACGATCTGGCAACGCTGCTGAAATGCTAGACAGCCAGCCAGCCAGAGAGAGAGAGAGAGAGAGAGCCCTCACAAACATAGCTTTGTAAACAAAACAGACAAACAAACGCAAACAGCTTGTTGTTGCCTTTGATTACCTATTTTTCTTCTTCGCTATTTTTTTTTTCTTTTTTTTCATTATTAAACAAACAAAAATGTACGTTTTATATATATATATATACCATATACACGTAAGTTAAGCTAAGTTGAACATGAGTAAAGTTTCTCACACAACAATAAAAGGCGGCATTTATTTTTTTTTTGTTTCGCTGCGCGGCACGAAATGAAATGGAATGGAACGGGTTAGATGCGCGTTCTGTTCACGCCCAGCAGCAGCCTGATCGTGCGTGTGAAGGGGTTGGTTGCGGGAGGGGGGGGGGGGGGGGGAGGTGTAGATTGTGATGGGATTGAGCTATGCAATTTGATAGTTTTTGCGGCAATATTGGTTAATCGACAGATTGATATCTGTTGGCGGCCGCTGCAACTGCAACTGCAGCGCTGTGACACACATTTCAACGACTGTTTATACCCTGTAACTGTCAATTGTTTGTCAAGGGGTATGCTGTGCAAATGCTCAAAAGTTTATGCACAATTTGGCATTGAAATTGTCGAGTATACGACTGGAAATACCCTGTGAACTCAGCGTAACGTGAGCTTAGAGCCAACAATTGGCGATTTAATCAATATACGACTGGAGATACCCAGTAAACTCAGCGATATGTCAGCTTAGAGCCAGAAACTGTCGAGTTTATCGTGTACATACCCATTAAACTCATTTAAACGTGGGCTAACAGCCAAAAAACTGTCGAGTTTAACTTATATACGACTCGACATACCCATTAAACTCAGAGTAACGTGGACTAAGCATATATATTAATAAAGTTTTAGTGTAGATAGATAGATATAAGTATATGAAACATTTAAGTACTCTCTATGTATATATAATTTATATTAATAGAATCCCATTTAATGTTACCATATCTACATTAGCTCCACAATTTTTCGTGCAGCTTAGATGCCTAAAATGTTAATCTGGAATCTATATATGATATGCACCTATTTACAATTAAACAGGGTATCAACTGGCCGAGCCGTTAGTTTCGCTGTGCCGACTAGTTTTGAAAGTTGTCGCTGTGGCTGCGGCTGGGGGCGGGGACTGGGCGCGGGGGGAATGGGGACGGCGGGCTGTCGTCGCCAGCGATTGCCTTGAGTTGTCTTACGATTGGCGACCCTCAATCAAACGGATCGCAACCTGTGCGGTTGATCGAGTCGGCTTTGGGGCTCATCAGTGCAACACAACAAAAAAAAAAAAAAAACAAAGTATTGAATTTATATTGACATTTCATTAAGCGAAAGCCATTTAATCCAGCTCAATTAGCTTTTGGGTTATTTCTTGATTTAGCTGCGCTTTTTTTCTTTATACCCTGTACCCAATAAAAATGGGTATAAGGGTATATTGTATTTGTGCAAAATCCAAATGTATGTAACAGGCAGAAGGAAGCATCTCCGACCCCAAAAAGTATATATATTCTTGATCAGCATCAAAAGCCGAGCCGATCTAGCCATGTCCGTCTGTCCGTCCGTCCGTCCGTCCGTCCGTAAGTATGAATGCATGGATCTCAGAACCTATAAGAGCTGGAGATGTGGGTGCTCCTAGTTCCCGCGCAGATCGAGTTTGTTTCCGATAATCGATAATTTACTCCGTTTTCAAGCAATCGATAAATCGATATCGATATCGATATCCTGTTTTTTTTAGTAATAATAAGAGCTAGAGTCACCAATATAGCTTCTAATATTGCATTTGATGTTGGAAGAAGAAGAGGGTTCAGGGTATCTGCTAGTCGGGAGCTGCCGCCTAGAACCTCATACTTGTTGAGGTTAGAATTGCCGCCCACGTTGTGCCAATTCCGGGCGCACAGTTCCAATTCCATTTACAGTTGCGTAATTGTCTAAATTGAAAGCGCCTTGAGGCGCTATCATTGTCATGCGGCGCTAATTTGGCTCTACGCCTGGACGGACAACACCACCCAAAAAGATCCGACACACACACACACACACACTCGCACACACTCGCACACACATGAAGCATACTATATTTAGAGGAAATTTCAGCCTCTAATCGAGGCGTCGCTTGTTGCTTCTTATCATCGGCCTCTCGCCTAATCTAATGGATGCTTCCAGTTCTTCGTTGCGTTGAGTTCTTCAATTGACTTTTGTGACATTGTCTCATCAAAGCAAACAGCAGAAAAAAAAAAAAAAATGAAACAGCATAAAAAAAAGATACAGCGAGCAAAAAAAAACCAAATACATCACGTTCTGTGTAAACGAGCTGTGCCCTCTTGTTTAAGATCTTGCTCGTTGGCAGCTTTGGCATGTTTGTGACTCTGGGAAAATGCTACTTTTATTGCCAAAGGTTATTTGCACAGCACATCAACAAAATTCCGATATAGAAAAATACATTGAGATTGGCTTAAACACGACATTTCTAAGGCTTTCAGTCCATGTAGACCCATGGTAACTCAGCTTCTAGTGAAGCTATGAGGCTGAAATTTGTTGCACTTGCTGCTCTTGATAGTAGTTGATCTCATCCCAAAAACTATTCAGATTGTTACATTGCATCATGCATAGATTCACGGCTATGCTATATAGACCCTTGGGAACTCAGTTTCTAATAGGGCAGAGTTGCTGAAATTTGGTACAGTTGCTGCTTTTGAAAATAGTTGCCATAATATAAAGCAACCTTGAGATTGTCGCATTATATCATATATTATTTCGAGGCTAAGTTGTATAGACCTATGGTAACTCAGCTTCTAGTGAAGCTATGAGGCTGAAATTTGGTGCACTTGCTGCTCTTGATAGTAGTTGATCTCATCCCAAAAACTATTCCGATTGTCACATTGCATCATATATAGATTCACGGCTATGCTATATAGATCCATGGGAACTCAGGTTCCAGTGAGGCTTGATGAAACTCTGCCAAGACTTTTCTCTTTAGCACAGATAATCGGATTCAAAATTCCCTTTAAGGGGAATCGAGCCATCGAAGGATAATTTATTGTATGAAAGCATTTTGTCAAGTCTCACATATTAGAGTGCAATTTGACTCAGTTTTGACAGAAAGCTTTGTTCGGTTTTTACAAGCGACTCGTACGGCCCATTGGAATCCGTTTATATCGTATAACCGATTCGCTTGCTGTGCATATCATGTTGGGGCAATACGTGAACAGTTGGTTTTGGATAAAATGCATCGTTTACGGAAAGGAAGTAGTTTCATCGTCGAATGCCAACACGGAGTCCGATTTCCAGCAGGCAGCAGCTCGAAAACAGAGCTCGATGCGGTTCGGTCTTTAATCTTAAGTTTACGTCATGCACAACAATTTGTTGTGGAACCCAACCCCGGGCTGATAAGCTGATAATCAGGCGCTTACGAGGCCACGTAATTATTATGTAAAATAATCTAGGTAAATACCCTGTAATTGTTAGGGTATCAGCGGGTAGCGGCGGGGCAGATGGGAGTACTTGGCATTTATAAAAGTAAAAAGATTTCAAATAAACTTCAATTCATACCCTGTAATTTTATGCTGGAGGAAGGTGCGAAATGGAAATGTGAGAAAAATAAAAGGAACTGCAAGTATTTGCAGCTTGGCTGCTTGGATAGGTAGATACCCTGTAATTAAGACTAAGTTATTGTTGTCGACTTTGGCGAATACCCTGTATTAAAGGGCTACGCTTCGGTATTATTTTGGACCTTGGTAAGCTTAGGTATTAATTTAGAATTTGGAGATATAGCTAGTTGAATACCCTGTAATTTAGTGTTTAACTAGCGTAAATAGCTCGGGTCGAGTAGCTGGTTCAAAGACTTATGAATACCCTGCAATTTTGTTGAGCAACACGCAATAGAGAGAGAGAGAGAGAGAGAGAGAGAGAGCTGCTTTATTGATTGTGTTGTAGGGTATCTAACAGTTCATCATGTGCGCACTGAACACCTCTATGCTAGCCCCATTCGATGGGGAACACGTCTAAGGCTAGAGGTCAATAACATTTGTTGATACGCTCCGACGTGACGAGACAGGAGTCGCATGTTCCCAACTTAGGAGCTGGAAACAAAAATAAAAACCGTCGAGAGATGGAAAGATACGTCGGGCATATTGTTGCTGGGAGGGCGGCCAGCGTCAGCAGCTGCTCAAGGTCACTGCCAAGTGGCAGCCAAATGCAATGCGAAGCGCGGCCAAAGGCAAATGCAGACAAAGGCGAACTCATAAAAACGGAAATAGACGCCAGACCGAAACTCAAACTATGAAGAAATCTCGAGAAACTCGGCGAACGAAATTTCCGGGCAATAAAAAGACGACATTAGAACGTGCCACATGTTACACACACACACACACACACTCGCACACAACAAACATTGTAAACAACCCCCGAATTCCTACTTCGCAGCACCCCAACCCTTGTCGCCGGGGTTGTCTATACCCTAGAGCTGGGCATTATGATTTATATATAGAATACGATTTTGAGTTGCGTCTCAGTAATATCGGAACACTATATCATATCGTAACAATCGGTTCAAAGTTTGACCAAACTATATCATAATCTTTAGAATGTAAGACCCCTATTTGACATTGAAATTGGTGCTAAATCTCGTGAATAACAGACATATATATTATAACTTGAAATCTTGACGAAACTCTTTGCAAAATGTAGCTTAAACATGTTCCCTACGATATCATATATATATATATATATCATATTCCTTACATACATATATCCTTTTTTACCATATGTACAGCTTCTATTGGTCAGAAGAAAAGTCTTGTTTTATTTCCTTAACTTTTCGCTTTATATATCCAAATCTAAATCTAAATCCAAATCCTTTTCGTAAGATACAATCTTTTCATTCTATATCGTCTGGTTCACAGTTGGAATTTCAAATATGTCTAGCTAGGATATTCAATTTTCGGTGTGCCAAACACAGCTGTTATTTCTGGTATTTTCTTCTTCTTCTTTTTTTGATTCTTTGTTGTCGAAATACGAAAAAATTTCGGAATGCATTTCGCTTCCTGGAAATCGGGAGGGTTCTGTTTCCGTGTTGCGGGTGCGAATTGCGTCGTTTGCTTTGTTAGCTGTTTCGGGCTGCTGCGACGTCATTTCGAGGGTTGCTACCCCCATTCCGCTTGATCCTGAGCCAAAGAGAGCGAGACACACAGAGAGAGGGAGAGAGAGAGAGAGCAGGAGAGAGCGCGTGCTTTGTCCTGTGCGTACTGTACTGAGTTTTTGAGTGAATTCTCATGAGTTGAACTGACCTACGCGCTGCACGCAATTCGTGGTTGGTATTTCGTCATTTTTGTCCTGGCACCAGGAAACGCATTTTAATATCCGGAACAAAGACACAAAGGCAACGCGGAAATAAGCTCAGACTCCATGCGACTGGGAAGTAGACAAAAAAAAAAAAATAAAATTAGCCAGAACAAAGACTTTTTGCCATAGTTTGCTTAAAACTCAGCTGAAACTAAAATTTCGGTCTGCTTTATGACAGGGCATAATGCTCAGAGTACTCTAAACTAAATGTAGGAAATTTCGATTACAAAATATGGATAGCACCAGGACTTGCTCAATTGAAACTCTCTTTAGTGCAGAAGCTCAAAGATTCGTAGAAATTTAAATTTAAAACAAGTAAAAGGCTCTAGTCGGGAGCTCTCGACTAGGAAATATCCTTAACCCTCTTCTTTTTGCAACACCAAATGCAAATATATTTTATTTATTTTCGATTTTTCGACTTTTATCGATTACTTTGCAACGGGGCAAGTTATCGAATATCGGAAACAAACTCCATCTGCGCGGGCACTAAGAGGTTCTTCAAGTTTCTAGCTCTTTTAGGTTCTGAGACCCTTGTGTTTATACATACGGACAGACGATCAGACGAATAGACGAACGGAAGGACAGACGGAAGGAGAGACGGACATGGCTAGATCGATTCGACTGTTGAAGCTGATGTCAAAGCCTGCTTAGATTAAAAGAGAAGGTAGATTGAGAGGGTTGACGATTTGGGTTTTCGCAGTTCATTTCGACTTTGACTATTTTAAGGCAGTTCTTATAGCAAGAAATGCTACGCTTATTCCAGATGATATGTGAAAGTTATCGAATCCATGGCTTAAGCCAAGCTATGCAGTCTTTTATAGCTCGAAGTATGCAGCGCACTGTGAATCTATTCCCAAAGGTAGCACAAAATATTTAATTATATAAAAGTTTCCCTTTAAACAAGTTTCGTACCTATGTCAGCTATATGATATAGTAGTCCGTTGTTATTAGGATGCTGCATATATGTAAGGAGAATTGTCTAACTTATAAGGCTTTAGAGTAAGTTCAAGATATCTTGAAATTCCACTCGCCTAAGAGCTTGGGAAATTTTGGAAATTCCACCCGTTACAGTGATAAATTCGCTTTCCGTTCGATCGATTTCAGTATAATATATATTATATAAAGTATTTCTAAAGCTGTTCACATGCTCAAATTAAAACATAGCTTAATAATTTTCTGTTGCCAGCATTTTGCACATGCTAAAACACATTCCGCGCACATGCCTTTCTCAGTGGACTCTCTCACGTGCGGCTGAAATTGGGGCCAGGCATTGCCAGAAATTGCTAATAAATTGTAATAAATGTTGCATGAGATGCAAATTGGATGCATGTGGGCGAAGAGGAATGTTACGAATTGGGCATTTGGGCGAGACATTTGCTAATCCGCACAAATGAAATGCAATTGAAATAAATTTTGCATGGCAAAGAAATTGGCAGAGCCCTCCCCCCCCCCCCCCCCCCATATTCCACCACCGTCGTGGCATGCAACAAGTGTGCCAATTGCATAAATTTATTGGCAACAAATTGCCGAGACAAGCCACAGGTCGCCGCACAGCAGGTCCACAGCATGTCCAAGTAGAGAGCCCAGCAGCCATTTCCCCAGTCGCATCTATTGCCTGACTGGGCTGCAGCTCGTTTCGCTTGGCTGCACCAGTTCAAAGTGTTAATTGTCGCATATATTTCGATAATTGAGGCAAATTTGTGCACCTACCCCTTTCCCCAAGGGCTGTCGCACATGAGAACCTGCACCTGAAAGTAAGCTTACTTCCATTAAGTTCGGCTTTGGGTCGAGCAGAAACGATAGCCTTTAATTATTTACTACAATTCTAGACATTATTTTTAACTGCTTTACTAACTATTTCCTGCACGTTGCCCGCTTTCAGTTTATGGCTAAAAATTTTCAAGTGGATTTACGGAAAAATGTGCAACGAGTCTCAAGTGAATTTTCATAAGAACCTTTGCAGTCGCCTCTGTTGGTAAGCGTTAAAATGTCATAAAACCGTTTTCCACCAATTTTCCACAGTTGCACGTGAAATTGCAACATCTCAGAGTCAATATTTTGCTGTTTATAAGTTTTTGCAACGTGCGTAATTATGTGTTAGCCATGAAATGAGCCCGAGGACATTTTCCCTAGACTTAACGCACATTAAAAAAAACGGTAAAAAGGGTATATTGGTGTTTCGTTGATGAATGTAACAGGCAGCAGGAAGCATCTGCAACTCCATTGGGTACATAGATTCTTATTCTAATTATGCGCCTATGTCTGTTCTTCCGTCTGTCTGTCTGGATAAGTCCGTCGATTTTAGAATCTAAAAGAGTTAAGGCGTTTCTTTTCGATAATCGATAACTTTTCGCGTTTCAAAGTTGTCGATAAAAATCGATATTGAAATTCTGTAATTTCAGTAAATCTCTTAGATTTTAGGAGCTAGACCCACCAAGATTGACATCTAGCCGCTAGAATATTATATACTGATCACGTATCTTTCAATTTATAGCTGTCGTATATTTATAAATCAAATGAATGATATACACATTCTTGTGAATATACGAATATTTTCAAGTACAATTGAATTTTTTTTTTTTTGAGAGAATATGTCAACCTCTAGATCAGATATTTATCAGCTTGATTTATCAGATATACCCTAGAATACTTTTGCTTGCCATTTTGTTTTTTTTAGAAACTAAACAGATTTCTTTTACAAAGTGCTTTCCAAAGTGCCGAGATGTCGCCCACATCAAAGACTTAACACTTCTTACCATTTCTTTTGGGTTTTCTCTTGGCTTTTGTTGCTGGGGCCAGCTTGTTTTGGCCATTTGTGGATATGGCCCGAAAGGCGCAAGCTCAATGGGGGCCAGAAGAAACCTGTCAGGCCAGAAAGCTGGTTCTTTGGCGACGATCTCGACAAAAATGTTAACGGTCATTCACCATGTGAGGGGCGAGGCGAGTCGATTCGATTCGATGCCCAAAACAATGCCGAGCTGTAGACAATTATTTATTGTTCTGCTTCTTGGTCTTGTTCTGGTTCTTTTGACTGGAATTTTTTTTTTTTTTTTTTTTGGTTTCCGCTTTTGCCCGAACTTCGAAACAACGAAGTTTCGGGAATGAACAAGACAACGAAAAAGAACATTAACTGAATCACTTGATATGCAAAGCAACAAAAGAATGAGAATATTTCTATATATATATATATATAGATCTATTGTGTAGTTCGCCCATGTGACATATTTATTTATTTCAATGCCCTCAACAATCCAATAATAACCTCTGATCAGTTCTCTGTTTTTTTTTTTTTTTTTTTTTTTGCTTTTTACATTTTGCATTTGCATTGATTCCATTTCGAAAGTCTGATATTATGCAAATAGCTGGCAAAACAGATTCGCAGCACACGCTTTCTGCGAGGTAAATCAACTAAATGTTGCAATTCGTCAAACTATCTGATTATTATTTATATAAACGTTACAAAGCGAAGCTTTATGATCATAAATTTAATACATATTGTGAAATATTTCTTACAAGAACTCACATACGTAGCTAGTTGATACGTATCTCTCATCATTTTTGATCTCTTGATCTCTATATACTTATAAAACTGTTGGTCCTGAATTTCTGATTGACTGACTGATTGACTGACTGACTGACCGTAGTTCCCTTATACGTTGGAGTTGTACGGAGTTTTGATCCATTCCACCCGCGTGTGTGGAAAAAACGCGAAAAAGATTTTTAAAAAACTTTTTTATTTGACAACCGATCGGCCGCAAACTCATTTTCAAAGATCTTTGTTCGAATTCATTTGAAAGCTGTTTCACACTTTTCGGAAAATCCATTCCCGCTTGGCGAAACTGGGGATCGTTGATTTGGTGCGTTCGTGTTCGATTCAATAGCCAAGGTTCTTTATGAAAATTAATTTTCGCAGAATTCAAGATTCCTGAGTTTTCGTCCAATCGACTTCATATCTGTGTTTAAAGCCCTAGCTAAGAACTTTATGAAAAAGTGCTCAAGGGTTTTCACACAAAACAAACTAAATACGGACAAAGCCGGGTAATAATCGTTAATTTTTATCGATCTTTGTTTTCGATTGTTGTTATGGAAACGAAAATGTTGGAAGGCTTCGAGAAATAAAAATATATATGTATAGGATTTTCCTAAATAATACAAACTTAAAGTTTGTACGCTTTAATAATCTATAAAAAATGCGTGCTACTAAGTTCCTTAGAAGTGGCTGATATGTTATTACGATATCTCAGGATCTTATGAAGCCAATGTATGAAGAATTCATTTATGTTTTAACGAAGGCTTGTACTTTTAGAAAACAATTGTTTCATTATTGGGTTCGGTACATTGCGCGTAGTATTCGATGAAAGTCAAGGCTCTTTTCAAATAAATGTAAAATAAATATTCAAATGAACTTTCATTAAAGCTTGAGAGCATTAGATCTTCGGATAGATTAAGCTGCCTAGTTTTGTTTTGTTTTTTTTTGTTTTCTACAGGTTTCTATTAGCTCAACAACTTAAGGCGACAGCAAACACATGTCGACTGACAGCCGCAAGAAGGGGCTACTGCAGGTGGCCCGGGCGCGTCGGGGCAGGGGAAGCTGCCACAGACTCAACTCCACGCAAGTGAACTCGTTGGCATTGACCGCAAATAAAAACGCAAACACTCGTCAGTTGGCAAAAAAAAAAAAAAAATGAAATAGTAAGAAAAAGAATAATTGGCAAACACCTTAAAAGATTTAGAAACGCAAAGATTTTAGTCGAGTGGCTGGCACTTTGGCCAATAAAATGTCAAATGGAAGTCAAACAAATGCTCGTCAGATCGAGACGTGCTCGACTCTGACCCGTTAAGCAGGTGTCATAACTAACTGGCAATTACATGTTCACAAATATGGCAATCGAATATATTTTTTTTATACCATGTTTTTGACGCATTTTTCTCTCCATCACAAATCTCAAGTGCCGCAAACGCCAAATGTTATATAGGGGCTGCAACAAATTGACATCAAGCCCATATAAGCACATCATTTGAGATTGTAGTTTGTTGCGAAATAACTCGGGAACTCTTGAAATGAATGTGAATCAAATTGGTATACGGCTTAGTTGGTGCATTTAGTTTTAGTCAACGCTTAATTTGCTGCTGGGCGTGGCATATTTTGCTAGGTACCTGAGGATAGCTTGGGATCGGTAGGACTAAATTGTGGAATATTTCGTATCTGCGTTAGGTAGGGCTTGCAAATAAATTTCCAAATAAATATTTTAATGTGCTTTCTGTGTTATGTTCTAAGTGTTCAGTCAAGCGACTGCAGAAACGTAATGTGATATCTCAGGATCTCATCAAGCTAATGGATGAAAAATTGATTTATGTTTTAATGAAGGCTTGTACTTTTAGAAAATAAATGGTTTATTAATGGGTTCGGTACATTACGCGTAATATCCGTTGAAGGACAAGGCTAACTTTATGAAAAATATTTGAATGAGCTTCCATCAAAGCTTTGAAATATTTATAAAGGTACGCATTATATATATCAGCTATATTTGAGGATCTGTGGAATGGCATTAAGGCAGCTGGCACTTTTAGAAAATAATTGCGCGTTACAAGGTTCGTTTTGTTGGACGTGACTAATTCAATTTGGAGCCGCAACGCAATACCGTGACCCAATTGTGAGCATGAGATATGACCCAATGGTAGATCTTTGAACTGTGAATGAAAACCACAGCTGTTGGCCACATTTGCCACGCCTGCGGTGCTGCGTGTCAATTGAAAGTGGGTCAAGCCACAGTCAAGAGTGTCAAATCCAAAGTCAAGATAAAGTCAAGCCAAACGAAAGACTTGACGGCTGACAACAAAATATATGTATATATATATATATATATATACCTCAGACAAAAAGGAGGCGGGCGATTAACTGTTACAGCTGCCACGCCCACGCGGCTCAAAAATTTTGGGTGGCTGAGCTTAGCCGGTTTTAGGAGTTTTTTCCATTTCTAAACTGGCAGCGGGGCCAGTTTTTTGCTTTCGGCTAATTTGAATATTGAAATATTGAAATATTTCTTGCAACCGGTTGACGCAGCCAAGGCCAATAAGAAGAAGCACAAGAACTTGACAATAAATATATTCAAAATAATAATAAAAAAAAAAAACATCTGAAATCGATAACAATTAATAACATAGCTTTAATTAAGGTACATAAATAGCAGCCATCAAATGGGCAACGTGGCGCCATCTGTGGGCGATTTTGGCGTTGCCAAAACGGGCCCCGCCCCCCGATGATGCAACAGCGGCGCATCAACCGTATCCAGTCCACCGAGAAGCGGATACTTTCCGGTACTGCCGCTGGGCAACTCACGTTCCCGTGCTCGATAATCATTGATATCGTTATCGTGTATCGGATCGTTGGGAAACTCGCTGGCCAAATGGTAGATGACCTTTTGGAAGAGGAACTCGGACAGATTGGTGCGCAAAAAGAACAGGAACATCCAATTCGAGAAATTGCATTTCTCTATAATTGACTTCAGATCCGATTCATCCATTTTGCCGGGCTTGGCCCAGTACAGAGCACATTTGGTGAAGGTAACGCTAAAAGAAGAACAATCAAATTAATTGGATTTCTGGACAGAGCTAAGGCTTAAGGGACGGAAGCACAAGAACATCATAAGATGTTTAGATGGATCATATGCAGATACAGATACATTTTGGCTGCAGTAAAAGATACTTTGATCTGAAGAGCCCAGAACATACTAAGGCTTCTAAGGCTTGAGCGTCCTGGAAGCTAGACCCTAAAATTCGGACAGCCTAAATTGCAAATATTATAGATCCTCTGCGTTGTCTAAGGAATACGTAAGGTCTATGGCTTGGTATAGTAGGAAAATACCCTAATACAGGGTATTTTAGGTTTGTCCTGTCTTGTGTAACGCATGGAGGCAGACATCTCCGGTCCCATAGAGTATATATATTTTCTAGATCAGCAGCAACAGCCGAGTAGCTATAGCCCAAGGTCCGTCTGTGTTTGCAATGAGAGCCAAATGATATAGGTGTCCGATTCGGCAGGTTTTGATAAATATACTGCCTTAAATAAAAAGGTCCTATCAAGCTTGAAGAGCTTGGGACCGATTTGCTCTAGATGGCTTCGAGGTTGTCCTCTATAAAAGAAAACCTCCCAAGATCTGGACCTAGACATTCTGGGAATTTCTGGGAATATGTGCTAGCTCGGTATGAGAGCTTGAGGACTTCAACTTACTTATGGTAGAAGATGAGCGTGAAGAGGCGCCAGAGCAGACCCAAAACGGTGACAACCAACAGGAACGAATACCAGAACCAGAGTATTGTGTAGATCTTCTCGTTCATGATATTCAGTGCCATGACACAGAGTGTATCGTGCTCTTGGAGCGAGCCAGCCGAGCCATATTTGTAGAACGTGCATTTGGTGACTTTGGGAAAGACCACGTCGAGTGCATCCATTTTATCGACCCAGCGTTCGCGAAGCACCTTCACGCCCAACGTGAGAAACTCGCGACCGAGAAACCGATTTGTCCAATAGATTTGTAGGCACAGATTCAACAAATTGAGCAGCTCGGCAAAGACCAAATGTGCACCCCAAGATTGATTCAGACGCATCCGATCGATCATAGTGCGTCGTATGTTGATCACGCGATCCTCCACCTCGGCCATCGAGGGTATATTCAGTTTACCAATGCGCATGCTATCGTTCTTCAGATACTTGGTCAGCCCAACCATGCGCAAGCCATAGACCAAGGCCTTGACGCGTCCACCCTCCAGTTTCTTCCAGAGCGCGTGCGGCAGATAGAAGCACAGCGCCTGCCCGAACAGCACAAAGGGCACCCACTGATAGTAGGCGTGCCTTTTGATCACATCCTCCTTGCGATTGTAGGGTCCGATGCCCGGCTGGAAAATGGAGCCGGAGTCTAGCGCCGTGTTGTTCAGGTGACGCACCTGTGGTTGATTAAATCAAGCAGTTGCATGGCATTTTAGTTATTTTGAAAGATGTGGCAACCCCAAAGATAAACAATTATGTTGCGGCCTCTATAATTCATAATCAGTTTAAGCAAGCACAAGCACAAAGTGCTTACGATTGGGCAACACTTTCAAATATTTGGTACACTTGCTTGTTGCCAGAAGGCCACATGCAGCTTCAAAAAACTGGCTGAATCTTAGATAGAAAATAGCTAAAAATAGTTAAATAAGCTTTCTGGCCAACAAACATAGCTAGTATCTGTCGTCAAAAATCAGGCTAAATCAGTTTATTAGCGTCAACTGTTTCCAGCCGATCTCTGTTAATAGCCAATTCTGGCTAGTAAAAAGCTGAATCAACTTGAGATGTAAATAATTGTTGACAATATAGTACACAATATAAAGTAGCAAGAGTCGTGCCGATATACCCTATATATTGCATACGAGGAAGATTAAGTTCTTGAGACTGAGACTGAGTTTTTCATGAACAAGTTTAGCTTTTGAGTACTGTAAAATCCATCAATGCACACTTACCACTGTGAATGTGGGCGTAAAGAAGCAGAATGTATTTATAACGGGCGCGACCACATTATCGGATATGCACTGTATGTGCTCGCCAATGTATTGGCGTGAGGTTATCAACAGGGTTGCCACCAGCAACAGCACAAAGGTCCAGCGATAGTGCAGCTTGAACACAATGTTATCGATAACCACGCGCGATATATCGAACTTGAGGTATTGCTTAACCGAACTGAAGGTGCCCAACATGATGTTAACTTTCTACGCCCGAAAGCCAACCCTGTTCAGCGCTTGTTATCAGGCCCGCGATATAATCGAACGTTTTAATATATTTAAAACAGAAATATTTATATGTGTTGTTTTTTTTTTTGCTTTCTGATTTTTGTGCGAGCAGCTCCTCGTATCGTTGCTGTTGTTGACGGACTGCAAGGCTTTTTAAGTTTAAACGTCGTTTGGCCGGCCGATCGAGCGAATGGGCGACTACACCTTATCAACAGCCAGCAGACCAACCCCTTGGCAGCTGGAGGAGGGGCGCGGGCGGGGGCGGGGCTATCCCTAGCCAGCCACTTGGGAGCGAAAAAATAAGGCAACGATAAGATAAATTCAACTGAAAATAACAAAAAGGCAAAGTAAAACAGTTAAGCACATTAATTGAGTTTAATTATGATACCCTGTAGGCGCATAGAAAATGTCTGAGCCAGGGCATATTGGTTTTAAGTAAGCCGACATGGCCGAGCCGATATATATATATACATGAATATATGGTTGGTCAGGTTGAGCTGGAGAAATATATACATATATATGCATATATACAACTTTTCAGTTTTAATCGAAATTTGTCACAATTATCAGTATATCGATAAGAAATCGATTTCCGCCCAAAATCGTTCAAAATAATATACTTCTAATGTAAGAGCCTTATCTTTGAATCATATGCCCATAGCAAGACCATATATATGCTCTCGAAACTCCAATAAGATCTGCTGACAAACATAGAAGTTATTCCGAACTCGTTTGTCAATAAATCAAACTGATCTCAGGCACTGGAGTAGAGCTAGAGCTAGCAAAATTGTTATGTAGATGACCATTCTTTCGTTATGAAAATATAGAAAATTGCACAAAAAATTATATTTTTCATTTTATAAACTTATAAGCAGGGTATCCACCCACTAGAGAAGTTAAGTTTGATTCTTGAGTCGCATAGCGCTAGGGTGCTCCGCCCATAGCAAGCACACACTCAAGAGAGTGGTCGGAAAACCCTCTCAAGACATGTGCTCAATAGTTATAAGCGTAGAATATATTTTTGATTGGCAAAACAGTGTGTCCTCCTTGCCTAGCCATTGGGTTCTAATCGAGTACCGTTTTTAACTCAAGAGCAACATGCTTGCTGCAGACACCTCTGCTCTAGTACATCCATTCTATCATTCTATCATGACATTGCACTCGGCGTGGGCGATATTAATATGGACCAATATCAGTGCTCGGTTGGCGCCATTAGCATGAGCTTTTAGATTACTGGGACAAGCTTAGCCTTAAATGGGCAGAAGACAATCTAAACCGAAAAATGATAAAACAAGGGAAGAGCATGTTTCGCTGATTCTATAGAGAAGTTAGTAATATTCCTGATCAGAACGACAAGCTGGATTATTCTAGCCAAATCCATCTGTCCGCCCTATGAAAAGAACCAAAGCCAAAGACCTGCAGTTTCAAATATGTATTCAGCTAAATCACACGCAGAATGGGTTTATTTTTTTTTTATCGATATTTTCTGAAATTTTCGATATACCGATAACTATCGCTTTTGAAACATGCCTGTTTAAGTATTGCTCAAAAGTAAAAGCGCACTCGATTCACTTAAAAAAAAAGGCCAAAAGTTTTCTATAACAATTGTGCAAGTTCTTTGATTGCTTTTTTGTCTAGTTATCGACAGACCTTAGACACTTTATTCCTTGAAGCAGGCATAGATACAGATAGAGAAATGTGGAACGCCTTGAAGAAGGCGCCTCCGATTCCAGAAAGAAAATATATTTTTTAGATCAGCCAAGCTGTTCCTCTGTTCCTCTGTCTGTCGTCTAGTCCCTCAGCCCTGACGCCTCGGCCTGCCTAGCATATACTCACTCTCTCGTTATTTTATTCGAAATATCGCAGCTTGAAGTTCAAGTCGAAACATTAAGTATGGCTGCGACCCCATTATGGGCCGTTGTTATCAGCGGCAATTGACCGAGTTGTCGAGTGCACTTTGGATGAGTGCAGCTGACACAGATTGGTCTTGGGGGATATACGTATTGTTATTTACATTTGTGCACAACTGTTTGCTAGTCTTGCCTTTGATCTTGGCTGGCGATTGAGGCCTAGTGACTGGTACTAGCGCCCGTTTGCGTCATGGCTGATTCATGTTGGGCACTTGCGGTATCTTGGCAGCTGGCGGAACTAATTAGCCAGCCGGCAATGCGAACAACATTATCAAAAATCAAAGAACTATGCCATGAGGCATGCTTCTCCGCGCCGCATTTACAGCAAGGCTGCGTCAACGCTTGCCTGGAATGTGTTCAGGTAATCGTGACAAGTCAATATTTGGCCAGTGCTGCCAGATGCTTGTCACTGACAACAAAAAATATATGGTATATACACCCAGTACTTATCTCGCTGGGACTATCTTTAAGTGCTTCATCTCTATTTATAATATTATCTTTGTTTGTTTCGGCTGGTAAGATATCATGCATTGGCTGGAAGCAAAAGTTGGGTAGGTTTAGACAGACCTGTAGAGTATCCAGTTTTTATTTGATCGTGTGAATATATCAAAACACATTTCCAGATGTATCTGTATCTGTATCTGTATCTGTATCTGTATCTGTATCTGTATCTGTATCTGTATCTGTATCTGTATCTGTATCTGTATCTGTATCTGTATCTGTATCTGTATCTGTATCTGTATCTGTATCTGTATCTGTATCTGTATCTGTATCTGTATCTGTATCTGTATCTGTATCTGTATCTGTATCTGTATCTGTATCTGTATCTGTATCTGTATCTGTATCTGTATCTGTATCTGTATCTGTATCTGTATCTGTATCTGTATCTGTATCTGTATCTGTATCTGTATCTGTATCTGTATCTGTATCTGTATCTGTATCTGTATCTGTATCTGTATCTGTATCTGTATCTGTATCTGTATCTGTATCTGTATCTGTATCTGTATCTGTATCTGTATCTGTATCTGTATCTGTATCTGTATCTGTATCTGTATCTGTATCTGTATCTGTATCTGTATCTGTATCTGTATCTGTATCTGTATCTGTATCTGTATCTGTATCTGTATCTGTATCTGTATCTGTATCTGTATCTGTATCTGTATCTGTATCTGTATCTGTATCTGTATCTGTATCTGTATCTGTATCTGTATCTGTATCTGTATCTGTATCTGTATCTGTATCTGTATCTGTATCTGTATCTGTATCTGTATCTGTATCTGTATCTGTATCTGTATCTGTATCTGTATCTGTATCTGTATCTGTATCTGTATCTGTATCTGTATCTGTATCTGTATCTGTATCTGTATCTGTATCTGTATCTGTATCTGTATCTGTATCTGTATCTGTATCTGTATCTGTATCTGTATCTGTATCTGTATCTGTATCTGTATCTGTATCTGTATCTGTATCTGTATCTGTATCTGTATCTGTATCTGTATCTGTATCTGTATCTGTATCTGTATCTGTATCTGTATCTGTATCTGTATCTGTATCTGTATCTGTATCTGTATCTGTATCTGTATCTGTATCTGTATCTGTATCTGTATCTGTATCTGTATCTGTATCTGTATCTGTATCTGTATCTGTATCTGTATCTGTATCTGTATCTGTATCTGTATCTGTATCTGTATCTGTATCTGTATCCTTATCTGTTTCTTTATCTGTTTCCTTATCTGTATAAGTTCAATATTCTTCTACCTGCATCACTTTCTTTGATTGATTAATCAAAAGTCTTATCTGCATCATAATCGGCGGCTTCATCTCTTATCTTTAGGCATATTCGTATTTAGCTAAGGTATTTGCGTGCGTATTACAAAGCACGTATATTTTGATAGGAAGAGCTAAAGTCCCAGCCTATCGGATTAGATTGCTCCAGATACGGGGCCCGGTTACGAATGTGCACTCTTTGTCGAACGCGCTTAGTAATTTGTACATATTTAGTTGGCTGATTGGTTGCCGGTAAAATACGGTAGATATGAAATAACATGAAGGTTTTTTTTAGCCGTAACTGCTTTAGTGACTTTGCTTCCTAACACCCCCTTCCGCAATAAATATTCATTGCGACACAGTTCATTGATTGATGGACTATGACGCTTGCTCAATCGGCGTCATAAGCAATTGTCTGGTCTCGTCTTGTCTCTCTATCTATCTCTGTCTTTGTCATTGTTGCATCTGGATTGCATTACAGGTGAAATTTGAATACGCTCAACCACAAAAGAAATCGAAATGCGATCCATTCATGCAAAGCGCGCACAAAATGACGAAATATATTTAAAATATACAGGCAAACAAGCCAGAGAGCTCGAGTCGGGTGGGCACGACTAGCAGATACCCTTAATCAAGAAACATGTATATAAATCGATATTTATCGATATTAGGGAAATGAAAGAATATATGTCAGACTTCAAGAGTCTAGCATTTATTGCTTCCGCAGTTCCTCAGATGATCAAGAATATATATAAGCTTTATGGCTTAGCTGTCGCGAACGCCTTTTCCGACTGTCACAATATCATACCCCTTTTATTCATTTGCAAAGCTGTTCACTTCGCAATTCACCTCAAGATACAATTACAAGTAGCTTAACAATTTGAAGAGAACGCGTTCGATTAATTTGCAACAGTTGCAACAAGTTCTGCTGAAAATGTGAAAGTATTTTCGATATCGGATGAATAATTTGCGCAATAGGCCGCAAAACCGAAAAAAATATGCTACTCGGCTGTGCTAGAGGAAGAGTTACCCCACAAATGTTTGGGTCGGGTGCAATCGACTGCAGAGCACTTGTTCAAACTTGTTTAAGTTTTTGTGATTTTATTGTGCTTAAAGAACGACTGGAACGATTTATTCTTATGCTTGCAGTGTAAAACAATTACCACAAAGTGTATAAATATTATGGTTTACTTAGCATACAGACATGATAAATATATATTAAATATATACATAGATCGGCAGACCCTTGCTTCTGCAATTCGCAGACATTTAACTGAACTATACAAAAATGATTCCCCATCATATCAAGCTGTTCCACAAACTGCTCTTGGCCCAGTTCTATATAAACCTTAAATGATTCAGTTGTGCAAACCCTTTCAAAAAGGTGATAATAAATAATTATAAAAGCTGACTCGAACCTCGTGAACTTCTCTTTAAGAATGAATACTTTTTTCTTAGTATTAGCTGTACGATTTAATTAAACACGTTCGATTTTGATTAGGTTCGATACAAATATTTCCAAAGAAAAAGTTTGTCATACTGAAATTTATTTTTTCAATTTTGGTTAACAGCTTTATTAAAGAATGCATCCCATATGAATACCTCTCAAAACATTAACAAATTATTTAAATTTGACTCTTAAATATATTTCTAAATATATATACTATTTCAATCTAAGTAAAGTAAGGAATAAGTTAAAGTAAGAAATATCGTTGGCAGGCCAAACTTCGATGTTTCTTCCTTTTAAAGTTGATTTGGGAGTCTCTAATGCACTTATCGATGACATCGAGCGATATATATCGAAACATTAAACGCCAGAAACATCGCGTTCTTCTTCGATAGCAATCGATATCTTAATGTTTCGATGCTTTTCATAAAATACGAGATGGAAATGTTTCCGAATTTTTTATATTTCTTCAAATCTAGAGAAATATTGTTTCCAAACAAGCAGATATTAATCTTCACTAAATAGGATATAGAAGAATAGAACATGCTTCGTGGGATACTCTCTACTTTAATCTATATCTACTTCAATCTGATCTATTTATCAGTACTAAAAAAGCTTCAGTAAATTCAACTTCATTAAACTACACACAAAATTCTCTTCTAAAGACATAAATATTTGAATTAATTTCTTATTTAGTAAATTGTAGTTCCTATCTTCTTCCTTCTTCTTCTGCTTATGCGGCAGTAAATATTATCAATTTCTTTGTAAATGCCAAAAACTCAAGAACTTTTTACCAATAGCTTATGGGCCTTCTTGGGTTGGGAAACTTTCTAAAATAGATAACAGGCCACATCACAATCTATTCATATTCAATATACATGCAGAGAATGCGCATACGTGACCGTTGTGAGGTCATCAAAAATTATCAGTTCTATTAACCCATATACGATAGACATGGTTCGGAGAGTTGGGACTTTGGCAGACAGCGTTTGGCACGATAAAGTCGATATCCAGCGCTTTGATGTGGCGCATCGGAAATCAAGTGTGCCGCCAATTAAGCCCAACTGATTAGCTTAAAAACTGTATATATATATATATGCATATGCCTGTCCATATCTTAGCTAAGCTGTTAATACCTTTTATCTGACTCAGGTGGAGTACTGTGGAAATTGGGTACCGCATCGGCCATTAAATCCAAAGAGGGATTCAGCCGCGAAATGGCTTTGGGGACTGGCCAACTATGACGCTGACGGGCATTTCGGTGAATTCGTCATGACTAAGCCATCAAAATGCGTGGAGCATCGCGATCTGCCCGCAACCGCCACGCTTCCCTTACCCCGCTGGCGTACACAAACATTTGATTCATGCTTTAAATAACATGTGCTGAAAACGCAATCTCAGCATGGCGACATGTAAATGCAAGCAGGGATGTGTGATTGTGGCTTTGCACGACTTGAAGATACCCTGTTAACAGTCGACAGTACTTGAAAGGCCTAAAAGTCCATTGCTCAGCTTGCTTACAATCATTATGCTTGATTTTATGAGAACAATATCTATGTATAATCCAGAAAAGTCCGAGAAACCAATTTCGCAGAGTCCAGTTCCTGAGTTCCATAAAGGTTCAATATGAGCACAGCTTAAAAAACCTTTTGGCATGCTCAAGTTAAGTCTGATGAACAACAAAATGTATTTTCTTAGCACGCGTCATATTATATTTTCTTTTATATTGTGATTTAATGTGTTTGCGGTTACTTTAGCTCAAGCTTTTCAATAAATTACATTTAAAAATGCTATTATTATGCTGCATATAAAATTTTGCAACACTGGCACACACAGTTCCTGAGTTCGATGAGGTATAAACTATAAAACAGCTCTTAAGTGGCTTAAAAAAGTTGTATACCTTCACAAACATAAAACGTTGTTATCAGAGATGCCGCCTACCAAATTTCACTGCTCGAATACTTATAGTTCCTGAGATTCTTGTTGGGTTTTACAGGGTATATAAATATTAAAAGTGCTCAGCACAGGCACGACCTGCTTAAATATTTATTGAATCGAACTCTATATCCTCTTAGCTACTTATATGTTTTGTGAAAACCCTTTGTTTTTGTTTTGCAAACTGTTCGAGAAATATGCAAAATTATGAACAATTCCAATTGATTTTATCAAAATCGAGCATTATTAAAATCAAGTACCAAATGCTTCACAATCTGACTGTAATAGTTGCCGAGTTACTTGAGATTGTTGTCGTATGTTTACAGCGCATTTGGCATACGAAATGAATACAAAACTATTAACAACAGCATTAAATGCTTGACTCCAAAGTTCTTTGTCAATTTGTGTAAATATTTATGCTGCGGCTCGAGGCGTCTTATCTGATGTTTCGCAAAATTTTGTGGCCTGGTGTGAAATTCGAGACGTCGAGACCGAAACATAAAAAAAAAGGAACGAAACGGCAAAGAAAAAAACAAGACTTCACAGAAAATTGAGTCGTTTGAGGCGTTGATTTGATTTATGCCAAAATAGATGAGCTGCCACGCCCCCTACGCCCACCCCCCTAACTGCCTACAACAACACTGATATACGATATGATCAATTATGTGTGTGTGCGTGTGTGTGCGTGTGTGTGTGCGTGTGTGTGTGGCCAGATGCTGTAAATTTTAACGGTGTACCTAATGCGATTTATGAGCGTGCGATTTGTAGTAGGCGTCTTTAATTTAAAATATTTATCGGATAACTATTATTAATTGATATAACATCTCTATAAATGATTCGATAATAGATTTAACAAATAGTTCGAACCCTTTGAATGACTTTGAATAGGCTTATGAGCGCTGCTTCGGCTGGCTCTTTGAGAGAAGAGGCACGTGATTGAAGAGTCTCAGCTAAATTGTTTGGCATATAAATTATATACTTATTTACTTTTTTTTTATATTAATTAATAATTAAATTCTAGATATATTTTTATACCCTGAAATGGGCGATTTTGGTAAATAATAAAAGCTAGAGTCACGAAAATGATATGTTGCTTCTAAAATAGAATATATATATTTGCATTTGATGTTGGAAGAAGAGGGTTCTGGGTATCCCCTAGCCGGGAGCTCCCGGTTTAAAAAAAAAACTATTTTTTGCTTGCAAACAATTTATTAATGCAATCGAATTGAAACATTTTAAAATTTAATTTAATTTTTAATTTAATACGAACATAAGCCTAGGATTTTTGCCCTATACTTAAAGTGTATTCTAGAATTCGGCTCTATATTTTTTAAGGAAATTTCATATCTTTTTTTGAAATTTCATATCTGGAGATTTTTCTTGAATAATTTCAACTGGAATTTACTTTTTAAATTTTCTGCTCCCCGGACATTCCATTTGATATGCTTGGGTTTCTCGAAATTCTGTTTCTTTAAAGTGTTTTTTTTTTTTTGAGAAACAAGTTCGATAATTGTTATATATGGAAAAATTATTCAAGCCCCGCTGGGATTTGATAGCTAACAATGTTATAATAATTTCTAATTTTATTTTACGAATTGACTTCTAATCATTTTATGAAAATGGCTTATGCATATGTATATGTAAATATATATATGTATATAGGTATATATATGTATGTATATATATGCATATATATATATATATAGGCATTTCGGTTATAAAACACAACGGATCTGATTTGATATGGGCCCACTTGAGACGCACAAGCGTGTAAGGGTGAGGTTGTAAATTTACATTTAAACAATTGAGCGCGAGAGAGGGAGAGAGCGCGTATATATATTATTTGAAGGCATTTAATTTATAATTAAGATAGTATAAGCTAAGGTAATACGGCTCGTAGAGGCCATAAATTATGGTCAAACGACGTTCAGGCTAAACAATCCGATGATTAAAGGCTGCTCGCACCTTAACAGAAGGCACAGAAAACGAGTGTAACAGGTAGTCAGCCGGTTCGAATCCACATCCACATGGCTGCTATATACCACAGGTGTGCGTGTGTGTGTGTGCGTGTGTGTGTATTGAGTGGTAAAGTATATCTGGCGAGCTGGAAAATCCATTGATTGAGCGCTTAAATGTATCTATCGATGGCATAGATTGAAAGCATAACGAAAGGTAAAAGATACACACGCACACACAGACACGCTGTGGCCACAGGTAGTTGGGCAGCTCGTCAGGTAAGGGAAAGGTCTGTCTGTTTTGTAATTACTGCACATTATCAGGGAGACGCGTCAGGTAAATAACAATTTGAAGGCAAACATCATGCAGTGAAAGCAGTTGCCGATAATAAAATAAAAATACCAAAACCCAAAAAAAAAAAAACACATTTCTGTGTGTCTGCGTCTGCTTCTTCTTCTTCTTCTTCTTTGAGAGTGACAGAGAGAGCGAGAGGGGGAGCGAGAAAGAGAGAGAGAGAGAGAGAGATATGTATCTGTGCCTGTCCGTAACTTGTTTCTTTGTGCAATGTGCATTCCAGTGGAGCTGGGCTCTGCTTTATTTCACTCAATTGACGAGTTCCAAGAACTCTTCGTCTTCGCCCTCGTCTTCAGCGTGGAGCGTTGCATAAATACACACACACACACACACACAGACACTCGCATGCATACATACCTGTACACACACACACACACACACAGGCACATATGAGGTATGCGTTGCAGTTGCATTTTGTTGCTTTTCGGCCAGCCTGAGTCTGGGTGCAGTTAGCGCTGCAGCGTTGCCAGACTGTCGCCAGATTGAAATTTGCATAACCTCAAGACATAACGAGCCTTTCGTTTGCTTAAACAAGTCCCCAATTAATTGTAATTTCTAACTACATAGCGTTGCCAGACTGTTTGCAAGTGCAATTTTAATCTCTGAAGTCAGACAGAGTTGCTCGAAAAACAGCCTTAAAAACAGTAGTTCTTTGCTTGGTATCCCATTGAAGGTTGCCAGATCAGCCCACAATTGCAGCTTTTGGGCTCCGCACCTTGCCCCACTTCGGTTTCATTTTGAGCAGTATGTATGTGCCCAATATCCTGGCAACTTTTAAGCTAGAGTTGTCTTAAGGCTGCGCAAGGTTGCCAGATCGCTTTAAAGTGCATATGTTTTAATGACAAGCTATGTATATGTGCGTCTAAATTTAGAGCGGCCTTTAAACCTTTATCTAGGCTAGAACAACAGCTAGTCAGGGTTGCCAGACTGCTTAAAAGTACCTTACAGCCTTCTGTCCAGCGTGAAAGCTCAGCTTGGCAACAATTAAATAACCAAGTCAGCAAATTGCGTTGCCAGACTGCTTGCTGTTTATTTGTTTTCGGTTCGGAAAATTGATTTGGATAAAAAAAAACCAATATATATATATATATATATATAAAAGTATGGGGCCTTCATGCTTAGGGTTATTAAGCGACAGATTTTAATTGGAAAGACGAATTGCTGAGAACAGCTGAACGAAATTCTATAGCTTAATGGAATACCGCTAGCTTTAATTTGAATTGTCTAATTAAACGGGCTCGTCGCATTCCCGATAAACGAAATTCGCATCAGTTGCGGCAACTGCGAATGCAATGGCATATGTCAGCTGCCGTTGCCGCTGACAGTTTTCGGTGGCAAATGTAAATACCCTATTAGCTGATCTTCCAGTCAGGTATATACAATGTTTGAAATGCGTTTGCCAGATGTGCAGCTGGCAGTCCAAAACTGTAAACGCATTTCAACAGCAATTGCCATTATTACACGCACATTGCATTGCATAGGTATTGGCCAAGTCGAAGCTGGGCTAAGAAAATGGCGACATTTGGCAGTGGCATCAACTGAGTCATGGCATGCCCCCGCTTCTACCCACTACAGCCAGGCAAATGCCACTTGACCCCGCTCCTGCCTTAACTAACCCCACCAACATGGCTTGGCTATGTGCTTGTGTGTGTGTGAGTGTGTGTGTGTCTCAGCTTCCAGTTAGCGCTTGAGTCTCCACTAAATCATGTTTATGTTGCGCTCTCTCAGCAGCAGCAGCAGCAGCAGCAGCATAGAAAAACAGGTCTGACTGCAGAGACAAAGGCAGAGCGCGTGTTTATGTGTGTGTGTGTGAGTGCTGCTGCTGTGTTTGATTGCGCGCGTGTGTGCCTATATGTGTGTGCGTGTGTGTGTGTGTGTGCACTCAAGGCGCGCGCTCAACAAGATCCACCCCAAGCAACAACATTTACCTGAGCTCACATGAACAACGCAGCGCGCTCTCTATCACACTCACACTCATGCGCGCGCTCGTGCGCTCACTCACACACACAGTTGTGGGCAAACGACTCAAGCGCAAGAGACCTGCTTGCCTGCTCTCGCACGCTCTCTCTGGCGTTTGTGCACGTTTGGGCTGTGTGCGCTCTCTCTCTCGGCGCCCGTTACTCCAAAGTTTTGGGCTCAGTTTGAATTTTCTATTCGAAGAGTGCGCTTACTGCCCGCTGCTGCGACGGCGTTTAAAATACAGAACGAATTACAAATACAACAACAATTGCCGCCAGTGTTATTTATTTATTTGATTTGATTTGTATTATTTTTTGTTTTTTTTTTGTTGTTGTTGTTGTTGTTTTCGGCCAACATAACACAAGAACAACACACGCACACACACGTTGCACGACGCTCAAGCTCAGGCCCGTTGATGTTGTTGTTGTAGCACGTTCTTCTGCTGCTGCTGCTGCTTCTTCAATTTGTTTTTTTTTTTTTTTGTTTGTTTGTTTGCGTGCGTGCGTGTGTGTGTGTGTGTGTGCGCTGCAGAGAGCGTCGACTCAAACACACTCGAGGGAATTCGTTCAGATCAGTTCAGCACGGAGCAGCGGCGAGTTGAGCCTCCACGAAACAGTTACGGCTCATTACGGCCCGCCAGATGTGCATATGCCCTGGTGCATTCTCGAGCCAGAAACTCAAGCGTTATGCTGGACAAGTGACGTGTGAAGCGCAGCACTAAAAAACAAACTATACACAACAATCAATCAATCAATCAATCAATCGATCAATCAGTCAATCAATCAGTCGATCAATCGAACAGTTCATCAATCAAAACGAAAAGAGACTTTAATCAAACGAAACGTAACTAAACACAACTCGTTGCGACACACATCAATCAGCAGCCAGTCAATCAATCAAACAGCCGCAAAATGTTTGATGTATTCGGCTCCGTCAAGGGGCTACTGAAAATCGATCAGGTCTGCATCGATAACAATGTGTTCCGCATGCACTACAAGGCAACGGTTATCATCCTGATCGCCTTCTCATTGCTGGTCACCTCGCGTCAATATATTGGCGATCCGATTGATTGCATTGTGGATGAGATACCGTTGGGCGTTATGGACACCTATTGCTGGATCTATTCAACGTTTACGGTGCCGGAACGATTGACGGGCGTCACCGGGCGCGATGTGGTGCAGCCCGGCGTTGGCTCCCATGTGGATGGCGAGGATAAGGTCAAGTACCACAAGTACTATCAGTGGGTGTGCTTTGTGCTGTTCTTCCAGGCGATACTGTTCTATGTGCCCCGCTACCTGTGGAAGTCGTGGGAGGGCGGACGACTCAAGATGCTGGTCATGGATCTCAACAGTCCCATTGTGAACGATGACTGCAAGAACGATCGCAAAAAGATACTGGTCGATTATTTTATGGGCAATCTGAATCGTCACAATTTCTATGCGTTCCGTTTCTTTGTGTGCGAAGCTCTCAATTTTGTGAATGTCATCGGTCAAATCTATTTTGTGGACTTCTTTCTGGATGGCGAGTTCAGCACGTACGGCAGCGATGTGCTCAAGTTTACCGAAATGGAGCCGGACGATCGCATCGATCCCATGGCAAAGGTCTTTCCCAAGGTCACCAAATGCACCTTCCACAAATACGGTCCGTCGGGCAGCGTACAAAAGTTTGACGGCTTGTGCGTGCTGCCGCTGAACATTGTGAACGAGAAGATCTATGTGTTCCTCTGGTTCTGGTTCATCATTCTGAGCATCTTGTCTGGCATATCGTTGGTTTATCGCATTGCCGTTGTGGTCGGACCCAAGCTGCGTCATCTGCTGCTGCGCGCACGTTCCCGTCTCGCCGAGAGCGAGGAGGTCGAGAAGGTGGCCAACAGGTGCAACATTGGCGATTGGTTCCTGCTCTATCAGTTGGGCAAGAATATCGATCCCCTCATCTACAAGGAGGTGATAGGGGATCTCTATCGTGAAATGGGCGGCGACGGTCAAAGTCCGCAGAAGCAGCCGTTCGAGGCCTAAGCGACAGTCGGAAATGGAGTTGGAGTCGGAGCTGGAGTCGGAGTTGGAGTTGGAGTCGGAGCTGGAGTCGGAGTCGGCACCTGGGCCACCCTGTGCTAGGCCAGGCAGCGTGCCAGCGGCCGTAAGTTGAGCTTAAAACCCCAATTTCCCTTTCCCTAACACACACACACGCACACGCACAGACAGACAACATTTGTACTAGCAGTAGTTACACACACACACACACACACACACATACCACGCACATACGATCTTAGCCTACGAACTGTAAATCTCTTACAGAGAGCGCACGCATAAGAGTTAGGCGTTAGAGTGAGAGCGCGCGCTTAACAGCGTCTGGCATGCAAAAGACATTTAGCCCTAGTTCTTAGTAAACATTAGCTCTTAATTATGATACCCCTTCCTTTTCTTTCTTTCTTTTTTTTTTTTTTTAATCTGTATAATTTGTATGTTCGATATATATATATATATACATATATATACATTAATTTTTAGTTGTAATTATTATTGTCAATAATTTTTAAAACAGGCTATATATAAAAAACAAAAACAACTGCAGTTGCGCCACGAACAACAACAATATCAATAAACGACAAATACACAAATAAAAATTCCAAATCTAAGCAAAGATAAGCCACGCGCTTTTAACGACAGCTTAAACTTTAAGAGCGCTCGCTCTTTATCTTCAACAGCGCAGAGAGAGAGAGAGCGCGTGCGCACACACGCACACGCACTGCTGGTCTTACGCGCTCATTTAAGCGTAACGCAAGCAGCTCAAATCGGCGTTCGCCTCGCTTGTGCGCACTTGCGCAAGCGAGATGCCCGCACAGAGTGCGACACGCATGCGCAACTGGAGAGCCATTGTATACCCGTCTCGCTTACTCATCAAACTACATTCCAGACTTGAAGTCTTCCTTTTTAGTTTTCTCTTTTGTTTTTAGTTGATTGCTGAAAGCTGCTGAATCTGCATGCGAACTGGTTTGACCAGCCAATGGCATAGATGAGGGGCACAGCAGCGGAAGGGGCACAGCCGGCTGCCGCAAGTTCAGGGCAATTGCGAGGGCGCATTTGCCAACAAGACAAATAAATGATCTGCCCCGAAGAAGTTCGTCCGATAATTAAGAGAAACATCTTAAGAGATAGGCGCGACACAGAGCGACATATTCTATGGAAGTTTCTTAAAGGCGCGACTACTTGAACACCCTGTTAGGAAATTCAATTATATTAAAGTAAACGTTATGCATCCGCATTTTGAGCAAAATTCCTGCATAAATATGCATTTTTGTCAACCATATTTATTAACTGCCCATACCTAAAAAATGTTAAAGCCAGCTTAGAGAAAGTTCGTATATAGACGCCACAAATGCAAATCCATGTTTTTTTTTTTTTTTGTTTGACCTCAAAGAACTCGGGCACTGTGAGAGCTAAAGTTATGAAACTTTGTGTGTGACCTCTTGCATAGAAAAGCAAAATAATTTGATGTCAAAACAAGATCTAGACACATTCATATTAATCTGCACATATCCCTCTTTACAACTAATATATTTTGGAATGGAACCAAAAACTACTAAAGCTTTCAATTTGGTATATTTCTCTAATCAGACGTTGGAAGCAGTTGCTCAAGTGTCTGCATGTTTACCATGTCGTATGTCTTATTCTTTACCCGCCCCGCCCCGCCCCGCCCATTGCCCCGTGTCTGCGGTCTGGCTTGTTGGTTTTGCCTTGTGCGTACATACAATGCCAATTAGAAGTTAGGCAACATATATTTGGCTTCTTCCGTCTGCCAGAGCGACACGCCTTATCTTATCAAATGTGCCCCAACCCCTTCCCCGCAGCCAACCGACAGGCACCCTATATAGCAATCCGGCCTCGTTGATAAGACGGCAAAAAAAAAAAACCAAAAAAACGACAACAACACAAAAAAAATACCAGAGATGCTGATGTCTTGATGGTGATAAGTGATAAAGTGTTGTAATTAGCGCACATTTTCCACGTCGCACACACACACACACACGGGCTTGTTATTTACAATTAATGCAAGCGAAACACATAAATGGACACTTGAAATGCAGCCGAGTCGAGTTAGCGACTAACAGCTACCCTGTAGAGCAGTTAAATAGCATTGCTGCATGACAACACTGCTGACATGTCAGCTAGCACGTCATGTAGGCATCCGAATTTTGTCTGTAATACTTGCTGTTACGGATGTCTAAACAACCTTTTTACAAATTTGTATACAAAAAATCAAATATCATATAAATAGCTTTTACAATTCCCAAGTTCAGATAGTTTGTTAAAATTCGATTTTTGTGTCTGTGTCAAATTTGGATTTTTCATAAAACTTAACTCAGTTTTCAAACAAAAAGTTACGTATCAAATTTCATGCAACATTCTAACATAATTCTCGAGTTCGAATAGGTTGTTGGGTTTACTTGTTTGCAATTTGTATGCCTGGCTGTGTAATAAAATCTAGATTTCCTATAAAATTTTACACAATTTGCCAACTAAAAGTCAACTACCAAATTTCATATAACTAACTTCTATAATTCCCGAGTTCGGATGGGTGTACGAATGATCTAGTTATTCTATGAAAAGACTTGTCCATTTAAAATCTCACTCTCTGAAGGGTAATGAGTGTTTCAATGGGGTAAAAAAAGGAAGAAAAAAAACAGAAAAAAAACAGAAAATTCGTATGGAACGTCGAATCCCAACCACAAACCCAGCCTCAGTTCCAGTCGACACAGTCATGATGATCACATAAACTCTGACCGCCAATTTGAGGTATCAATGAATGGACCTACCCCTGCACACCCACACCCCCCCCCCCCCCCCTCCCATTCTCCACCCACCGATCCCATAGATCGTAATGGCAGCAGCGAGTTTAGGAATGTGAGAATTGTTTGAATGTATTCATTGTACTCGTTGTACGCGTGCATGCGAGTATTCACTTTGTTCTATGAATGAGAAATGAAGGCAGCCTTCAGAAAATTTATTTGACACGCGAAAAACGAAAATGAAAACGTTAATGAAAAGCACAAACGTTGTTGTTGTTGTCGTTGTTGTTGTTGCACGCACAAATGAGTCGCGCGAATATTCACAAATGTATTCATTTGCACAAACGCAGACTCTCATTTTTGTTGTTTTTTTTGTTGTTTTTTTAATTGTATTAATTACTTTCAATTAACGAAAAAGGCAGCCCAACTAAAGATCACAGACATTGCCACAGATAATTGCCATTAATAATTGTGCACACATTACGTATACGTATGCCATGAAAAGAAGAGGAAGAAGAAGCAACAATTTATGACTTTTGATGCCACGTGAGCTATTGGCTCACCCGACCCCAGCGCAGCTAAAACTGTAGGGAGCTCCCGACTAGGGAATTTCAGGATATTCCCGCCCTCTTCTTCCTCCCACTGTCTTTTAGGCATGGCACATTTTACGACAAAACTATAATACCCTCTATAATGCTCTCTAATTAGATGCAATGTGTTAGGTGGTTGTCAGCTTCGAACTGGCGACTTTCCGCTTGCCAGCTAGACGCGCTCACGCCTCAGCTCAACAGCTGCTCAGCAATCGGTCTGTGAGTCAGGACAAATTCTTTGGGTTTTTTTTTTGTTTTTCGTTTTCAAGTGTTCTTTAAATTGATTAATTAGGTTTTGTTTTCCGGACGCACAATTGTTTATCTTTTAATTTTTGTTCGCCAGATCTTTTCGCTTCAGCAGAAGAGTGATGAGTGGTGGCTCAGCTGTTGTCGCAATTGTTGCGCTGAAAATGTGTTTTACTCATACGATATATATTGTTTGTTTTGCCTCTTTTTGTTGCAGTTGCACGCCGCCAAGTGAAGGATGATTTATTATTAAAGGGGGCGTGGCCAATATTTAAGACATATCAACGAATTGCAATGCCGCAAAGGCGCTTGTGTTTCACATGTTTTGACCGATTGCAAAACACTTGAAAACCCGAAGAAGTAGTGCAAAATATATAAATATATATTAAAAATGATAAAAGCAAACACGACACGCCCACATACGATGACCGCCCACACCCCCCTCAAGCCACAGAACAGGCAGCTGTTTTTTTTTTTTTTTTTTTTTTTGAAGCCAAGGACAATCTTGAATGGGCTGCTATAAGAATTAAAACGGTAAAACTATAGAAACTCTAGAGATAATAACGATAAAAGACAACGCAGAAAAGACACAAGTTGACAAATGTTTCGAAGACAACAACAACAAAGTTCAAGCATTTTTTTAACAACAATTTAAATACATTTTTTTTTTTTCGTATTCTAAAAACTATTTTGGTAAATATTTTTGAAAAGAAACACACACACACACATATATATACATTATACTACTAGATATATAGATATTAATATTATATATATCTTTATATATATATATATATTTATGATGCGAATGCCACGATGCGATGAATATTTATGCTAAGAGTTGTGATCATTGATTAAGCAGTTTATAAAATTTATAAACAATTTGAATAATAAACAAAAACAAAAAGCAAGCAGCAAACAAAATAATAAACACTTAAAATACATAAATCATTTACGCCTAGTAAACAAATGCCAACAACAACAAGCACAACAACAACAACAACTACAACAACAATAAACAAATGCAACAATAATAATTATAATAATGCAAATAATTATTAATCATATACATATATATATATATTAATATATATATACACACATATTTTATGATAATTATTTTATAAACATTTTTCGCCCATATTAAAATATTTTTAAAAATCAAATATAACAACAATAATAATTATTTGAATTATTATACGCCTATATATATATTTTTTAATTTACAATTTTTTTTTTAGCAATTTTTTCGCCAGCCAATTTATTTGTCATTTTATATAAATATAAAACATCTTTTGTAGCATTTATTTTGTTAGTTTTTAGCACATTTTAGTTTAGCGCAATTTTTTTTTATTTTCTTTGTTTAATTCAAAACAAATCAGCTTGAAATAAACATAACATATAATATTTATGCATATTTTTGTATGTTAAAAGAAAAAATGAAAGACTCAAAAGCAATATTTAATAAAAGAAGACAAAGAATTTGAATAACAACAAAAAGGTAAACAGCAACAGCTTGAAATTGTCTTGCAGCAATTTTTTGTTGCATTTCAATTCGTTTTTAAAATTACATTAATTATATATGCCTATATATATATATATATATATATATATGTAAAATGTAAGAGTATAGAAGTGCGCGCAGCTTGATATATTTAAATATATATATATATATTTTTTTTAAAAATATCGATTTATCGAATTATCGAGTGTGTAAATGCGCCACAGGCCGTAAGCTAAGTTTTATATAAATAAAATAAAATAAAATAACAGAAAAAAAGCAAATACTTTTTTTGAATTAAGCTTAAATGTAAACAAAAAAAATGCAACCAAAGAAAAGCAGAAATAATATTTCTGTACTATCTTATCTCAGCACACACTGTTGCCGCTTCTCCTGCCAATGCACCTCCCCCCCCCCCTCTGCACTGTCGGCCCCCTCTTTGCGACAGTCGCACATGCGCAAACAGAACAGGTGAAGCAGAGCCACCTGTCGCTGACCTCTTGGGCAAACAGTTGTACGTCGTGTGGGGGCCATAAATCTAAGCAGCAGGCAGCTGGCAGACAGCTGAGATTGTGACATGACGAAGCTAAGATACCCTGTAATATGAGAGTAAGGTCGTCAGCTTAAAGCCAGAAGCCGTTTTTATAAGTAAATAGTTAAAATAAATTTAAAAACCAAAAAAAGGGAGAGGCAATAGAATGCTTTCTAGTAACAAATAACCGCGCAATGCCGTCTAATTTCTTAGAGCATGCTTCATAGTAATAAAACCGGACTAATTTTTACGTGGAGAATGGCAAATGAATGGCTGTCATGCAATGCCGGGCAATTTCATAGATAAACTTACTCATTTTCGCATCTCCTTCGCTTCGTAAACTCCGCATTCGAGTCCAGGTGGAATTGAAAAAATGCCCTGGACTTCGCCCGCTTTTCACGGGGAACAAAGATGCGCCTTTCATGGGAAACTAATAATACGCTCTCAAGGGCCATAGATAAAATAAACATAATAATAAATTCTCAAAGCAAACAGCGCTTTCCATGAAACAACGCACAGGTCGAGCGTTTGTGGCACTTGAACAAATCTTTGTCTACGCTGTGAGAGCAAGTACAGTGCATACCCGCTACAGTGCACGAATTAGTTAGAAGTACTACATAAAAATAATAACTATGCACAAGTCAAATCAAGTAGTTCACATAAAACCTTCTCTGTCTATTTGCCCCAAGTGTTTCATATAGACGTCATATTGACGTTGGTTCACTGTAGTGGGTGTGGTCTGTATCAATTCTTTAAGGGCCCAAGAATTGGCTACTTTTACTAGCTTTTGATATTTTATATTAATTTTGACGCTGGACTTAAAGAACTCTCAAAGTCTTTCCTCCTTATGTACGTTCACTTTATTGAGTGGGTACTGTACTTGTCTATATTATATTTAATATTACAATTACAATTACGTTTAAATTCTATTATTCACTTTATCGAATGTGTACTGTATTTCGTATTTGATCTCTTGCAAGCACGAGATAAAGAAAAGGAGATTTATAGTAAACTTTGATCCCAACTACTTCTATTCTTCGTAAATATGCCTCTTAGCGTGAGTCTACTGTATTGTTAGAACCAGCGACTTTTTTCTCCGAATTTGACACTTTTTTAGCTGTTTATCACTTCTAGACTGGTTTGCCCAGTGCAAAGTTTACTTTAGCCTGCGTGCACTGTGTTGTAGTTGGGCTGATAATTCTCTAGATTTGTCACTTGTTCGACTTGCGGCTCGACTAGATGCCAATGAACTGAGTCGCATCCAGGCACGTTTCAGACGTTATTTTGTTTGAATGAGTCAAACGTTCCAAAACTATTTCTGGAGCACGATCGTCATGATCCGTGCAACGGATTCCGAGTGGAAAATCTGTGAGATTATCAAACGAATGGATATCGAAATCGGAGTCCGAATTCGGTTGGCCTACAGCATCATATCGGATGGCAACTGCGCCACAGGCCACAGTCAGCCGGGCCACTCGTGCCATTATTCGAATATTATTTCATTTGTTTACTCCAAAGTTCTCAGTTCCCAGTTCTCAGTTGTCTGACTGTTATTGCCAGCAAGTATGCCAATGCAACAGTACAGCTCGATTCCCAACCAAATACTTGTGTAAACATAATGCAGTGCAGCTCAAATTATATCAAAATTTTGCAAATGTATTGTCTCGTTGAATTCTTTTATTATTTGCTCAACACTGTTCGTAGAACTCATCTGAGGTCGACTCCTCCTCTGGGTAACAGCTTGTCATCTTTCTTCTTTTTTTTTTAAAACAAAGAACTTTAGATATATACTGAATATCTTATGAGATCTGAGAATTCATATTTTTATATATGTTTTTTTCTTTTAATATATCTTTTTTAATTTCCCTTCTCATTTTTTTCATTAGTTAAGCCCTTTCAGATGGAAATTCAGTTCAACTTGTCTTATTGTTCTTTACGATTCTTTAAGTTTTCTTGATTCTTATATCCCCGTGGAAACATTTGCTCTGCTATTTATCCAATCTATTTTTCGTATACCTTCGCAGCATTTGATAACGTCATAAGCTTACGTGACGATACAATTAACTGTACTTGAAATAACTGTAATGCGAGCACTACGATAACTTCCTGTTGGATTTTTATGTGAATAATATGATCCAGCGAACCGAATACCTGAAACACCACAACATATACAGACCTATTATATATATACCTATTATATATATGTATATATATATATATATATATATGTTAAGGTAAGTACTCATGTTAATGTTAGCGTTATAGTAATGTTAATTGTTAATGTTAATTGGCACTGTTAATATCGTAACAATGTTACTGTAAGTACTCATGTTAATGTTATAGTAATGTTAATTATCAATGTTTACATTACGAATGTTAATTTTTATGCGAAAAATAATTAACAATGAACCAGTTCCCAGTGTGTAGGCTTCAGTTGTTAACATTTAAATTCAAGAGTTTGGGAATTTTAATAATTCAATATTCAAATCGGAAAATAATCGAAAACTGGTTAGAAATACTCTTTTGTTTTTAGTCCCATTCACTACGAACACATTTACCTTACATTAATAATTCATGATATCAAGTTTCACAGAAGTGAATTTAAGTGAAGTAATGCATGTTTATTATTTCCCAAGTTACACATCAAGTAACGAAATGTAAATACCCTGGGCGTGTAGGGTATACGATTTGCGAAGCATTACGAAAAGAATAGAAAGTGTGGCAATTGGCAAATGAACCTGATACCGCGTGCATTCTATCTGAGATAACGTCTAATGGAAACTAGCAGCTAAGCATGTCGGAGCGCCCCTCCCGTACCCAGATGGGTTGGCATCTGCTTGGTGTGCGTCGTCTTTGGCGATTGTTCAAGCAAATTAGCATATCAAATTGAATTAAACGCTGCAATTGTCCAGGCGTGCCCTCAATAAATAAATAAATAAATAAATATTACGGCACCAGAAAAGCGAAATTCAAGTGGGTTACGGAACTGGGAACGCACACAACGAACTGCACAGGGCTTGGTGGACGCAAGTTGGGGTCAACATCAAGTCAGACATTGCAATTGGAATGTGAGAATCGCCCGCGAGTTAAGCAATTTACGAGTATTACGGGTGTGCGTAATACAAGTATTACAAAAGAAATATACATAGATATTGCCTAAGAAAAAGTTAAAATATTCAAGATCCTGGATTCGATTAAGGATACGGCACGAAGAGGAGTAGGGAGTAGGGATAAGCACGCACTGTTTCCCATTTAAAATACATTCTCAAAAGTATCTCAACGTTTTATTACATAATTAGATGCCACAAACAGCAAACTATTTGCAGCAAAGATGAAACGTTTAAGAATGCGAAACAAAAGGGAAATTGAGAAAAACCAAAAGCTACTTTGAAAAATTAGATAAGGGAAGAAAACAAAAACCAATCTCCATTGAAGTGTTGTCAGCATTAGCTTTAAGGATGCGAAAGGAGGAGGAGGAGGAGGAGCAGCAGCAGCAACAATGAAACGTTTACGAATGCGTAACAAAGAAGAAATTGAGAAAACATTAAGTGTTGCTGCACCCAGAGCTGACATGGATTTGTTGATTGAAAAAAGAGGCTTGCAGTCAGTTTTAAGATAACCAAAAATCATTTGAATTTATGTGTGCGAATGCTTTTGAGTACTTTGAATGACCTTGAATGGCATTGCGTCATTGCAAAAGGTTAATTCGAATCAAACAAATGCCGCGCAAAATGTCAAATAAATTGTAATTTTAATTCAATCCCAACAAATTGGCAAAAAAAGCCCGCTAAACGTGTTGCATAAATGCGAAACAGCATGGATCACTGGATGCCTCTGGCGGCCGTCAATTGCATAATATGATAGCTCTCTATGGGTGTGCGTGTGTGTGTGTGGGGGGTCTATGCTTAAATTTAGACACAATTTATTTATTTAAAGTCAACAAACAAACGCTTGTTTTTTCGCTCGCTTTCCAATTGTTCCTTTTTGTGGGCTCGTCTTTTGTCTTTGTCATTCGCTTGTTCGCTGTCAGATTTATTGTTATTGTTTTTTTTTTTTTGCTTTCTTTCGTTTTTGTTTATTGTTTTTTTTTTTATGTTTTTGTGATGTAAACAAAACTTGTCGCTGTGACTTTGATTCGATCCCAGCTTTCCGCAGACCTCACAGCTGTCCAGCTGTCCGGCTCTTGTCCATTCCAATTTGTTGCTGCTGTCATTTCAAAATTTCAAAAACGTTTAATAACGGGCTCCCAAATCCATGGATATTGCATTTATCTGTCACTTGCAAGCACTTTGTGCCCAATAAAATAACACACATTCAAAGTATAGTATGTGTAATATGTGTAATATGTACAATATGTATAATATGTATAGTATGTATTATATGAATAATATGTATAATATGTATGAAATGTATTATATGTACAATATGTACAATATGTATAATATATATAGTATGTATAATATGTATAATATGTGTAATATGTGTGATATGTATAATATGTATAATGTGTACAATATGTTAAGTATGTTGACTATGTATAAAATTGACCATATGTATTACATGCATAATATGTATTATATGTACGATATGTTTAGTGTGTATGACGTGTACAATATGTAAAATAACATTTCTATGATATGTTTAACAGATCCTTGAAAGTTAACATTAGCATCTCTGAGATTCATCAAAGGAGGCTCTGCAATGCCCAAAAAAGTGCTTAAATACGCGTGAGAAACTGTTTTGGGATCAGTCTGTTTCCGTGCCTCGTCGAGGACAGACTCCTATTTAATCTCTGTTTTTGTTGAACAATTTTTTTTTTTATTTTTCAATTTTTATTTGTTTCTTTTTTATGTTTTAAACGTTTTTGGTTATTTTTTAAATAATTTATTTTAAATATTTGCCACGATTCGCCCCGAATGATACCCAAGGAAATCATTTTCGTTACGCACATTAATTGTGCAGCACCTTTTTTCAAGTGTAATTTTGGCATTCAGACCGAATTAAAACTGAAGAGTATTAAATTAAATTGTATTTAAACCTTTGGTGGTGAAATGATCTGCGTCAACGAAGTTTCTTCCAATCGTTTTTTTTTCTCCTTTTATTGGACATTGAAAAAATTGTTGTCAAAAATAGATCAATATTTTGTCTTGTATGAAATTTCTTAATATTTCATGGAATATTGAACCTTCATCCAATTGACTAATACCTGTAAAGAACTAACCATAGACTTTTTGAAATGTTTTTGAAGAAATGCAATGCTTTATAGTAATTTGATTGTGAATAGGGATTGGCTTACGTTTTGACAAGTTAAAGCTCTAGTTCTATTTATCGTTATTTGTTCTCAATGTATAAATTCTGAATTTAATTTTTGTTAGCATATCTTATGTTCCATATATTTTTATATTCAATGAATTTCTTTTGAATTACTTGCCCAGAGGTTTTCACTTCAGATCGCTTACAAAAACTCTTCGCACCAATCGATGAGGCATTAGTAGCAATCGGTGGCCTGTTCTTGAGTCAAACCCAACTTCATGCAATATATGAAATAGCTTTTGACTTTTCGATACTCGTCTCGTCTCTGTTACAGATTTCCATGCCCATTGGCATTAAACACAAGAACTATTTTCGTATTTTTTAAATCTTTTTATATCATGATTAAATTTATTTTATTAGGCTATTTAATGAGATTTAAAGTTCACATTGGCTTAACATATATATTCGATTAGTCGCATTCTAGTATATGGACGCAATTACGTAGAAGACTTTCATTTTCTTCACATGCCGCAAGTTATATGTCTGCAAGGGTATTTAATTTTCGACGTGCTTTCTAGCTTTTTAAATTTTTGTTTCGTTGTATTTTTACTAAGCATGCACTAAATATATTAAGCCCAAGTCTTAATTTATGAAGTTATGCATATGCATTAATATTATTTCTTTTTTTAAAAATAAAAAGTGTCTGAACGAGAGTTTAAATATTAATAATAATAGTAATGATGAAAATTATAAAAATAATGATAATGATAATGATAATAATCATAATTAAAACTGTAATAATATTAATATCAATAATGAATATTAATAATGAAAATATTATTATTAACAATATATATTCTAATAATATGAAGGTACTAATAATATTAATAACAAATACTAATAATATAAAATATTAATAATGAATAATGAAAAATAATATTAATATTAATAACAATGATAATAATTCGATGCAACAAGTATTTATATTTTCTGATGTAAATGTATGAACATATGCTCAGCTTCATAAATCAGTGTTAATTTTTTTTATTTCTGATAATAAATCATTTAAATAATGGTAATTAAATTTAAGCCCGCTTGTCACGCAGCTCACCCTGACCCTCCCGCACTACCCCCCTTTCTGCACATTCCACTCAGTTTTTAAATTGCTCGCTCTTTTTCTGTTTACTTGGTCAGGCGACAAATATTTGTTTGCGTTATCATGAGTTTTATCAATTAAAAAAAAAAAAAGAATCAATCCATTCTAAACAAATTCATTAGCATAGCGCAGTTATCGATGGACTAAAGCCCAACCTAAGGCCCCTTTTTTGCCAAGGCCCCCTTGCCCTTCTTCCCAACTTTGTACACACGCAAGTTTCGTCGGATATTTTTGGGTGCACAGTTCGTAGAGCATATTTATGTTTTACTTGTTTTCATTAAGTAAGCAATATAACAATACAAGAGCAGCTTGTCCATTCTATTTCAAATACATTTCAGCTTCAACAGAACTTGCTAACGACTCGAGCATGGCATGTGCCTCATCATCTTGCCAAAGCTATAACTCGTTGCGAATTACAAGCAAGTAGGGAAAAGTACAGCTTGCACGTGCAGCGTGCAAGTTGATGTGTGTTTGAGCAATAATTGTGCTTCAAGTTATCTTTAAGGCAATTGGAATTAAGAAACTATAATCCATGCCAAGTAGCCGAGCCTCTTGCAAGGGTATTTCAACTTCGGCACCAGAGGGAAAAAAATGAAGTTTTCTGTCTTGTTTTCGATATTCGGCAAATGTTTATCGCCAGCCGTTGACTTTGTATGCAAATCCTCATGTTCTCAGCGATTGTGTGTGAAGTTCTTTGGTTGCTTTTTTGTTTCTAGATTGGACATTTGGTTAGCTTTCGCACATTCGCGTAATGGGCACAAGCAGCAAAAGTGAGTCAGTATCGAGTGGGGCGCTGGAATTGGCAACTCCCCCACAAATCGCACACTCCCCCCCAATCGCACGCACCCTTCGCCCTCCATCAATTCCATTCAAAGTGCCCTGTGCGACGACCTCTTTGAAACATGGGCCTCGTACAGACAGAGCTCACTCATTATTTGCATTATTTTGTGTGCTCCAGAAACTTAATTTGAAGCTATATGGAAAAACATATACATATATACGCCTGATATGCATATATATCTCGGTCCATTTGGCTATTTAGCTATGTCGTCTCCGAATCTTGCGGAAGTTTCAATCGTTTTTAATGAGCTCGTCCAACAGCCACATAAACGGGCCGAGTACAAGACGCGATTGTCCGACTGCTAGTTGCCCTTTTTTGGTTCAATTATGCGCTTAAATATCGGCCATATTTGAAGTCAAGCTCAAAATATTGGGCTATATAGAGCAAAAGGCAAAACTGAATTCATCCCCAAAACAGCTTGCTTCGATTAAGGACAGACTAAGATTATATTGTGACGTGCGAAAGAAATCTTCTCTGCGCCCATATTATATATATACTATATATTCCTGGTCAGCATCAGTATCACAGTCGATCTCTGTGCGTCCGTGTGTATTCACGCCTCAATCTACGACAGAATTTAAGGATTATAGACGTGAAATCCTGACGTCTATTGCAGTGGTTTTGCACAACGATCGGACTTTAAGCACCGAAGTTATTTCAGAATGATTGCGCCCATAGTTGGGACCAGCTCTGCAGGGTATCTTCTAGTTGAGCACTCCCAATTGGTGGTAAATGAGATATTCTGCGTTTCGATGACATTGCATACGCGTGCATATGCGAGAATCAACTTTTGTTAATGCTTCCCCAAGTATTTTTTGTCATATGTATGACCGGTAAACGAACAGATTTTATATATCCAATGCTGGAGGCTTTAAAGCCAGCCAAAGTGCGACTTTAATTTCAGAGGGGTTGCAGACCTGTCTTACTCGTTATTATTTAATATTATTCACCTTTTTAGTGCTAACTTTTGCTGACCAGCTTGAGGGTCAACTTTGATTATTCTGACCAAGAACAACAGGGCTTAAAATTCAAGGGCAATCCAAGCTATTTCAAGAACCCCTCGCTTATATTAGCCAACTTTGCCATCGTTTCTAGATCTGCAAGGCCTTTCACTCAATCTAAGGCTAAAACCAGTTGAGAATTATAAGCTTTCCGCTCATCTTCCACGCTTGCCAGTGAAATGTACATTAACAATAGTTCCATTCAGTCAGAGTCTTATAGAGTATTTATGAAGAGTTCTTTGTAACTTGAGCTGCATTTGTTCGGTCTGCAACGAACGTCGCTTTCTTGACTTTATAGCTGAGATGCCCACACATATCCATGCCAGTTTTATAGGGTATCAAAAGACCAGCACACACGAGGCGTCGGCAGTGTCTGTCGCTGCAATTTAGCGTGTGGATGTTCCCCTGTCCAGACTCGTGTCTGCCCCACGTTTCAGTCGCCGCGTGTGTGTGTGTGTGTGTGTGTTTGGGGCACAATCAGCGTTTCTAATTAGCTGGCCAGACGCTTATTAGACTTTGGATTTTGGGCAAACGGACTCAAGTTTCAGCTGCAGTTTCAATTTTGGCATCGGTTTTGCCTTTCAAGCAGAACTCTGACGCTCGCAATTTGTTGCCTCGTGTTTAGCTTTCGCAACTCGACAACAAGCAACAATTTACAGCACAAACATTTGCACAGTGCAGCGAACAAGTTGCATAAATTATAATTGAAAACAAATGCAATTGCACGACTCGCTGTGCATACAGTGAGAGAAAAAGCTGATATCGAAACAGAAAAAGAAACAGGCAAACAAACAAACCTTGTTGCTAATGACAAATTCATGTTGTTGTCGCTTGCTTTGTTGATACTGAATACCCTCTACCAAAGCGCGGTCAATTAACAATGTGATCAGCTTTGACCAAATGCTGGAGAATTAACATAGCCATAAGATTGAAATAGATATAAGATATATATAAAGTTTGGAACTTGATCCAGATTATCTGCACGAAAAGCAAGAAATTAACTTTATGTAGCCTCTGCACCTATTCTTTTTATAGCCCCTTTAGCTATATCATATAGTAGTCCGATATGGCAAGGCTTTTGCTCAGGTATTAGAAGCAGGTGGAAACGCCTCAATGTCAAGTTTGACCAGGCATAGAAAAAGGCTGGTTCATAGTTGATTCGCAAGTGAACAAGTTCAACATTAAGCTTCTATATTTGTAGCTGTTATATTCAAATATCCATTTATATATACATATATATCTATCGATAAGTTAGCGCTGATATAGACAAAATTTCAATAGACATCTTTGGTTACACTAAAGATTTTCATGCAAGAAATCAAGTATAAAATATTAAAATACATTTTAATATTAAAAAATGGACCAGCATTAAAAATTATTAAGTTATTATTAAATTAAATAATAATAGTTCCCAATTCCCAATATCTCCTAATTATAGAGTTTTTTTTATGTATTCCATAAAAAATGTGAGAAATGAAAACTCTTGTGCCAGGAAATTCGATCTTTAAAGTGTCATATGATTTTTTAAATATTTATTTATATAATATATTTAATATATTACAGTAATTAAATAATAAGTAATTAAGTAATTGAATTATTTAGGACTAGTATTTGTTTCTTATTTATGTATTATTTATTTAATATTTATTTATTATTTGTTTTGATTTATAATTTATTTATTTTATATTTATGTTTTTATGTATTAATTTGTTTGTTATTTATCTAGTATTATTTAAAGTTTTTCAATTGAAGGGCATTCAAGCCATCGAAGCACATTTATCTATCAGCAATATGCAGTTGTCTGCAGTTGGGTGGCGGGCATTTTCCAAGGGGCTGGCGGGATGGGGTATGGTGTGTCAATAGGCAATGGGGCGTGGCATGTTCGAGGCATGCACTTGCATTTAGTGTGAGGCACTTAGCACACGGCCGAGTGTTTAGTTTTCAGTTTGTTCAGCACAATTACAAAACTGGAGCATTAAGCAAAACGATTTCAATGGGTTGGCTTTTGGGCTTGGAGTCTGGCTTGGAGTCTGGGTTGTGCGCGTGTGTGTGTGTGTGTGTGTGTGTGTGTGTGTGTGTGGCCTGACAGGCGTTAACAAGCTGACTAGCCGAAAAATGTGCTCATGCAAACTGATCTGCCTGTTAGCGAAACACTGTCTACAAAAAGTCAGTGCGCACATGTTTTGATTTTCTAGTTCTAGTTTCCATTTAAGAACAATTTTCTTACCTTTTTGAACACAATGTAGGTCTTTGTTGTTTCAAATTGTTTCAAATTCTTTATAAAATGAAGATAATATTTTATTGGCTTAGAAAGCATAAGAAAGCGCACTATAAATGGCATATTTTTTATAATATAAGTGCATTTGGCATAGATTTATATGTCCTGATTCTTTTAAGCCAGAACAAACAGATTTGTATAGTTATTCTTGGGCTTTGGCATGCCTTCTTAAAGCGCTCAACATTTCAGAAAAATCGGACTTAATTAAAGCAAGAATGAACCATAGATAGTGGAAAGAAGAAGCAAGAAAGAAAGTTCAAATATTTGTATTGCCAACTTGTCGCTGGGTGCAGGGCATCTACTACTCGGGCGCATTCGACTCGAGTTCTATTCTTTGGCTTAAAAGTTTTATGACATCGAAAATTTTGCCAAGCAATTATTGTGCTTAAATTGTTAGCTTCTTCTTGAGAATGTCGCAAGTTAAAGAAGAGTTTTTTTTTTTCAAGTTGAAAGTTGATTAAAACTTGAAGCTGCAAATGTCTAACGCGAGTTTTGAAGTCTGAAACCAGTTTATCCATTAAATTCCGCAATTGTCATGTGTAAATAAGTCGAGTCCCCGTTCCGCTCTCTCTCACTCTCTCTCTCTCTGGCTCTCCCTTTGCCTCGCTCACATATCTCTGCTCTCAGTCTATCTCTCACTCTCCTCCCCCTGCCACTCCCACTCTCCTTTTGAGTAATGACTATTCAACACTTTTTTTTCTGTCTTCTCTCTGCTGTATTATTTTTTTTTCACACACAATTATCTCAACACTTTGGAATAATTGCTGCGGGCTGTACGGAACGGAATCTTTATAAATATTAATATGTACATAATAATATTAATGGCATCAACCGATTTCAATTACCAGAGCAAAACTAAGTTGTTGGCAAATGCCATTATAATTTTGTAGAATTTTTTCAGAGACAAACAAACAAGAAAATGGAAAATTTCATGTGAACTAAACGAAAGACTTATGCAACAAACTTGGCCAAAATGGGCGGGCGGCTGATGAGCTGCTCTGGAGTTGGGCCGCATGGGCCAGAGGCCAGGCGCAGCATGTGGCATGCCACATGCAGCTTATTGCGCCTGCTTGGACCAAAGCCAAATTGTTTCCCACGCTCGCAATTTTGGCCAAGTTAAGCGAAGTGCTTGCGCTGTGTTGGGTGGTGTGTGTGTGTGTGTGTGTGTGTGTGGTTGTGTGTGTGTGTGTGTGTGTGTATGCTGTTGTGTGTATAACATGTCTAGCTTTGGGTTAGCTCATAGGCGTATCCTATGCGCTAGTGGCGCTTGTTGGCTACCGTTGCACGCCAGCGCGGTCCAAGCTAGACCCGAAGCCAAGAGCCAGACCAGAACCGGTTGCCGCGGCCAGCGAAAAATGCAAGGGTATATATAGGGTATATACAAGTGTATCAGTATATATAAATATGTGTACAGCGAATTCTATATGCATAGCTGTATATACATTATGTATATGCGCTGCGACTTGCCTGGTTGGCAAAAGGGTAAGAAAAAAGACACGAGACATGGGTGCTCTAGGCGCGAGTGTCCGACCAGGAGATACCCTGTAAAAGCATCGAGCTGCCGTGAAAATAATTCAATCTAGGATAAAAGACGCATACAACTTTTGTTAAAACTTAAGATGCCTATAAACGATATACGATATAAAGAATATGCCATATACGATCGGATATACGATAAAATATATATGATATAGTGTATATCGTATATACTATATCCTTAATACTATATAATACCGGAATATACATACAAGCCATATGCGATATACTATATCCGATATACGATTTACGATAAAGTATCTACGATAAAAGACTTTGGATATCCAGTAAATACTATATGACCCCGCAATATATATACAATGTCCGATTTACGATATTGGACATATGATATATACTATATGACAGCACAATATAAAAACAATATACTATACACTATATACTACATCCGATATGCGATATACGATATAAGACTTTTGATATCCAATAAATACTTTATGACCTCGCAATATATATACTATATACTGTATATATTATATGACCTCGCAATACAAAATCTATATACTATATACTATATCCGATATACGATACACGATATACGATATACAATGTACGATGAACTGTATGGCTTCGCAATTGTATTTTTCCATTTGTTGCATACATATGCACATCTCTGCAATATGCCCGCTTTTTCTCAACCATTTTCAATTGGGTACAGGGTATTAAAAATCAAGTTTTGCATTTTCATTTAAATTTATTGGCTTTGGCTTTGGTTTTGGCCACGGCTACAGTTACGGCTTCGGCATTAAGGTTTGTTGCCAGGCACAGTTCGAGTTGCCACAGCCTCAGTCGCAGCGGATTTGCAACTTGTTTGCCCGTCAAGTGGCGAACAAGATTCTCAGCAGCCAGTTTTAAATATGGCGACGCACAACATACACACACTCACACACACACACACACACACAACACACACACAACACACAGCCCACAAAGACAACACTTGAAATTTGCATTAAAACATTTTTTCAGTTGCAATCGCTTTGACATTTATCTCAGCAAATGCAGAAAAGCAATTACGCCCGACTGACAGATACCCTGTGCACAGCCAAATTGTCCATGCGTGATGTGGACATTAAATTTCCGCAGCATTTAATTTTATATAGTTGACGCTTATTTAAGGACCCTTGCAAAATTTTGAGATCGGAGCACAAATACTAGGGTATTAAAGCCCATGTTTTTGACTATATCCAAGAAAATGCCCACGAACAGGGTATATGAGGTGCTGATAATGTGTCATCAATTTGTAAATGTAAATAAAAATATTTTTGAAAAGAAAATCCTCTGTCTCCCAAAAAGAAGATACAATTTTTGTAAGCATATTTTTTATTTTTGAAAATAATTTAAATATTGGGTTAACTCTGACTTAAAATTTAAATACTTTTTGTATTTATTAATTTTTCTTTTAATATTTTTTTATTATTATTAAATCTTAGTATAGAGTTTTTATTATTTATTTATTTTTTATATTATTATTTATTATTTATAATTTGAATTCTGTAATTAAAATAATATTAAAATAATATTTACTTTATGTTTTTCTTTTCTATTTGATTTATATTTTTTATTGTTGATATTTTTTATAGTATTAGACACATTTATTACATTCATTCACCTTTCCTTGTATTTGAATTATTTAATTTTTCAGTACAATTTATAAAGTAATAATTCAATTATTTAATGTTGATTTTGGCGACGCTTCCATTTTTTACCTTCGTGCTAATAATATATTTATTACATTTTTTTCACATATATATTGAAATATTTGCTAGCCGATTTATTTGCTTGCTAAAAAAAATTATATATATATTAACATTTTTGATATATTGAAAAACATAAAAGTTCTTCACATAAGAGCTTATTCTTGTGGCAGCTATATTATATAGTAGTTCGATCCGCCCGTTTGCGATATACATAGACATATATAAGACAGAGAGATTAGTTTGCACAGAGAGATAGACAAACGGACATGACCATATCGACTGGGCTATTGATACTGAACCAAGCATATATAGGCTTTATAGGGTGTAGAGATCTCTTCTACACTCTGCTGCCTAAATATGAACCGTTCAGCTTTTTTTTGGACAGTGTATAAAAATAATATATAAAAAAGGCGTCTTATACATTTTAGACATATAGACATATATACATTTAGGATCGATACAAGTTTGTAGCTTTTAGACAGATGAGTTTTTATGGTTTATAAAATAAAATAGTATATAGTTATAATAATGGAAATAGTAGCAGTACAAATATAACCAAATGTTGAACATTAAGACTAAAGTTCTTTAGATTTTTGTAATTTTGTTATTCTTAATTAAAGCTGAGTAGAGGGCCGTGCGCGGCGTGTTGTTGGGGGCATGCAGCTACATGCGCACCTGGAATTTGCCCGCTTTGGTTAGATATTTGACGCCCTTGAAGGGCTTATATTTCTCGCCGTACATGTCCAGGCGATTCACCTTCAGCCCGGAGACGGCCAGCTGTGAGATTTGGAATTGCACATTGATTGACGGATTGGCATCAAGTATTGGGCTGCCGGGCATGATGGAGACCTAAAATCAAAACTCACAATAATCGCAATTCGATTGACTGGTGCTTCAGCTTACCGAGCCGCGAATGTTTGGCAGCTTGGAGACATCGATGCGTCCGACATCCCAGGAGAGCGTTTTGCTCACCGAATCGAACGTGTATTTGCCCTGATTGGGCGTTAGCACGCAGTTGAGCACGCACTTGGGCATTGTTAGCTCTAGTTTGACCTTGTCGACGGTGCGGCCGAGCGTGTTCCGTGGCCCAATGGTCAAATCTAGGCGACCCTGTTCGCCGGTCTTGATTGAAAAGTTGTGCCGTATATAGATGGGTATGGCCACCACCGACTGCGAGCTAATGTGATAAGACATGAGCCGAAAATTGCCATCGGGCGGTATAAAGGAGAGCAAACGTTCTGCCTCCCAGCGCTTAAAGCGCACGCACGGATGAAACGACACGTCGTCGAAGAGACGCGGATTCATAAAGGACAGCGACAAGTCGGGCATGCCAGACAGCTTGATGCAGCAGTCGATCTAGTGTGGACAGTTTAGGCAGGATTAGAACCGATAATATATATATATATATATATATATTAAGTTTGGTCTACGTACGTGTCCCTGTATTTCAGCAAACACCGTGGAGCCGGATTTGTCAATGATGGCGTCGACCTCCTCGATGACATCAAAGTAGGCTTCGTTGTTGGTGTAGCGCACACCGCTGCGACGCCAGGGTATGGCCGACAGCTGGCCCACGGGCAGAATGGTGCTAACACTGCAAGCAAAAGGACATGCATTAGGTAATCCTTTAAAGAAACGCTTATAGGATCGGCACACACTTGCTCTTGCCGGTGACGGTGTTGGCGATGGTGCGCAATATGTTTGGCGGCTTGATCAGCTCCTTCAGTATGTTGCTTTCGGTGGACAGGGGGAAGCCATTGTCGAGCATCTCGTCGAGCAGCTCATAGACGACCACATAGTTATCCTTTATCACAGACTCGGAGCAGTCGCTAAAATAGTCCTGGAACGTGTCCACAACGCGATGCAGAAACTCGATGACAAACAGCGGCGGCACCTCCTGCTTGCAGGCGGCCACCAGTGAGACGCTGTCCCGCTGCACGGTAATCAGATAATAATGGGGCGTGGCAATAACAGGCGGCACATCCTGCAAGAAGAAGAAGGCTTAGTGTGCTGCATGGCAACGTGGCAGGCAACTTACGTAGGGTGCGGCACGCTGTGCATCGAGAAAGTATTCGCAAACGGAGCGCGAGACAACCGAACGCCAGTGCTTCTCTAGAAAGACTTCGCTGTCAGGGAACAAAAGGCATAATTCTTTTATTTACTGCGATAACTTGGCATATGCCAGGCCTGGCACATTCTAAACATTTTGTATGTCATGCTTACCCGCTGCTGTTGACTATGAACAGGCTGTGTATCATATTTGGTGTCTTGTTTACTATGTATGCATATGTTTAAAACAAATGCGTTTGCAAATATGAAATTGTTTACGTGTTGAATAAATGGAAACACTAAACAAACGTAGAATGTAACGTAAGGCTAACAGCGAATGTTAAAATTAACAGGGCACGTAAGGTGACAAAAGAGTAGAGTGCGCCATTTATGTACGTAATGCAGTATATTGAGCAAAATGGATGCAACATGTACGTGAAAAGGGATCTTAAAGAGCAGCAGCTGTACAAAATGGGTAAGGAAGTACTAATAACATTTTTTATTAAAACACAAGATGCAGCAGCTTAACAGAATGTGCTAGTCCTCTGCTATAAACAGCAGACAGTGCTTAACGCAAGATTCGGAACTCAACGCAAGAAGAGCTAACAGCATGTAACGGCTGTCAGTGATGTTGCCACTGCGTTGAACAGCTGTTCATCTGGACGACAGGTATGATTTGTCTTTTTGAATAAAATAATATAAAATTTCCTAATTAAAACAAGCATACAGACCTCTTTAGTAAAACACAATACGCCACGCAAGGAATTTCCTAAACCCCTAAGTACTAACAGCATGTAAAGACACAGCGTACTGACAGCATGTAAACACACTGCGTATTAACAGCATGTAAATACAGTGCGCATAGGCCAAAGTTGCCACTTGGTCAAACAGCTGTTTTAGCTACCCACATTTTGACAGTTGAAAGCACACAGCTCGCATTTTTGAATTATTTATTTTAAATCAATTTATAAATTAAACTTACAGTTAAGGAGCGAAGCTGCAAACAGCAGCGCTGACAAAATCAGTTGCTTTTAACGCACTGCACAAGCGTTCGCGTAGGCAGTTCGCCTGGGCAGCCGTTTGGCGGCCTGCTTATATAATCGCCGGATGAGTCTTTACAGCAGCTCGGTGCGACGTCTGCTCGACAGTTGGCCCGGCAAGCGGCGCTTTGGCATCTACAGATTCCTGCCGCTCTTCTTTGTGCTGGGCGCGGCGCTGGAGTTCTCCATGATCAAGTGGACCGTGGGCGAGACAAACTTCTGTGAGTGCCAGCGCAGCAATGGAAACTTTAGAAAAAATCGAATTCTCTGTTTCTGTACAATCCACAGATCGCACATTCAAGCGGCGCCAGGCCAAGAACTACATCGAGGAGCAGCAGCAACACCTGGCGCAGCCGCAACCCACAGCCACAGCCACAGCCACAGCCTAGGCATGCCCGCGGGCGTTTCATGGGGCCAGTACATGAAGTTTCTGGGCAGCGCCATGCTGGCCATGATGGCCGGCTCCCAGGCGGTGCATCTGTACTACAAGCCGCTCGAGGATTTGCCCGTCTACATAGAACGCGAGCGACATCAGCTGGAGCCACCGTCAGGTGACACAAAAGCGAACAGTTAGATTTAAGTGTCATATATATATATATATATATATTTGGAAATGCAACTAACAACTATGTAAATACTCCCGCCCGCCTGGTCGCGGCTCACTTGTTCTTCTCGTGCACCCGGCCATGGTTCTTGAGGCACGTCTGCTGTCGGAACGCCTGGCCACACACCTGGCACACATACGGCTTCTCGCCCGTGTGTATATACTCGTGATGACGCTGGGTTTTGCGCGAGGCGAACGACTCCTCGCAGTACTTGCAGCCGAAGGGCTTCAGCTTAAGATGCACCGCCCGGATGTGCGCCTCCAGCTCGAATTTGCGCGCAAAGAGACGGCCGCAATGCTCGCACGGCAGCTTCTCGGCACTGTGCATCAGCATGTGCTGGACGAGCATGAAACGCTTGGCCAAACGACGCCCGCACACCTGGCACTCGTGCATCGTGACACCTGGTGCGCCCGTGCCCGCAGCCGTGGCCACTGCGTCCTTCTGATGCTGCTGCATCGTGTGATACTTGAGCGTGTAGCGGGAGTGAAAGTGCTTCTGGCATATATCACAGAAGTGCTGTTCGCTGGCGCGCGCATTGGCCGCCGCCTCGTCGGCGGTGGGATGCTTGGTGCGCCGATGATACTTGAGATTCGCCGTCTGGTTGAATGTGGCGCCGCACTGCTCGCACACGTACTTGCGGGCGGGCGCGCCGGCTGTGCTGTGCTTGAGCCGCTTGTGCTTTTGCATGGCAATGCAGCTGATGTAGACGCGCTCACAGCCGGGCTGATCGCAGCGATAGGAGCGCTCCTGGGGACTGTGTATCTCCTTGATGTGCGTGTAGAGGCCGCCCATAAAGCTGTAGGCCTTGTCGCAGCGATCGCACTGGAAGGGTCGCTTGCTGCCCTCGTGCACCTTGCGCACGTGCGCCTGCAGTGTGAGGCTGTGCGCAAAGCTGTGCCCGCACTGCACACACTTGAAGCTGTTCTTCAGGCCCTTGCTGCGACGCCGTGCAGCTGGCTCCACGATGGGCTGCGGCTGCGGCTGCACCTCTTCCATAGCCGGCTCATCAATCGGATCTGGCGGCAGCTGCGGCGGCGGCGTTGGATTACCCTGGCACTCCGCTTCGAGCAGCTGCTCCGGCTCTAGCTGCTGCTCATCAGGCGCCGGCTCCTCGTACACAATCTCGAATACGCTGGCCGTTGGCTCTTCCACTTCCTGACGCGTCCGCTGCAGCAGCATGGACAGTAGCTCGGTGCGGCAAGCATTCGCCTGTTGCTGGAACAGCTCGTAGCCCAGCAGCTGCTGGTGGCAGGCCGTGCACAGCTGCTGGGGCAGCCATTCGCTGGTCAATTCAGTTGGCTGCCATTCCAATTGCTGCACCAGCAGACGCTGCAGCTCGGCGTCGATGGCATGCGCTGCCGGCACCTGTCCGTCAGCGTCCAGTTTCTGCAGACATGTCAGACAATTGTTGTTGGCCAGCGTGTGCATTGGGAGCAGCCGAGCGAGCGGTTGGGCTTGTGCGCACCTCCGGAACTGAAGGCTAAATGGCGCTGGACGATGGTAAACAAAAGGTTTATGTTAAAGTGCGATGCAGCAGTGGCACAACTGTTGTGTATTGTCGCTGTTACTGTTAAGCACGCGGCGTTGCCACCCGCAGCTGCCCACTGGCTGCCAATTGCAGGCGACTTTTTGTGTTTACAGCTTATTTAAAAGCGGTGTAAACAGGCACGTTCGCGCATTGCGTGCGCATTGACGCGATTTTGCGTTAACACAAAAGCGAATTTTAACAGTTTTAGAAACCGTTAGATTGCTTGCTCATAACATATTGCCGCTAAACTTTGGGCTTGTTAGAATTCATTAATTTAGCTTTGCAAACAGCTGTTACGGTCATCTCAGCTTTACATTAACAACAATTAATATAACTTGCCCACACCTCCACTGTTAAGGGCTTCTGCCTCACACTTTCCCACATTGCAGCTTACAGTGGCGCATAAGCGCATTTAACAGCGCCAGTGTTACCATATACTCGTCTTAAGTTTCGCCATTTTGTGTGTATTTTGTCCATTCGTCGCCGCTGGTCTGTGTATTTTGGTTTCCCATTGTGTTTGGGGCCCAAGCGCCAAGCCACTTACGCGTCCTATTGCTAGCATCAGCACAGCCAGTTGCATGCAGGCGTTCAACAGCAACGCACGCATCGGACCAGTCACAGCGCAGAGCGCACAGCTATTGGCAAAATTAACTGTTTTTGGCGCGCATTTCAATCTGTTGGCCACATGCAGCAGTAGACACAAGTTGTTGCTGCCCCAGCTAATTGTAAAGCGCATTTGAGAAATTCATACGACAAGTGACAGTTTTTTCTTTTATTTATTGAGTGAACTCTAGTTTTTTTTTTTTTTTTAAACATTTTGTTTACGTGACTTTGTTTGTGTTTGTGTTTAGAGTGTGTGCTGGGTGTTTACTTAAAACTTTGCACACAACACAACATGTAAATCCTTATCAATGGCGTCGAGCAGCATGCCCAAATACCGTTACAAATCCCCTGGCGCTGCCGGCACGCAACTCCATTGGCTGCACTGCCTCCTGCGGCTCTGCTTGTTTACCCAAGGTAAGTCCAAAATGGCGGCGTTTTGCCTTATTTATAATATGACAGCAACAGCTGCTGTTGTTATACGGTCTCAACTACTTAAAGAAATTAAAATATGTTCCGGAAGATTCCCCCACTCAGCGTTGCAACGACCACGCGTTTATGTGTAAATTGTGCAGCAGCACAAACAAGATAAAAAAAAAAATTAAGGGAAATTCTATTAATATGAAAATTTCCCAGAAAATATATTCGCACATTAAGAACGCAACATAAGCATAAGCCCACACATATGCAGCAGAGACCCACACACACACACACACACACACACACACATATCGCTCTCCTCTCTCCCCTCTTCACTCTACTAACTGTCCACTGCTTGTGCTCAAGCACGAAAGAACTGCACGCTGCCCCAAACAAAGGCGAAAGCAGCAGCATAAGGAGACAGACGAAAGGCGAAAGGCGAAAGACACAGAAGCAGCGCTGGGCGAACTGCAGCCGGACCAAAAATAACTTATAAACAAACTAGAAAGCCTGACTGCGCGATACTCTGCTCTGTTGCCAAAGCGGCAAACCGGGCTTAAGCCCCAGTTTTCGGCTCCACACTGAATCGAACTAGTTGTCCGTAAAGAAGCCGAGCCGTAGGACTTCTCAAATCTGACTATTTTCATAGCAACAAAATTTGATTACTTAAAATCAAGGCTGCAATTTCTATATATTTTCTATTATAGGCCTAACCTTAAACCAAATCAGAATTTTGAGCAGATCTAGCCCTAGCCTAACTATTTTGCTCAAAAAAAAAAATTGTTTGGCTCAAATCAAGGCTTAAAATCTGTAAGGCAGATCCAGCTGCAAGGCATCAACAATTTAATTACATCTTGTATTTTATTGTATAAAAGTTTTAGTATATTATCAATTTTATCATATTTTACCAAAAATTTTAACAAAGTCTGAAAATACAACCCAAATGAATTTTCATAAAGAACTTTGAAGATGAGTTAAGATCCTATCTAAAAACTTTTTCCACAAATATTTCATCCCAGCGCGTGACATCTTCAAAAGCCCCTTGTATCGTAAACTTAGGTAGACATTAGATAACTTTATTACAAATTTTCGCTTCGTAGCTCTTAAAGTTATCGCAGGGCGTTGATCATCAATCAGTCAATCAGTCAGTCAGCTTGATGTATGGTTTCTTTAGAGCGCGTAAAACCAATTTACTTCAGTCTTCCGCTGTAAACAGCGTATAAAAGTGCAAAGCAGGAAGAACAACAATAACAAAACGCACAACAAAAGAGATGCAAACAAGAGGGGGTGGGGGATATGAGTGGCTGGAGAGAGGAAGTACCTATATAAAGATAATCTGTGAAAAGTGTGAAGAAACTTTGCTCGCGCCGCTACTGCAGCTGCTCAGTTATTGTATGGCACTTCAACGCCTCCCCAATTCCCTCCTTACCCCCTTCCCGCCCGAAGTTCAGGCAAAGTATTTTTCTAGGGATTTGGCAAAGAGTTGGACTAAGGCATAAGCTGACTCTTGATTGACCAATGGCTTTGGCATCTTGGTTGACGACGATGACGATGACGATGATGGAGATGGAGATGGAGATGATGGTGATTGGGACGTAAAGTGGCTTTCGATTTGTTCAATTACATCAAACTTTTGCAAGTGCGCGAGAATATTTGCAACTTTGTACCAAATTACTTGGGAGTTACCTTTAGAATAGCTGGAGGCATTGCGACAGGCGGCTCTGAGGCTGAGAGAAAACTGTTTGCAACATTTCCATAAGTACAAAATTGATTTGTTGCCCTAATACTCATGAAGCTTAAGCAATTTTATTAATTTGTATTGCTTTATCTTAATGGGTTTGGGATTTTAATAACTAATCAAGTAAATTATGAGCAGTAAAGCACAATACACAACAAGGAGAGTAGAAAAGCAAGTTGGGCAACAAATTCCTTCAATTTACTTTGCTGATTTTCATTTGTATTTCAATTTCATAGCAAGCCATTAAAACGTTTAAGAATGCAGCACAAAGAAGAACATGCAATTGTAATGCTCGCAGGAGATTAAAGTGCTTGTAAAACACGAACAGAATTAGATGAGAGTAACAGTTAGAGAAAGCGAAAGAGTGAGAGAGATAGAGGGCGAAAGAAAGGGAGAGGGATAGCAGGAGGCAGAGAGAGAGAGAGAGAGAGAGCGAGAGAACAAGCGGGAAGGAGAAAGAGAGAGAATGCGAATGAGGAAGAGACCGAGGACAAGAGCCCCAGCGGGAGACAGGGAGAGAGCGAAAAAGATAGAGAGACAAAGAGGAGGAGAGAGAGAGAGAGTGAGACAGAGAGAGATAGAGACAGGAAAAGAGTTGGTAACATAATTCCGACTATTGATGGAAATATGTTGCCAACTCTTCTCCTCCCTCTTCGCTCTCACTATCTATCTCTTTCGCTTGCTTCAATTGCAGTTAAAATGAAAATGAAAAAAAGAGCACAAAAAATTAGCAGAAATAATTTATCAAAATAAACACATAATAAATTGGCAACAATCTGTCAGCCTTAATCGACATTTGTGTCCGAGCAAATAAACAAAATTGTTCCGATTTAGAAAATTCAAATAAATGTTTATTGCATTAAGTAGGCAGCACGTCCGACGGCTGCAATAATTTGATAAAATGATTATTTATCTTCGATACAGCAGGCATTACATTTGGCATTACATTTGATTTTATAGCAGAATACCCTATAAAACTGTTAAAGTGGGTAGTTAGCGAAGGGAATTTACTTTCCATGTGAATCTGTTTTTTTCTGTCCAAGTTGCATGCATCCGCTTATTAGCTCTGATCCGAGCTCGTTAAATTGGTCTGTATATCGTCTATATATATATTCTTGAACATTTACAAAATCCTAGTCGATATCTGTATATGTGCTATATATGCAGCAGAAATATCTGAATCGGAACTAGCTTATCAAGCTGGAAGGAATAATATATTATTAAGCTTTTTGAAAACAATAAGAAGTGAAATACTCTGGAGTTACCGAGTAGGGGATACCCCAAACCTTCTTCCACCAATACCAAATGCAGCTCCGTCTAAAGAAGGGGGAAAAGGTAGCTATAAAGTACAAGATACTATTCTAGAAGTTTCATATCAAAGTTGGTGACTCAAGATCTAAAAACCTAAAAGAAATGCTCAAAAAGTTGGATTTCGATATCGATTCTTATCGACTGCTTAGAAACGGGGCAAGTTATCGATTATCGGAAATAAAACTCGTGCTGTGCGTGCGGATCCAGTCTCCCTTTAGGATCTAGGATCTAGGATAGACATACGGACAGACAGAGGGACATAGCTAGAACGAAAGGGCATCTGCTAGTCTGCCATATTTACGTTGCATCTAAACAATCTCGCCTGGATCTCGAATCGGGATCAGCGTTTATTTATTTATCATGCCGACGTCTACTTGAAGATTTTATTTGTTTATGTCGTTCGCACAGTTAGCCAAAGAGAACTCTATTAATATATCTACGACTTAGTGATGGGTTTTTTTAAATTTTTTTTTTTTTGGCTGGAAACAAAATTTTAATTGTATATGTGGAAGACAATCAAACACTTCTTCTCTCACATTGGCTTATAATTTAAAAATGTATTTTAGCTGTATCTGCTTTCGCCCGAATGAATGCAATAAATGTTGTGTTTTGGACAGGCTTTGACGAATTCTATATTTATGATTTATATAAGTAATTGTGCGACATTTTTCCTTGAAAAAGGCATCCAGCCAGGCCTGGCGCCCCATGCTACATGCCACATGCCACGTGAGTCAAGAGGGTACAATTTTTATAAAACTGCTTCTCAAGCATTTGGTGCTCAGTTGAAGGTCTTCTGGTCTGGCAGCCAGAATGCTTATGTAAATGGTGCTACCGGAGCAAGTTGTTCTTTCCTTCTTTAACTGGCCGTTTCCCAAACTGACGCGCACACACACGTGTACACACACACATCCCCCCCAAATCAAGCACGGAGCAGACAGCCCCGTGAGAGTTGTGCACGTTGGCTTTGACGTCCGTCTCTGACGCAGAAGTCGCCGTAATCGTCTTAGCTGCAGTTAGCCAGCTAGCTACCTGCACGACGGGGCTGCTCCTGCAAATGACAGTTAAATGGAGCGATACCTAATCAGGTGCAACAACAACAACAACAGCAACAACAACTAGAACTCGCGAGGGCCAGATCACAGTTACAGCTTTGGCTACACAGTGAAAGTTCTTGCTTTCACTTCGAAACGATTTATTAGTTGTTTTTTTTATTCATATTATTTTATGTATGGGACATACAGCTTGGGAGTTAAACCAGCATCTTGATTGCTTGGTAGTTCAAATCACTTACCGATTGCTTTATTTTGGTTAACTTCTATAAGGAATGAGAAAATAAATCTGATTGCGTACTAATTTTGTAAAAGCCTTATATATATCTTAGATCATATATTTTATTCCTTATACCTTATACCTTGTACCTTGTACCTTGTACCTTGTACCTTGTTCCTTGTTCCTTGTACCTTGTACCTTGTACCTTGTTCCTTGTACCTTGTACCTTGTACCTTGTACCGTGTACCTTGTACCTTGTACCTTGTACCTTGTACCGTGTACCTTGTACCTTGTACCTTGTACCTTGTACCTTGTACCGTGTACCTTGTACCTTGTACCTTGTTCCTTGTACCTTGTACCTTGTACCTTGTACCTTGTACCTTGTACCTTGTACCGTGTACCTTGTACCTTGTAGCTTGTACCTTGTACCTTGTACCTTGTTCCTTGTTCCTTGTACCTTGTACCTTGTACCTTGTACCTTGTACCTTGTACCTTGTACCTTGTACCTTGTACCTTGTACATATATAAGGTACAAAACTTTCTTAAGACTTGTTCAGATTGTTTTCTCTTGTTTCCTTATTTCCCACAAAAGCAAACCAAAATAAATCAAAATGGAATCATATTTAGTCCTAATTGGGTTGAAATACAATACGTAAACATTAGAGCCACGTACGTTTTTATCCAACGATAGTCAAAAAGCAAGAAGATCTTTCTAGCATCGAACTAGGGGTTTATCATTTCTCATGCCCTTAGCGGTCGGTCGCCTTGCCACTGAGCTGTGTGGGCTCTGGCTTTGCTGGCAGCTTAAATTCCCTTGATAAGGTAAAAATGTTAAAAAGAAAAAACTATTTAAAGATGAATTTGAGATAAATTATGAAGCTGTAAACTTAAAATCAGCAGAAAGACTAAATATTTGTCACCCTATATATCTGCTTCAATAGTTTTTCGAGTGAGCTATAAAATAATTGAAACTAAATATCTATATTCAAAATGTTTGCAGTGTTCTGTGAATACAGACTCCTTCTATCTCTCTTTCTCTCTCTCCCTCCCTCCCTTACTCTCCTCTTGCCTGCTACAGCTACAAATACACATTTGTTTCAGCTCCACCTTTTTGTTTTTGTATATTTGTCATCCTGTTGGTCTCTTCTGAGCTCCTGTTGGAGCTTTTACCTTTCGCGTGACAGTCGCCCTAAGCCAGTTAAGACAGGTACGCACGCGATTTCTCTTGGCTGTCGCCAGCTTTTCAGGGCCACGATTTGAACCTTGGCTTTGTTCTGTTCCCAGCCATACAATAATGGGCTTTTTATCTGGTTAGTCTGGTAAGCGCTATCACAAGTCCCCAAAGACCCTTCAAACAGTTCGCACTCACAGCTGCTTATATATTCCATATTGACATGCGCTGAAAGTTGGGGCCAAATCAAACAGGAAACAACTGTTGCACTCGGATAGTGAATATTAAATACCCTTGAGGAACTTTAGAAGCTTTAGGAGCTTTGAATATAAAATATAGAATACAGTTAAGCTTTTAGCTCAAATTTTAAGTAACATCTGCGACTTTTCCGTTTAGCTAAGAGAATTTTCATTAAAGTGGAAACATGGAAACAAATGTGCTTATTTATCATACCCTGGACACATTAAAAATGGATATAAGGGTATATTGTATTTGTGCAAAAGCCAAATGTATGTAACAGGCAGAAGGAAGTTTCCGATAATCGATAACTTACTCCGTTTCCAAGCAATCGATAAAAATCGATATCGATATCCTCTTTTTTGGGCAATTTTGGTAAATAATAAGAGCTAGAGTCCCCAAACTTGACATATAGATTCTTAAATAGAATATATATATGCATTTGATGTTGGAAGAAGAGGGTTCAGGGTATCCCCTAGTCGGGAGCTCCCGACTAGAACCGCTTACTTGTTTTAGTTGCCTTGCCTCCTCGATTCTCAAAAGTATAAGTAAGGCTTGGAGGCTTCACCTACGAATTAGGCGCAGGCGGCTTTCACGCTGGAAGCTGAGGAGCCGGAGGAGCACCAGGGGGGCGCAGCAGGAGGCGTTGGCATATAGATATGTCTCTAGATATGTAGGTATGTAGATATATAGATATGTACATATGTATGTATGTAGATATGTATGTATGTTTAAAATTGATCGTTTTTCATAAGTATCTTCCCACACTTGCACTCTCAGCAAGTGTCATTGGGCCTTGCACAGCCTGACAAAAGCAAACTAGTCAGAAAATATAAGTAGCTCAAATAGTTAACGCGCTGACACATGATTCTCCCCTTAGCCAATTCAACAGGCACGAATATTCAAAAGCTAGCCACAAGTTAAAGAAAATATTAAGTATACGCCACGTGCCACGTGGCACGAGGCCGAAGCGCGAGAAAGCCAGGCGAATTGTCGGTTTGTGTACGCCACAGGCGGTGTGCACGGGGGGTTTATGGGGGAGGGGGGTTGAAGCAATAAATTCTCATTGGGCAACGAAATGCTCAAATGTTTTGTGCAAATATTAAAATTGTACATTAGCACCGCAAAAATCAATCAAACCCGAAAACGCGGTTGGGGTAGGTGCTGGGATACGGGCAGGGGCAGGGGTAGGGTTGTGCATTGGCAGCTTGTTTTAACTGTATATTTGTAAACATTCTCATCTACTCTCTCTCTCTCTCTCTCTCTCTCTCTCACTCTCTCCCCCTGCTCGTTGTGTACAAATAAACGATAAACAAAATTTTTGCGCTGCTTTTGCTGAAAATTTCGAGCGTTTTTAACATCTTGCTAAATCATGCTCATCATTATTTCCCATATTCCCATCATCATCTTCTTCACCATCATCATCATCATCTTCATCAGCATTAAGCAGACACACACACACTCGCTTTCAATTGTGTGTGTGTTTATGCCACGCCTACCGCCTGTCCCTGTTGCAATATTTCCAAATTTGTCAACTGTGTTTTTTGTGGTTGCCTCCGTCTCTGCCCATACCCCGCCCCTGCCCCTTGGCCCATTTAGCCGCTAAAAAGGACACACACATATGATACATGACGACTTTATTTTGTATTTTTTTCTATATATTTTTTTGTTTCTGTCATACAATCCAGCGACAACAACAATTACAATAACAAAAGCCGCAGAAAATACATATTTTATGCCCTGAATACCCATTGAAAATGCTGTAAAAGGGTTTATTAGCTGTGGGCAAAGTATATAGACTCTTATAGCACATATATTTATATTCAATATTTGAATTAAGTTTTTCAAGCGTAATTCGGTCAGAAGCCAAATTTGGTTAATAATTTACTGAAGCACGACAACTGAAATATCCATCAAATATATTTTTCTTTATCGGTAGTAAATTCTCCACTAGCATCTGAGGGGATATATCCAAGTCCGTCCGAATATAAGTGCTACGGACTTGAAATTGAACAATTAGTTTTGTCCGCTGCAGATCAGTTTCTGCTTGGAGTTATCAATAGTTAGTTGGTTTTTAATGGAAGAGTATATTGCAGTCGGGCACGCCCGCCTAGACGCCTGCCTATTCGTATTGTTTGGTTTTGTGCTCGCTTTGCCCCTGCCCCAACTCCTTTTGGTGCGTGCTACAAACACGAGTTTACAGCGTCTATTTTGTATTTGTTTTTTTTTTTTTTTGCTCTCCTTCACTGACTGCCGCCGAACTTTGAAATTTAATAATTTTGAGAAATTGCTATATCAAATTTATTTGACTTAACACATTCTGATTAAAGTTCATATTTTATGCTCTTTACGTAATGCGAAAAACTCCTTAAATCTAGTAAAGTTTTTCAATTCTCCGATTGATTTGTTGCATATTGTTCTTAGTAAGACTTAAATTTATTTTACTTTTCGTCTGATTTATGCGAACTTCAAGGTTTTATGGGTAATCTAAAGAATTGAAAGTAATAATTGTAAGCTTTGGGGTTGGCATTTCCAAATCGCAGCAACACACTTCCCTTAATTTCGTATGTAGGGCTTGGAAAATAAGTTTGAAGCCAATCCGACAATGCTTAATCCTTCGCCTAAGGCCGTACACAAATAATTCGCATACAACAGTTTTACGGGATTTCTCCACACTCACGAGTGGAATTTCCCAAAATCCCATCTTAGCTACAGTATATGTTTCCGCTGCCACGGCAAGGATGGGGCATTCCCGCTATTAACCTACATAGACATAGATCAAAATTTCCCATACCCAAAACTCGATCAAATCTCATCTGATCTTCACGGGATTTGGCTCATGGTTCATGGTATCTAATTGGCATGTAAATCTGGAGACTTTATTCTTGTTTTGTCCGATTTGCTTTAAACTTATTTCCACAATCTACAGAAGAACTCAATGATAACGTGAATAATTGATTTTTTATAAATTGGCAAACTAATTTTTAAAGATCTTTAAGAGAATTTACTTAATACGTACCAAGCGCAAAGCTGGGGCATTTCTTTTTATGTAAAAAATTCAGCAATATATCAGAAATTTATATAGTATTTGGTTTTTTTATTTTTATTTTATTTGAATTTTTTAACGAACTGTGCATTTTTGGTTTAAAATTGCATTTCTTCTGTTTTTTTATTTTTTTTTATTTTATATTCATATTTTTTTATTGTCGTTTTTTATCCATTCTAAATTGATTTTTCTTTATTCAATTTTGTTTTTCGGTTCTAGTTCTAGTTTTAAATTTCAATTTCAGTTTTATATTTAATTGAGTTCTGTGCTTGCAGTTGCCTTCGGCTCTCTTCTGCTCCCTTTTCTAATTCTCTTCGCTTCACCGCCTCCACCCTCCACCCTCTCCCCTCTTTCCTTGCTTGCCATCCACACTTGTCTTCTCGTTCTGTTTTGGGTTTATGCTGCGTATTGTTAATGCCGTCGGCCAAAACAATATGAATTTTTGCGTGTCGTCACACACACACACACACACACACACACAGAGGCTCACAGGCACACACACACAGAGGCTCACAGGCACACACACACACGCACTTGCCGGCGGCTTTTGTTTGTTTTTGTTTCATTTTCATTTTTTTTTTGCTGTACATTTTTGCAGTGTTGTAAAATTTGAACGTTTCGTGCATTTTATTTTGTACCTTACAAAAATATCATAAAACACGCATTCGTATTTGGAAGGAAAATAAAACCTGGAAATGGAAATGAGAATGAGAATGAAAATGAGAATTGTAAAGCATGAAGCATGAATTTACCGTTGCTCCCTTTCCCCTTGCCCCCTTACTCTTTAGCCTGCCCCTCGTGCTACGTACTCAGCTTTCAGCTTTCCGCTCAAACGTTTGAAGTTTTTTTTTGGCATTCGAATTTTTGTATTCAATTTTGAAATTCATTTATTTATGAGACCTCACACACACACACACACATTAGACAGTCACGCCCCTGTCCACGCAGCTCCTAATCCCTGCCTCGGACACGCAATTGCGATTATGGTCGACAGGTGATGGGAGGGGGGGGGGGGGGTGGAGGGTGCTGTGCTGGGGTTAGGCGATTGTTTGATTTGTTTAATGGCGCCTAATTGATATTTAAATAGCGATTCGCCTAACAAGCGAGCGAAACAATTGCATTCACGAATTTTGTTAGGTTAGTTTAGAGACCTAACGGTAAACTCTGCTTCTTATTCACCTGGCCGGGAAATGCAAAAACTTCGAATGGAAAGCTCACATATTTGTATAAAACTCTCTACTTGCGAATTATTTTCTATATTATATTTGTATATATATATTTGTATAAGTTTTGTATAAGTGTTTACATATCTTAACTTTGCATAAGTATTTCTGACTTTTAAAAACTATAAACAATTTCTGACTGTACTTCATAAAGTTTCCACCAACTGCAAAGGACTTAACCCTTTTATGTTATACCCTGAACCCCAGTTAAAATGTGTAAGAAGGGGTATACTGTATGTGTGGAAATTTGTGTAACAGACAGAGAGAAGCAGCTCCGATCCCATAAAGTATATATATTCTTGATCAGCATCAATAGCCGAGCCGATCTAGCCAGGGCCGCTTGTCTGTTCGTGCGTCCTTCCGTCTCAGAAACTATTAAAGCTAGAGACTTGATATCTCAAACGTATGTAGGTCCTTCTTGTGCCCGCGCAAAATAAGTTTTGTTTCGATTACCGATACTTAGCTCCATTGCCAAGCAATCGATAAAAGTCGATATCAAAATCCTGTTTTTCGAGCAAATATCTTATGTTCTAAGGGCTAGAGTCACCGAATTCGATAGGTAGCTTATAGAATGCTATCACAAATGAGTATTCATTCATTTAATAGCTATCGCCTCGCCCTCCCCATCCAAGCGCGACCTGCACTTGGTGTTACTAGAAGAAAGTTCAGGGTAGCGTATAGTCGGGCACACCCGACTTGCGCACTCTTGTTTTCACGCTGATTTAGATTAAAATCAGCTTTTTGCTCTCATAAATGAGTCACCAGATTTTTTCAATTGACTTTATAAAATAAATTTGTTTTCATTTTCCTAACTTAATTTTATAGCTTTCACTCGCTTTTCCTCTAAATCTACGTTCCTCTCTCCCCATTCCTCTCTCTCTCTCTCTCTCTTTCTCTCGCGCTCTCTCGCACTCTCTTCTTCTTGTTCCGCCTCACTTTTAGCTAGTTGAGCTATTTACACGCCTTTCGCACGCATTTTCCACATACTTAACCGCCTCTCCGCCACCCTTCCCCCACTCCCTCTGCCACCCAATTTCTCCGCCTCTCTGAATATTTGCTTCAACTTGTGCACATTTTTCTACAAACATTTTGCAATATTTCTCGTTTGGTCTCAGCGTCGTCCTCTTAATTACTTTAAGTGCACATTCTTCACATTTCGCTTCTTTGTCCAGTGGCTGCTCCCCCCCCCCCCCCCCCCCCTCTCCCAACCCACCACACTCCTCCTATGGCCCTTATAAACTACTTCTGTTTTGGCTTTTCTTCTGGCTTTTGTCGTTGTGCAAAAATCTGTTCACGCGCTTTAATTGCATTAGCCTTAAAGACATTTTAGCCTTTTCCGCTGTTCCTTCTTCAGGTTATATATAATAACAAGTAAGACTACTCTGGTCGGGTCTGACCGACTGCCTGATACTCTATGCTCAGCGCCAAGCTGCCTCCATCTCTATTTGCCCTTGCCACACAATATGGAAAATGAAAAAAAGGAAACTACTCTTTATGTGAATATATTGAAGGCGAACCCACAAATCAAATTTAATTTGTCTAGCACTTAAAATCCATGAGATATGCTTGAAAAACGTTCTGCCAAAACTGATATCTATCGATATTATGGCATATGATATAGCAGAATATATATACCGAGATTGACACTATACATTGCACAAAAAAATACAAAACCCTTTCATATGTTGGGTTCAGGGTATCAAAATCCGTCAAGAATCAACGCCTCGTCTTGCTGTTCTGTTGTTGTCGAGGCTCGGTTGCTGTGCAAATTGAATTGCAAAATGCCAGCATTTCCATAAATAAAGGCTAACAATTTCCTGACACACCCACAACCGGGAAGTCATGTGTATGTGTGTCTAGTGCATGACATGCTAGAATTAATTCAATAATCCAAGTCAAGGCAGCTCAAGGGTATCCGAGCACTCAGAATCCTAGCCCAACTAGGCGCAGATGAAAGCAGAGCTGACAGCCTACACAGAGAAATATGAAACCCATGCCAAGTGCATAAAAATGCTCGACTATGTAAAGGGAAAACTTTCATAGCTTCAGTTTTTGGCATTAATGTGAGCTAATAAATGGATCGGGGGCAGGTTTCCAAAAGGTATGCTATACGAGTGCATCAAAAACTGAAGAGTAATATCGATAATTATCGATTTACAGCAAATTAAAATTGTAAATTAATTAATTATTCGTTTTGAACAAGAGCATAGATAGCAAATTTGGCGTATTAAGCTCTTATAATTATCGAGTTTAATTATAGAAACCCCGTCTCAAAATCGATACTTATCGATAATACTTATGAAAATGCATGGAGATATCGCCAACAACATGATGAGCGTGATATAGAAGAAAATATATGATTTATTACATTTCTTGTTTCTAGCTTTAGTAAATTTCGAGTGCATTCCGACGGACGACTTACTAACAGTTCAACCGAACGATTACTTTTATAACCTTTTCTGACTACTGCTTTCTTTTGCCTGCTGCATCGATTTGCAGAAACCTCTTAAAGCCTTTTTCCAATATTCGATGGTTCTAGGATCTATAAATGTAGCGTGTCTTATTTCTCTTTATTATTATTGTTCTACTTATGTCCCCAGCTTTCCGAGCACGATTTTAGCGTGTCACGACGACTATCATAATTAAAAACGCATTGCTGGCGAAATGTGTGACTACAAGCGGCTTAGTCTCTGCACCCACTTTCACACACACGCTCACGCCCACCACCAACTGCCGCCCCACCACATACGGGTAGCGGCGAGGCTTGTTCGCACATTGTCACAGCATGCGGCATAGCACAACAGCCACGCCCACAGCACAAGCAGACAAGACCACGTTTGAACATTAGACACAACGAGCTGGCGACAGCCTTTAATGAGACTGGCCGCCGGGCCAGAGTTGCCAGGTAGTTGAGGCGAAAGAGTTAACTACCTGTTAGCCAGTTGCTGTTGCCTGCTGCGCCCAGTTTCTATTGAGCTGACCGCAAAGTTGGCCAAACGACATTTGAATTTGACAATTTTTTCGACACAAAAAAACGCGAAAGCGCGCTCCAGCCAGCGTTGCCACACTGGCCAATACCCTGTGCACAAGTGTACACAGCTGCTGTGCTGCTTCTTTTAGCATTATGTAAATTTTTATGCTATAAAACTTTTGTCGAAGCTAAAATCTTTACCGATTTCCCCTGATCTTTTTGGACTCAACTCTTTGGCTTGACTCCATGACTTCTTCTGCATTTTACATACATTCCCATTAGCTTCAGCATGCCCTTTCTCAACCATTTTTAATGGGTATAAGCTATGACAAAATTAATTTTAGTTATGCTTCTGCTCTGTCCCACTCTTGCTCTCTCCCTCTCCCCCTCTCTGCTCCTCTTGCGCTCGCTTTCTCTGGGGACTTTTCGGCTGGGGATTAATTTGGTAAGCGGCTCAATGCATAATTAACCAAAATGAAGCAGCTGCCACGCCTCCCTCTAATGGACGACCAGACTCACACAGCTCCAGGCACAGCTCCATTTAAATTAACCACAAAAATTGCCAGAATTCAATGCACGCTGCCTGGGCTGAGCTGCTTACCTTTCATCCCCCCCTCTCTCTCTCTCTCTCTCTCTCTCTCTCTCTCTTGCTATTTCTCTCTCTGTGTAATTAGTGACATTTTGGGCCAGGCCCGCAAAATGCATTGTTTGCCAGTGCGAATTTGGTGAACAGAAATCGCATTTCACAAGGCGAATTCAATGGACAGGTCCTGCTGCCCTGCTGCCCCCACCCAGCCTGACCCCCCTCTGACCTGTAATGGATGCCCCAAATGTAAGCTCAGGTTTATCGTATGTGTGTGTGCGTGTGTGTGTGTATGTGTATGTGTGTGTGCTGTCAACAATGTCCATCGTGCTGAAATTGCAATGCGGAAAGAGGCGACAAGAATGTTCATGTTCAAGTGTTATTATCCTAGATGCCAAAATAGATAATGTTCTGGTTTCGGTTCAAGGCCATAATTCTGAACGATTTGAGGTTATAGCTAGTTTGCTTAGCCCTATTAACTATAATTTAATTGACACTTCTATCGCTTATCTGTGACTTTATTCCGCTCAATTAAATGTAACTTAAATGCTTTAATTTGTTTTATTCAGACTGCGCTCAACTAGTTTGTACATCAAATTGAACGTCCTCCATGGTCACTTGCATGCATATTTATGTATATATCATATATATGTCATGCTGATAACTTGACTTGGCATTATTCTCTCAAGCACCCATTCGTTTTGCGATCAAGTAACATTATTTTTATTTCTGTTAAATTTCGGTGCTCTTCATTGACATTTGTCCACCATGGTCTCTTTTATTTCTAAGTGCAATTACCGTTTTAAGGCCACAAATGTTCGACAGGGTGTCCTCCATGGTTATTCAAGTTTGATCTTGTCTTGTTTGCCTGGTCTTCATGATTAACCAAACTCGAGCCAAACTCTTTTCCTTGTTTGCTCTTAAATATTGACCATGTTCGCTTTAACCCTTTTCTCAATAATTGTTTCTTGAATATTGTTAATTAAGCATTTTATTTGGGTCATTTGGTATTTTCTGAACTTTGTGAACAGAACCTCAAATTTACATTGTCTGCTTGTGTCTCCTATTTAAGAAACTTCATCAAATCCCATTTAACTATCTTCGTTATAGATTATTTAACTATCTGATTGTCCTCCTTGGTCACTTTAATCGCAATTAAGTAGTTAATAGTTCTTCTAGATTTTTCATGTTCATCAATATAATTTTTGTCAATGGTCAATTAAAGCGCAGTCGTTTTTGTCCTTCTCCCCATTGTTGTACCAACAACATAATTGACCTCCATGGTCACTTTTGCTTTGTTTACTTAATTACTTTTTATTTTCAGCAAGTTCTCATTTGCGCAGCTTTAAAAGTTTTGAAGCTCTCTCAAATATTTTGGTTTCTTTTGCCATCCACTCGAGTAATTGCAGTTGGACTAACGCAACCACAGGCACATTTAACACACGCTCAACACATACACAAACACACACATATGCGCACACACTCAGCTGGAATAGTGCAAGAAGCACTTGAAAGTTTGTCGTACATTTGCGAAATGAAAAACACGTTACAACTGCAACTGCAACTGCAACAACAACTTTGAACAGCAACTTCAAATGCAGATACGAGTGCGAAATGCAGATACAGATACAAATTAAGATGCAGATACAGATACAAATGAAAATGCAGATTCAAGTGCAGTTACAATTACAAGAACTTCTACAAGTACAGATACAGATACAGATACAGATACAGATACAGATACAGATACAGATACAGATACAGATACAGATACAGATACAGATACAGATATATTGGAAAATACCTAGTTATATCTACTGCACGGTGTGTCCAAAATGTATGGCACCTTTTTTTCGCGCGAACAACTAAAATTAAGTTACAAATTGATCTTTAAGCTTTAATAAAAACTAGAAAGAATGTTTTTTTTTGGCTGGGGAGACCCGCAACCAAGAGCTTCTCATTCTTCCCTTTAGCCAATGCTATGTGTGGATCGAATATACTTGATTAGCTTCGGTGTTTGTAGTCAGATCTGTGTAAAATCTGCAAGGCTTCAATATGGCAAGGCCTTGGTCTTTATCTCTTTTATTAAGGGTCTTACAATTTTGGAGCGAACGAATAAGCGTATTTTCCACAGGAAGTTACATTTCAAATTTGGGTTCTCTAGTTCTAATAATAAATTTTGAGATATGCCAATAAAACCTTGTCTCAAAATCGATTTTTATCGATATTTAGAAAATAACAGTTGATATCGACAAGAAAAATTGATTTCATTTAAAATATCAAGGGATTTGCTTTTGTAGTTCCTGAGCTGATCGACAAAAGCAGCCCAAAGTCTGCGTCGTCAGTATGCAGCAGGTGCTTAGCACGCATTTATCATTGTTTCTGCCAAATTGCAATAAAACACAGGTTAAGAAATTAATTTTCCGGACAGTTGATTGAGTTATTTGTAAAATAGAGCACAAAATTGTTTCGCAATTAGTGTGTGAAATCAATTGTGGTTGCATACACGTGCATTAACTTTTGCCCGGGACTGTGCGCCTGGCTCATTCATCAATTTGATTTAGATAAATGCGAAATGAAGCGTTAAAGGCCAAGGTGCGTGTGTGTGTGCGTGTCGGTGGGTTTTTGTGTTTGTTTATTTGTGTTATGCGTATCAAGTTGTTAGCCAAACATGCCACTTGCCACATGCCGCAACCCATTCAGAACTTGCCCTCCAATTTGCATATACGCATTTTCCCACAGACACAAACGGCAAAAAGCCAAACAAATTACAAGGTCTGGCCACAAGGCACAAAGTCAAAAGTGCCCTTATAATTATGGACACACACACACACGCACACATATACAGACACGCACACATTGTAACTGGAGCTTGAATACATGCTTAGAAATCAATTCCTGTTGGCGATAAACGATAAACGATAAGCGATAAGACGGCAAACAAACAACGCGCAAACCTTTTACACAAAGCCCAAATAGCATAAAGGACGAGACACAAAAGCATCGCGCACAAAAGGATAAAAGGCAGCCCATATACCCCACTGTTCCCCCTGCCTCTAGCCACGCCCCAGTTGGGTCAAGCGTCTCGGCGCGCATTAGGCGAGCCCCTAAAAACAAAACAAAAAAAAAAAAACAAAGACAAGAACAAACAAAAACCGCAAGGTCTACATTTAAGTAAAGGCTTATCAACAATGATTTTTCTATTAACTTTTAAATTTTAACCAGCTAGTAATGTTACCGAAAATAAATGTTTTGAAATGTCGAATTTCCTTAGTATATGAGCACAAAAATAACGTATACGACCGGCTTCCGCCTAATTTCCGACCGCGAATGTGAAGTTCCTCGAAATATTTCAAGTCTTTCGGTTTGATCTGTGGAAGTGAATTTAGCAGAGTTATGTTTATAATACTGAAACCCATTGGAAATATATTGAGCTTCTCGCTCCACCCGCTGTTCCTTTAAAGAAAACACTTTTCGATTGAAATTTTCATAAAATTTGTATTAATTTGGCTATCCCGTTAAAAGTTGTACATATGCTTGATTTGGTCACCAAAGTATTTTTATCTCAAAAAGTTGTGTGTGCGTCTTAAAAGCGTCCCCATTTTGTACCAAAGCCCAGATGGGTGTCGGCTATTGCTTCGGCTTGTGGAGCTCGGTCTGCTGGGTCTTGCGCTTGGCCCCATTGCGATTTATGGCATTTGCCGGTGACTGTTCCCGCAGTGTGATCGTTGCCAATTGGCGCAGTGGTATTACCTCGCCGGCAGCGTTGGGATACTGCGGCTGCTGTCCAATTGTCCAGCCCAGTTTGACCAGCTGGCGCTGCAGCTCCTCCTGTGTGCGCTGCGACATGCCTTGTGCCGAGTATCGAAAATTCACTTTGACTTTTTTTAGAATTGCAAACTCAAGAACAAAATTATTAGCGAGGGTTTCTACAAATTTACTTTAACTGTAACGAGTTTTCAAATCATGTATATTTGCAAACTTGTGTTCTGTTCGAATGCTTCGTTGTAAAATGAGCATTTGTGCCCGGGCTCGACACAAGCCTGAACCTTAAGTCACGGCTAAGTTGATAAAAAGCACAAATTGATGGAAAAAGAAATTATAGACATTTCAAAGCCTTCTAAGAAGTTGCTTTCTGGTCTTTTTATGAAAGGGGGAGATTACAATAATTGATAAAGTAATAAAGAGCATTTGATAAAGTATTATAAAATATATATTATTGATTGTCAAAGTACTCGAAATAGAAGAGCATCAAAATACTATTAGTGATTCAATTAATTCGAATTTTTGAATAGCTTCGAAGCTTACAGTCTAATCTTCATAGAAATGTGCAGCAAAAGTAACCAATTTTAATTAAATTAAAATTAATTAAGTATAAAAAATTGTTGGTATTTACCTGTATAGACTTAACAGCTCTTTATTTGAATAGCTTTCATGTTCTGTCATGTCTAATGGAAAATCCTTAACCATCAGCTTAGATTAAGGGCATCTCTCAGTCGACTTGGCAGCCTTGCTTTTTCGTTTCTTGGGCTTGGTGGGGGAATTGTCTTTTAAACGCATTCGGATTGCTCCTTTTCTTTTCTTTCCCTTTCTTTACTTTTCATTCTATTTTGTTATAACGCAAAAGAAATCATAAAATTAAATATGCGTAGCATACTTTTTGGGGTGGCGGCTGCAATTGACTTAATATCTGTTGGGCAGACAATCAAAACAACAGGCCACTAAAGGGCTGTCCGGAGCGGAGGGGGTGGCTTGTGTGGGTGAGTTGCCAGAAAAAAATACCCAAAAACCGCAAAAGTTGCGCGCCAGCCAAATCTTAAACCAAAATGGACGCAATTGATGTGAAGCAGAAAAAAGTCTTTGATAGCAGGGGGGATAGCTATAAAAGGGGCGAGTTTTGTGTTTTGTGGCTTGGGGCAGGCCTATCAAATGGTTATGAGGCAAGTTTCGTGAATGCGGCTTCGATTTGCAACGCTTAGTTGCACGCATTCTGTTTGGGCCCAACGGGGCGGGCCAGGGGCGGCGGGCACACTTTGGCCATTGAGCTCTGGGATTCTGACCTGCTGTTCTCTTCTGTTTACCTTATTCCTGTTGTTGTTGTGCTTGCTGCTTCATTTGATGACTGCAATTATGGCGTCATTTACATTTTGCCTTGAAATAGAATGATTGCCCCGCCACAGCACCCCCCCTTTCTGGTACCATTCGCCTTCGCCCTGCTGCGGCCTCTGACAAGCTTGGCGAGCAGTTTTGCAGTTGTTTTTACATTGTATACTCTGTACGCATTGTAAATGCCTAAAAATCGGGCAGATTAGTTTGGAGCAAGTGCTTGTAACAGGCAGCAGTATTTTGATCGATATTGCTACATAATTCCCTCAAATCGATGACTATCGATTGCGAGGCACAACTGGCACCTTATAGAAGCTGTTTACAACATATTTGCTATGTTTCTGCACGCATAACATATACAGTTAAATATTACTTCCATAAAAATTGATAAATGGTCGACGCCTGCATCTATAGGGTAGCCGCTAGTCGAGTACACCCGGCCAAAGCACTCTTGTTTTGCTGCCCGTGCTATATTGTTATTGTTATTTCTATTTCAATGCCACTTTGGTCGTTGAAGCGCGCTGCTAAGTATGCTACACATTTTCTTTCAATTTTCTTTGTTTTTCAACTGGGCGTATCTAAGCAGGGCGCGGGTTTGTGGCACGTTTATAGATGTTTGTATTATGCTGAGAAATGGCTTTTAGCAGCTGCAACAGCCCCTCGCCAAGCAAATGATAAATGCAGCTCACCAATGGGCGACCAAAATTGAACATTTTGAGGGTTAGAGAATGTTTTCAACAACAGCCCTAACGACATAAATCAAGCTGCAAACTCAGGCTAGTTAGTATCTTAATTCGTATATATTATATTCTTTGTTAATAAAGAAAAGATGCAAGCCGTAAAGCCCATTGATGAGTCGGCAACCGACTGTGTTATATGTGTTTTTTATAAACATATAAAATCTATATGTCTAGCTCTTGTCTGAGATTTTGTAGCTTAACTTGGATACCTTCTTCGACACATCGGTTTAACATTTAATTCTTCTCGCATAGCAACGCAACGCAAAATCCAGCAAACTTAACATGAGCCGCGGCTGTTAGCTGAAAATGTTAAAAGTATTTTGCTGTTACAAATAAAATGTTAGCAAAGTTCGCCAGTTAACAGCATATATTATTACATGCTGAATTAAAAGTGTATGTTTCTATTGAAAATTGCAAGGAAAAAACTAAGGAATCGAGATTCGAGCCAGCATCTGGCAGGGCACCGGTTCACATCACGCATCTAACTACTGAATACATTTGTCGCCTTGCCGAGCCTTGGCAAGCAGTTTATTTTAAGAGCCAGCTTTTGAGCCAGCTTTTGAGCCAGCTTTTGAGCAATTCGAATGCAAATTTTAGTTCCAGAATATATATAATTTTTTTTTTTATTTCCTCGGTATTTTATATGAGGCAGTTGTCGGCTTTCATTTTTCGCCCTGGCCTCTAATTTTATTGCTATGCTGTTGTCTGCGCTTATTTAGTATGCCCTTTCATTATCATTTACTTATGTCCTTTCTTTCGCATTTTTCTCTGGCCTGTTTTATGTATTTTTTCTGTTAGCTTTTTAATTGGCACTTACGCTTACGGCTTATGTACAAGTCATGTCCTTGCCCCCGCCCGCCCTTGTTGTGCCGCGAACTGCCTAATTTATTTTTCGGCAAATGCCTTTTATCCTTTTGTCATTTGCTGTACGTGCGCGCGTGTGTGTGTGTGTGTGTGGCCCATGCCCAAAATGAGGTTCAACTAATTGCGTAACGCATACGCCCCGTGCGCTTTAAGTGGGCTTTACTGCAAGACTGCAGAGCAGAGTCTTTGCCAATCGATCCTCCCCCCTCACTGCCTGACATCCCCCCATATTTAGCTGCTGCTGCGCGCCTGGCTTTTTGGCTGGTCTTCAATTTATTGTGTGTGTCCATGCGGCATTTTATTATCTCAATTTGCCGCTGCCAGCCGAAATCCGGCGGGATTTGTGGCATGATTTAGTGCTGTGTGCAGTGTCATTAAAATTTAATTAAGCGCCAAGTTCATATGCATCTCAAAGAGAGGCAGTCAGCGAAGTGGAGAGAGAGAGAGAGAGAGTGGGAAGGAGAGGCAGCGTATAAACTGACGCAAGAAAGTAACGCAATGGCAAGAATCTAATTTGCTTTTCTGAGTGCGCATACAAAGCAGATTGTAATAATTTATAACATGATGAACCTGTTTCTGTCAACCTACACACACCTACACACACCCACACACACTCACACACACATTCAGGCGCGAATGCACATGATTTGTTTGCAACAATTTTGCATACATATATGCCAAGACAGGCCAGCGGAAAGCGCAAAATTCTTCATAATAACAATCGTGATAGCAGCAACAAACAGCGCCACGTATCAAGTTGTTTACCTTCGATTGGGCCTGCTCGACCTTAAGTTACCCTGCAAAACGAGCATATAAAGCAACTGTCCGCGTGCTGTTAACTAACAACTGTACAAAGAACAAGATAGATATGTCTGCTGTTACTTACAGTTCTCTGTTAACGTACTGTTAGAGAAAAGTTGTCTATTCCCCAGCTGTATTTGGGCTGCTCTTACTAACATTATGGCTTTAATCTCTTGTCACTAAAAGAAGACCTGCTCTTGAATGCACAAATTGGGCTCTAGTTAACAGTTTGGTAGTACAGTCACTGCAACGTTTGATATGCTGTTATTGCCAACTAAAGCAGCTGCTGGCTTGAAAAGTAGTAACTTAACAAAAATGTTAGTGCATAAGAATTACCAGCTGTTAAAATTAAAAATTATTTGCAGTCACTTTAAATTGCTGGCTAGTTAGGCGACTGCTTTTACTAACAATGTGTGCTGCAGCATGCTGTTATTAAATGTACGTCTTATGTGTATAAGCTGTTATGTTTCAAACATTTTCTGACTATGTTAAACATCTGTTAACAAATATGTGCTGTTATCAACAGCTATCAGCTCTGTTATGCAGCTGTTAGCAGGGCTAGCAGCTGCAAATGAAATAAAACCAGTGACCTTCACCTACTTAATGCACCTGATTTATTGCGTTTCCGAGAAAAGAAATCCAATTACTATTCCTCTTAAAAGACTAGTAGAATTTGCAAGCAAGCACTCTTGATAGAGTGGATACCAGTTCCTGGAAGCACTCCAATATAAATCTAAATGTTAAAAGATATTTTTCGCTGGAATTGAATTGCCAGCTGCGGTTGTACATCAACATACCCAACGATGATGATGATGCCGATGCCAGTAATAGCAAATTGTTGGCTGCTGTGCGATGATGATGATGAGAACCCGGGCAGCTATGTATGGGCGTACGGGCGGGGGTGTTGTCTGGCAAGGTAGAGGCATAAAGATTGTTACCATATTGCTATCATTTGCACACAATCAGCGCCAGCGTCAACAGACGCGAATGCCCGACTGCAGAGACAGCGACAGCGACAGCGACGGGCAAGAGCCGCAAGGCAAGTGGACCAGGAGTAGGGGGAGGCGTGGCGGCGATGTCGCCATCAACTGAAGCGGGCGCCGGTGGAAGCGTCAAAGGGAAATAAAACGATTTGATAGCGTTGCCAACGATAACGGCTGCGAATGACGTTGCCAACCACAAGCACGAATGAGGCATGAAAAATGGCAAATGTGGGCGGGGAGTTGCTTGGGGGGGGGGGGGGGGGGTGTGTTTGGTCATTGTCATCGGGAAAAGTGCGAAAATTGCGGATAAATTGAAATATAAAATTTTAATAAATAGACCAAAATCAAATTTCACAGGTTACTAATAGAAAAAGAGTCTACCGGAGTGTGTGCGAGTGTGTGCATGTCACAAATCGTAGCTCTCTTTAATGCTTAAAGCCACACACACACATCAACGCACACACACAGTAACTTCTCTTCACGCACCAAAACTTCGCTTACATGCACAGCCAGCTCATAAAAACAAATAAGAGCGGTTAGCAGCGACTGCGCCATACCCTGTGCCGATTTCAAAAAACAGTTTCGAAGCTTCAAACTGAGAATATTACAAAATAGATTATTTTTATCTTTGAGCGTGGCTGCAATATTTGTGACTCATCAGTAAAATTACCTTTGCCCTAAAGATGCGATAATGATAATTTTTTATTACTTTCTGATGCGCAGAAGCACAAGAAATTTGAAAAAAAAACCCAACCAATATACTTTCTAACATATTGCGTACAGGGTATTGAACATAAACTCCAAATTATCGAATGATTAAGTTTTGAGGCTCTAAAAATAGCGGCTACAGCAGCAGCTGAGCCGTAACCACAGTCTGGGAAGTTCATAGAGAAACTTCCAGTAAAAGGGAATAAGCGATGCGAGACGAGTAGGGAATGATAGGGGGGGGGGGGAGTAGGGAGGTTGACTGTGTCGCGACCCACTTAAAATGCGTGAAATGTGGCAGCGCGCATAAACTGACAAATTTATTTGATTAGCCGAAATGTTGCCAGCCTCGCAGACTGCACGTATGCAATTATTTATGTTTTATCCCACCCTCGGGTCCCCCTTAAGCGCTGCGTAATTGCCCTTGCTGGTAGGTTAGGGAGAAGGATATGGGGGGGAGAGTTCTGCTTTGATTCATGGCGACTCGGCTTTGGCCTCGGCCTCGACTGCAGCGAGCGGCATTAAGTCTGCGCCCGAAATTGAAAAGTATTTGCCGGCTGTTTGTCTTTCTCTGCTGCTGCTCTTCTTTTGCGTACGCCCCTCTTCTCCCATCCCCCGCACCGCTGCCTGCGTTTGGTCTTTGTTATTTGCTTTTGGCTCTTGGCCAATCCGAGCGGCTTTGTTCCGTTACGTTTTGTTTTTTTGTTTTTTTTCAGTTTGTTGTCTTGTGACATCCGAATACCCTTCCAGCGGAGGCCTCTATTGTGATTTGTTCATAGAAGTCGACAATCCTATAAATGCTAGTTACAAAAATATGTCCTTTAAATGAGCCGAGTCTCTTATTCCACTTTAATTCCTTTCTTAAACGTTTTACAGGCTTTTAAAAAATTAATCGTAGCCCTTAATTTAGATCATTTTAGCCTAGGTAAATGTATTTCCATGCTTAACTGGAAAGTAGACGGTCTAATATGGCAGTTGTTAGGGTATACGGCAGTCGTATTGTTGTTTTCAGCTGTGCGCTTGACTTGCTCTTATTAGCTGCTCGCCGTTTGAGTGCGACATTTGGTAAACACGCGTTACTCATACGCCGCGTGTTGCCGCATGTTGCATGCTACATTTGGCTGTCTTTCTGTCTGACGGTCTGTCCGTCTGTTCGTCTGTCTATCTGTCTGCTACTTTTTTCTTGTTCCGCTTTCTGTTTTGCTGCTTATAATTGCCTATTAGTTTTCATTTGTTGATTTTGTTTGCCTGGCGTAGCGCACGTGACGCGTCGCTTGTGGCTCTTGGCTTTGCCTATCGATTTGCTCAAAGTAGGTCCGAACCCATTCTAAGTGGACACTATCTAAATGGAATGACATGTGCGACGAGGGGGGGTTGGCATTTGGCTTCAATTTGGATAAATGTGGCTGATATGTTGGCAAATGTTGCCTACTCTTTGATAGTAGCTGTGATTTAACTGGGCCATTGATTGAGTTCATTTGCTACCAATTTCCCTCTCTGCGCCGCCCCGCGCCCTCTCTGTCTTCTCTGGTTCTCTGTGTGAACTTGTGCCAATTTATGTGGCCAGCTTTGCGGTTCGTTCAACTTGTTGTCATCTTTTTTCGCGTGTGCCACAAATATATCATTGCGGCATTTGCATTATGTGGCGCGTCGTCTCTGGCATTTCGCCTGCCACTTGGCAGCCTCATAAATCGTTTGGCCCACTCCTCAAACCTCTTTAGCAGCCCGACGCATATCAGCGCAACATTTTTGTTTCCCCCATTTCTTATTTTTTGCTTTCTGACTAATGAATGAATTTCACATTTTGCATTTTCTTTGGCTTTTCTTCTCAATCAAATTGAAATCACCAGCGACAGCTGGCAAGAAAAACAAACAATTTTCAAAATAGAAAAGACGCATCATCAATACAAATCGGTGGGAGCTGCGAAATTGGCTGATTGATAGGCCCGATAAAAATTACAAGTGAAAATAAACAAATAAAGTAAATAGCAGCAGAGACCGAAAGACTGTTAACGCCAAAGCTGGAATACTCTTTATTTTCGAAGACATTAAAGAGTACTTTTTTTTTGAAAAAATCCTTGTACATAGGCATTCATACATAATCAATATACATCATACATACCTTATATATATATCAAAGTACCTCATGCATGCATCGCATATGATGTATCATGAGTAGATTATTCCCGCTTCATTTATACATCATGCATACATCATTAGGATATCACTTGTTTATCAAGCATATGAATATATGAGATGTATGTACATATTACATATTACATATTACACATGAATCATAAAAACATCATTCATACATAACAAATATATCAACATATACATCATCATACGTTTACATGCATTGTCATTCATCATACGGATACATGAATCAGACATATCCACATAGTTGTCATATCGTATATATATTTTTCTCTCTCTCTCTCTCCCTCTCTCTTTCTACCTCCCTCTCCTTAATTGCTATTACTTTTTACCTTTTTGTACCTTCTTTCCTGTGTTTTTATCTGTCTACTTTACTTTTTTGTCTACTTCTTTTCATATATTGAGAAATATATTATCATACATCAGCATCGTTTTCTCTCTATTCTTAACTATTTTTATACCCTGAATCCATTAAAAATGGGTATGTAACAGGCAGAAGGAAGCATCTCCGACCCCATAAAGTATATATATATTTGATCAGCATCAATAGCCGAGTCGATCTAGCCATGTCCGTCCGTCCGTCCGTCCGTATGTATGACGGCAAGCATCTAAGAACATATAAAAGCTATAGACTTGAAATTTTAGATGCAGGTGCTCCTAGTGCCTGCGCAGATCGAGTTTGTTTCCGATAATCGATAACATACTCCGTTTCCAAGCAATCGAAAAAAAACGATATCGATATCCTGTTCTTTGGGTAATTTTGGTAAAAAATAAGAGCTAGAGTCACGAAACATGATATATTGCTTCTAAAATAGAATACATATATATGCATTTGATGTTGGAAGAAGAGGGTTCAGGGTATCCCCTAGTCGGGAGCTCCCGACTAGAAACTCTTACTTGTTCACTATTCTTCTCATGGTGTTTATCTTTTCCTCTTTCAAATATAATGATATCTCTCACTGCTTGTCGCTTACAATCTGTGTCCTTTATTCACATCTCCTCGCGAGCTGTTCCACATCGTCATTCGTAAATGTTTCACTGATAAAGTGCAATCTGTTGCTCCCCTCTCCCTGGTCCAAGAACTGCAGGGCTTACATTTTATTAAGGGTATTACAAAGTGTTGGGCAGACTAATTGCAAAACCTCACAGACCCACGTCAACCCGCCCACCCACACACACACACAGACACATACACACAGACGAGCCTGCCATGTTGCCGCTTGCCACACGATTTTGTTCTCGTTCTTTCGACTGTTGCATTTTTGGCTGCATTTTGGCTTAGTTTTATTTACTTTTTTTTGGCTTTTCTATTTGGCTTTGTGAGTTGGCAGCAAATTCATTGACGCTGATTAATTGCCGCCGCCAGTGACCCTGCCCCGTTTAGGGGCGTTTGCTATTTCGACCAACTGCAAAAAATCGTCTGCGGCGGTTTTCCCAACTGAAATAAAAGCTTGAAATACAAATGCCCCCAATTACTGTCCCATTTCATAAAAGCCAGTTTCATCTTCATACATCAGAGACTGAGGATTAATTTGTATTCATTTTGTATTTGGCTTTTACCCGCTCAGTAAATGACCGCTATTCCTTTTAATGTAGACCCTTATCCATATGAAATGTATCTTAACATTCCAATCAAATTGATTTAAGTTACTTTAATCAATCGATTGATTGATTGTCTTTTTTCAACTACTATGCATTGATCAGATGGATAAAAGTACAACTCTTTATGGAAAATTTTATCAATTGATTGATTGACGAACTGATTGATTTATTGTTTTTTTTTTTGACTTACCGATCAATCAGTTTGCTTATTGTCTGCATATTACTTAGTGATATGCATATTGATTGGCCTACTGATTGATTATTTAGCCAATTCGAGATTAAAATCATTATACTGCCTTCATTTATGTTGATTGATTGACGGACTGACAGTTGATTTGATCTATAAGAACGGCGGAGATATATCGTGCGAAATAATGTAGTTACCCCAATAATACGTTTATTTGGTCTATTCTACATTCAGAACATGGTTCAAATTTTGTTTTAATACATCAAATCCGATTGATGGATATATTTATTGATAAAAGCAACTTGTATATAACTACATTTATATTTCTTAGCTTAAATTCGAGCTAATTGACTAAGTCTAGGTTGTTTTATCCTGGTATACTTCGCACATTGTCATTGATTGTTTTGATTGACTGATTGATTTACTTCAAATTTCACATATCTCTATTGGATGCAGCTATAAATTTATATCTTTTGTCTCGTGCGTATAATCCCTTATTTAACTGCTAGTTTTATATAAACTACAGACTGCCTCTTTCAAGTGATTGATTGATTGAGTGCTTTGATTGTACTGTCCTACATACATTTCAGTTCGAATTGTATTCAAACTAAAACATTTTTTTTGATTTACTTAAATACGAATTTTAAAAGCTATCACATTACGGATTCCATTTCGTTACTACAAATGCCATCAAATGCGTCGTTCGTTGCGACGGGCATAGTAAAAGCCGCCATAGTATTCCTCCAGATCGCATAGCTCCCGCTGCAGCTGCTCCTCCAGCTTGGCCTGGGCGGCTCGCTGGCGTGCCGTCAGACGCCGCACGCTGCTCTGACTGCTGCCGGGCAGGCGGAAACTCAGACGGCTTCGCACCTTAACATCGCCCACGACGCACTCCTCATAGAGCGGCGGCTCCTCCTGCCGCACCAGTTCCTCGTGCTGTGGGCAACGACGTGCGTCCGTGTGCGAGGGAAAGCCACGCGGCGTTGTCTGCCCCGAGAGCGCCTCGCTGATGTCGTGCGGACGCGGCGCGGCCGGTAACTGACGCTTGCCACTTGTATGCTCGAACATGCACTTCCACTGCGCATAGTTGTTGTCCGCCTGCGTTGGCTGCTTCTGCTGCTTGGGCGGCATCAGCAGGGTGCTGCAGCTGCCGAAGGAGGAGCAGCGCGGCATGGGACGCAGTAGAGCAGTGCGTGCGCTGCAGCCGCGTTGGAAGCCGCCGCTGCAGCCAACGCCGCGTCGCTTACTTGACCGCAAATGGCGGTTCAGAGTGCGGCGCAGCTTGGCCAGCAATTGGCTGAATTTTGGTCGTGGCGACAGGCAGCAGCCACAGCCGCTGGGCGTCGTGTTGCTGCCACCTGAGCTGGCGGCGTTGGAGTGTGAATTGCCCATACTTTCGAGTAGGTGTTTGGACTTCTCTGTCGAATATGTTTAATAGATGTGTGTACTTTGCGTGTGTGTTGCTCGTCTGGCGGTCGAGAAGCTTCTGTGTGCTGTGGCCTCCGCGGCAGCTGTATTTAAGGCCAGTTACCATTTTACCTGCCCGCCCAGGTACGCGTTTTGTGCAATCTTATTGCGACCGTTGCGCGCCATAAAAGCTGCCTGCTTTGCATCCCATTTATGAGGCATCATTAAATCGGGTTTTGTGTAAATCCCTTTTGGTTTTTGTCGCACCACAAGGCCTCATAAAAGCGCACGTGTTCGCGCCTGGCAAACCTGCCCGCCTGACCTTTGCCACAACATGCTGCAAGCTGTGGCAATTGTCTGCAGTTGGGCGCCACTTCAGACGACTGCTAATTGTTAATGAATTGCAGCAGCTATCATTAGCCGCAGCTATCATTCAGCTGCCACATGCGCCACTTGCAACAGCACTTGCTGACGTGGCACAGATGAAGCTCTGCCCCGGCTCCGCATTTGTTTGCGGCTTTGTCAATTGTGGCTTTTTGCGTGTCAGCAAGGCCCTCATTAGCCCGGCTTTGGCCACTTGTTTATGCAACTTGTGTCTTTCACACGCATATGCAATATATACAACATTTAATCCGATTAAGTTTTGTCTAGCTTTAGTTTGCCTTTGCCTGCGACTCTTTCAATTATCCATACTACTTTCGTCATGCTCCTTTTCATAATTTCATTTGCTTTATTTTCTGGTTTTGTTTGTGCATTTGAATACCTCTCACCACCGGCATTCTATAAACCCTTTTAAGCCGAATATGGCGCAACATGGCCAGCTGTGCCAATAAACAAGGACAATAATGAATTGTGCACTTATATCCACATCCAGCGTGAGTTTCTAACCGGGAGATCCGATTAACCTTCCTAAGGAATATGTCTTCTCTAAAATAAAGCTGTCTCCTTTTGACATCTATTCAGAAAACCTAGTATAGGTTTAAATAGTTGCCTTCAAGTTAGTATATTAGCTGCCCCAGAACATTTCTTTATAAATTTTATGTATTTTTTTGTGCCTATATAATGACTAAACATAAGTATATCACACAAATATTACGTACAGCTTTTTCCAGCTACTACTCCCAAGGTTAACCTATTCTAACTAAGAGACTATGACTTTAAAAGTTAAAACATTTCGTATCTGGATTCATCCAATTGTTTCATTCAAAGAAGTACATCCATCGAAATTCTATTCTATTTCTAACTATTCTATTCTAACAGTTCTTTGCTTTTCGGACTTCGCAAAAAATTTACATAAAATCTTTATATCATACGGAATTCGAATCGAATTATAGTTGGAATAATCCTTTACAGAGCAATTTGCCAGCTACTTCTCCTAGGCTTGACCTACTTTAACTAAGAGACTATAAGAGAATTTAGCATGTGGATTTATCCAAGTAAAATATATATAAAAAATCTTAAAAATATATATATGCGCTGCTTTAAATATGCGGCTCATCAATTTTGTATTAAATCTTCAAATTACACGAAGCTTAAATGGAATTATATTTATGAGAATCCTTTAATGCGATTTCAAGTCAATTTATGCACATAAAATTTACCAGGAATCATTAACACCTCACTGAAAATTTGTATGCCAATTTGCAGCTGTTAAAAGTATATTTTAATTTAGGCAAACATTTTTAAATGCGCAATTGCAAATGCGTAATTCGCATGCGTTTTAACATTTATTAGTAATTTCCCATGGCTGATTGAATGCGAACCAACAGTTGCGAGTGCACTCTTCAAGCGAATGCACTCAAATCTCCGATGATTCAGTCCGACATGATTTGTTTCTAGAATCTCAATGCGCTTCATTCTATATATATACATATATATAGCTGGGATTTTCTGCGCCTCGACGTTGTCCGTGTGGCATGTGTGAAATTGGAAGTGGCTGCAGCCCGAGCAAACGTCAACATCATTCAGTTTGCCGCAAGCTGATGGAGCCTGGGAGCGGGCCCAGCTGGAAATTCATTTGCGAATTCCAGCACAAGCCAGAAAAATAAAATACACATCAAATAAAACACACATGAGGAAAAATGCAGCAAGCTCTGGATAAGAGCTCTGCTCAACTTTTTGACTCATCTGTTAAGTCCAGATCTGAGCTTGGTATAATAAATATGAGCTGCTATTTAAATAATAGTTCAGACCTCAATTAAATCATTTTAATTTCATTTTAGTCCAGTGTTGGACAGGGCGAGAGAAAAGTAGAGTAAGAAGACGCTTCAAACAACTTATTGACCGAATAAAGCGAAGAAAGCGTAAGAAATTACGATTAATAAGAAAGAAGCACAAATATTTGATATGTTTAAGGCACTTGCATAATGTGCAAATTATAAGCTCTCAAACTTAATGCATAATTGATAATAAATTACGGCCTATAGGGCATCTCCCGGACGCATTGAGCTGCTGTCCCCACTTTGAGCTGTGAAAGGGTCTGCGAAAGTAACCAACGTTGTTGTTGCTGTTGCAGCTGACAGTGACGAGCACTTGCGGCTAGTGGTAACTAGTGTTGGGAAACGCGAGAGAGAGAGAGTGTGAGAGAGATGGAGATGGAAATGCGGCAGTAGCCTCAACTATTGCAACAATATGTCGACTTTTGGAATGCTATGAAAAATTGCTCAATGTTTAACTAGAGATGGGCGTGCATGGAAATTTTTTTCTGATAAATCAACAGTATAGTGTTGACAAGTGGCATGTTTTTTGCGTGTCCGTGCTAATAGTGCAAGCATGAAGACAAAAGCATGTGCGAAGCAGATATTAAAGCAGATAAAAATATGCAGATATACAAATATACTTATTAATATAATAAGCCTGTTTTAATATAACATATATCTTATACGTATCACTTACACATGCATATATGCAAGTTATTACATATATATGTAATGCAGAATGTTCACATTAAGAAAATGCATAAATTTGATATCTTAAAATCAGTTGAAAGCTCATAATTGAGCCCCAGTCTCTCAGTCTGCTTGGCTGAATATTCGTGTTTGCAACGTGTCATGTCCTGCCGTGTCGTGCTTGAGTCCTGAGTATTGAAAATGGTAACCATTTAATATAATTTTGACTGCATGACATGGCTTGCGCGGCTTCCATTTTTCGCTACCAAACAACTTTGAACTTGTTTAATTGAGTTGCATGCGGCGTGCGGCATGCGACATGCGGCATGTTGCATGTAAAACATGTCCAACGTTAATGCAGCAGGCAAACAAGCAACTCGGTAATTGGCTGCCTGTCAATTCCAATTAATTTATTATGCTATGACAATTTTGCGCAGTTTTTGTGCATTTTCTTTTGTGTTGAAACCACAATTTTCTAATTGATTTCCCACTGACCGCTGCAAACATGAGACGACTGTGACAGCACAAATATTTCTGACCCTGCCTCCTCTAGATTGAAACACGCCCCCTCGAATTGTTTTGCACGGGTGCAAAAGTTTTTCAATTAAAGTCGACCACAGTGTGTGGCATGGAGCTGGTTGTGGGTGGCTGTTGAGGAGGGGCCTTCTTTGCGCGAGAGGTGTGTCTGCAACAGCAAGCAAAAGCACGACATGACATGAAATTGCAGCAACAACAACAAGAACCAAAGGTGGCACTGTCTGCCTTTGTTTTTATTTGGTTTGCGTCCCAACTGAATTCATGAGGCGTCGCAGCGTCAACAGCGCCGCCTGTGACTCAATTCCTGCGCCCCTTCTGCAGGACCTCTTCCACCTCACCCTCTCTCTCTCTCTCTCTCACACACACAATCCTGCTCCGGCTCACTCTATTTCTCTAGCGACTTATGCCCACGGTATATGCATTTGAGATAAACTCGATTTGCTCATAAATCCCAAAGACACGCACGAGAGCCCTCGCAGGGTGCAGCTCGTGAGCTCTTCGTGGGAAGTAATGTCACTTTAAATTTACAGTCTATTGCAAAAAACTTATTAGTTTAATAAAGCAACCATAATTTAGTCAATGATTTTAGCCGCAACCCCAGCACTGAGCTTACCATTTTATGACAAAATTATAATACTCTCTACATACAAAAAATATGAACGATCGGGCGTTTATTATCACAGATTTAGTCTAATCCAAAGCCTTTTGAAGATCCATAAAAACCTAATATTGCGCCGCTGTATGGAGAGAGAGAGAGAGAGATAAAGATGTCGTCTATGTTTCGCTCTCTGTCTCTCTCTCCCATACCCACTCGTCTCTCGTTCTCACTCTCTGTCAGTCGTTTTGCCCTCGTGCTCGGTCGTGTCACGAGCTCGCGCCCAAGTGTCATGCCTGCACACAATTAAATTAAGCCGTGCGCAACGCAATGGAATGGAATTGGAACGTCGTGGAATGGAACGCGGTGCGTCGACAGTAGCGTTTATAACTGTGGTTGCTTTTCATGCTTTACGGCCACGCTGGGCTGGGCCAAACATATGTAAAGGCCATAAAAAACAGGCCATGAAAATTGTTTATTATGAACGGAGTTCATTTTTTACCCGCCGCTGCTTAACCCTTTCACCCGCCAAACCCTTTTTGTGGGTTACAAAGGCACAAGCAAAACCGAAAAGAAAGAAAAGAACACATCAATTGCCGGCTGACGTTCCCGGAATACCAACGCTTTTCAAGTGGTCTGCACTTTAACCTCCAACCCCTGCCCATCACAATGCCAGGGGCCATGCAAAATTCAAGTTTATTGATGTTCTGCAATTTTTCATGCGCAACAATTGGCCAAAAAACAGTTGACACTCTATCTATTTGTATGGCTGTCTCTGAGTGTGTGTGGGTGTGTGTGTGTGGGTGTGTGTGCTGGTTCCCTTGTTAGCCACACAGAAGGTTCTTCTGTCTGCGGCTGGCACAAAGCTGACAAAGCGAATTTGCCAACTTTCAGTTTAAATACCCTGTAACCATAAAACAACCACACTGGGATAAAACAATTTAAAGCATCTGTTGGTAACCAACTATAGAATGCAAGCCCGTAAAATCCTATAAAGTTTCTGCTCTCTGGCTCTCTTTTTAATTGTATTTATTGCATTTTATATATATTTTAATATTATAAAATTTCATTTGTTTTTTGATTAATTCAAGTCAAGGTTTTTTTTTTAAATATTTAATAAATGGAAATCGACATTCTCACTTTATTTGTAGCTATTTCCAATTGTATTCTAAATTATCGCTAGATTGATTCAGTTTTGAGTTTTTCAGTGCGAGGTTCTCGTATTTTCAATCGATATGTGAAAAATCCCATATAAAAGGAGCACATTTCCCCCACCTTCTTATTTAAGATATTTATATTTGAATTCAAATTATAAAGTTTTATTTCTAGTCAACTGCTGCGTTCAAATCAAGTATAGCTGAGGCAAAAGTGTTTTGCTAACAAAACTCTTTACAAGAAATAAGGAATTCATAACTTTTTCAATCAATAACTTTTGACATTCTTCCTCTTGATTAACTATAGTATACATATATAACATAGATTTTTAAATTTATTTACATTTTTTTTAAAGATTTTTATTTTGATTTTAATTTTGACAAATGGGGCGTGCAGTCCATTTTCAGGCAACAAAGCGTTCGAGTCCCAAAAAAAATCTTTAGATTTAATTTTAATCAAGAAGGATTTTTGCTTCAACCTTGACCTAGCTGCTAGATATTTGCGCAGTCGAGCACTTGTTTGTCGTTGATTTGCCGCCTCAGGCGAATTGCGATAAGGTATGCAAAATCAAAGTTATATTTTTTTTGTTGTTTTTTGGATTCTCAGACAAAGCAGGTACACGTAACGGTACAGATACTACTTAACGGCTAGTTAGATGTGAGGCTTACTCGGGGGAAAAGTTTCCTCGAAATGTGCTCGACAAGTTTTGTATGCGAACAGAGCAAAGCTTAAACGCAAATTTGTAATCTTTAAAAGGGAATTTATTGCCAAAGCGGGGCAAGGCTTCGTTTCAGCTGAGATTTGATCGGTTGTTGTAATTCGCAATCGGTTCGAAGTTACTCGAGCTTTACCTGCATACTTCATGGTCTTTAGCTTTTCCTTTTTCCTAAGCGAATACTTAATTTTTGATAGTCTTTAGTTACGGGTGTAACAGAACCCCCTTCGCGCACTCATTGCCCACTCCCCCTTGCATCAGCATTTGCTCTTGACATAGTTCGCAACTAGCTCGTCCCCTGCCTTTTAATAATGATAAGTGGAAGCTGATAACAAAGTTTACTAAACAACGTCAAGTGTAAGCAAAAGTTAATAATGCCCACACACAGACAGACAATTGGCCTGAAATCTTTTGGCAGCGACCCACAAATTTTTGGCCAGCCGCAGTTAACGCAAGGAAACTAAGCCAAAGGCAGGTTCTCAATATATATATCTACACACTTATACTTCGCATATATCCTATATATATATATATATATATAGTATATTTGTAGTTTTGTTTTCTTTATGTCAGGGTTAAGGACAACTGCTGCACGCATCACTAGCAATCAATCAATTTGCTGGCAAACAAAAACACAAAAAAAAATAGATATAAACACAACTCGTTGAGGAAAAACGCCGCCGGCTTAAGTTAACAGCATCTAATGTGATTTTTAGACACTCGCCTACAGATAACAACAACAACAACGACTTGACCCGTCTGTACACTGAGCGAAAAATCAGCTGAAATCAGAGCATATCAATAATCATTTTAATCATGGTTGAAGTTTTGGTGCTTAGACTCCGATTCTTGTGATTTATGACAACAAACTATGTGTATATAATAAAGCTCAAGGCTGTTCATATGTAAATGAGTTTTTGCTATTATTTTTTAAGACTTGCCTTAGCTTCTATAGTTGTTGAGGCTGATGCGATATGCTTTCTCAAAATCGACATATGCATAGATATTTGCGAAATGAAAGTCTATATCGCACAAATTAGAATCTTTTTCTGTTATTAAAGATTTGGCTTAGGCTTTCTCTCGGTGTATGCCACATTTTGTGTTATGTTGCCTTTAAGTATTTTTGTGTATTTTTCATAATTGAATTTGATTAAACACAAAACGTTTCGGTTTCGGGGCTTTTCGGTTTGTTTAGTCTTCGCCTTGGAGGAGGAACCCGTCTAATAAACGGAGAAGCTGCCGGCACAGCTCGGCGCTATCCGCTGTTTACACACATCAAATTCCAAGTCTGCATTTTTATACCCTGAACCCATTAAAAATGGGTATAAGGGTATATTGTATTTGTACAAAATCCAAATGTATGTATCAGGCAGAAGGAAGCATCTCCGACGCCATAAAGTATATATATTCTTGATCAGCATCAATAGCCGAGTTGACTTAGTGCCTGCGCAGATCGAGTTTGTTTCCGATAATCGATAACTTACTTCGTTTCCAAGCAATCGATAAAAATCGATATCGATATCCTGTTCTTTGGGCAATTTTGGTAAATAATAAGAGCTGGAGTCACGAAACATGATATGTTGCTTCTAAAATAGAATATATATATGCATTTGATGTTGGAAGAAGAGGGTTTAGGGTATCCTCAAGTTGTTGGTTTTGTTTAGCTACTTTCCTTACTCGTGCTTCCTTTTTTTTCGCCCGCCTGCAAATGGCCATGGCTGGAAGAACAAGGCGGGCGGCAAGGAACGAGGCCTGGAGATGGGCCATAAATTCATCAGGGCTCTAAATGACTTTGTGCTGCTGCTGCTGCTTCGAGCTCGAGCGTGGCCAGGGGAGAGGTGTTGGATGCAGGGGAAATAGTGAAATAGATGCCACACAGCTGCATATAAAACCGCAACATGGGCCATAATCCTGGCAAGGATTACAAGCCCAACGCCTTGCGATGGGCGAATTAAACTGAAACCCCGCGACGTTTTTCCATAAAATTCCAAGTGCTATAAACCGCACACACACACACACGCGCGCGCACACACACACACACATATGTGCGTGTTGACTGGTTAATCTGCGGCTTTGGCTCAGCTGCGGTTAGCATTGGCCCAGCCCGAATCCTGGCCAGAATTCACGCGCACGCGACATATTCAAGTGGGATCAAGTGGCCCCTAAATCCAGCCGATTTAAAGAGCACTCAATTGTGTCATCTCAAGTGTTGCATTTAGTAATTAGAGCAGCTTATGCCCATATATACCCTGTATATGCCTTATACCCTATATCTGGCCGCATCGTTAATTCAGCTACTGATCCCCGCCCAAGCCCTGGGCCTAAGCTCAGTTTCAGCTCAAGCCAAACTATTTACTGCCTGGCTCAATTGATTGTCTTGGCTTGGTCTTAATCTGACAATCCCCGCGCTCTCTCTTCCTCGCCCTCCTCTCTCCCTGATTTTCTTAAAGTGTCGCAGCACTCTGCCTTTGCTCACTTTTTTTTTCAGCTCTGCCCGCCAGCGTCCATTAGAGCACTTGAATTATGCATGGCCCGGGAAAATAGATTGCTGGCCCAGACCACAAAGTTCTGACCTGCCTTCACGTTGGCTCCGCTAAAAGCTGAGACAGCGCATGCCACTTTTCTGCGTAATCCGGAGGACTCCAGCTAATGAACTATAAATGTGAATATTTTAACTCATGTAATAGCACTGCAATCCGGTTAGCTGTACATATAAATGAGTTTGTCCTGACATCAGAGCCGGAAACTTGCATTATTTGCAGAAGCTATGTTTTTGGTTGCAGTTGTGGCAAAAGTAAACTTAGTTGTTATAGAAAATCAGGAGCATAAGTTGTGTTTTGCCAGCTTAGCCTAGCTTTTATATCTAAGCGTTGGACTAGCAAGCGTGATGGCGCTGGTTCAAATTCAAAAAGCATTTTTAATTCGTGTATTTGAAATAACTTTTTGCACAAACAAGCTTGCATTAGCCTGCGTCGCTTTTGTGACAGGGGATTGGACTAGCAAGCGAGAAGTCGCTGGCTCAAATTCAACATAAAATTTAAAATCTTTCATTTACTGCAATAAACTGGATTTTCTTTTTGCACAAACAAACTTCCATTAGCCTGTGCAGCTTAGGTGTCTGGGCATCGGACCAACACGCGAGAAGCCGCTGGTTCAACTTCAGCAATTATTTTTACTAATTGTATTTGCTTATTAAACTTTATATTTTTATGTATTAAATCAGCTTTAATTGCAAACCTAATGCATGATTAATTCAAAGACTAATTAACGTTAATCTATGATATGCGCAACAATTTACATTATTTCCACATAGTTTTTTTTCAGTTGAAAACAATTTTTGTCAAATTAATTTAATATTTTGTATCTATGTGGTTTTTGCATATTGCACAAAGAGCTCATAAATAATATCAAAGGGTCCCCACACCTCTGCGGTAGGGTCACATACAATTTATGCCACACCCCTGTACACAGCCGCCCCTCCTTGCGCTCCCACTCCGGACCTATCTGCCCTCGAGCTTTTATTTCAATTTCATTTGGACGCATTTTTCGCATAAATTCCATAGAAAATAGCTCGATTTACTATTTATTACTGAGCACACAGAGCTATGTAGTCCTTTTAACCCACACACCACTCACACACACACACACACACACACACACACACGCCCGCACACACACCCCCGCCTTGCCATTTCTCTTCCCCCTTTGACCATCGGAAGTGGCCAACAATGAAAGGCCCCGAGCCTGGGGCCAGTTTTTGTTGTTTTTATCGCTCAATTCAGAACCCAGAAAGTTAATAATTCTATATCATTTTTATGTGCATGTCCATTCGAATACACACGCACACACAGGCACACCCACACACACACATGGTGAAAAACTTTTGTCACACTCACATAAACAATTTGCTGTCCTCAGAGCAAAAAGTTGCGCAGTCTGCACATAAAATTGTTAAATTGTGCGTTTCGCATCTGAAAATTATTCCATATTATTAGCCTCTGAGCGACCTCCCCCCTCCCGCCCTTGTCACAACAGCAAAAAGCATGAATTGAGATTGAGAAAAGCTTGCAAAAAGTTTTGCAATAATCAAGGCGAGTTCTCGCAGGCTCTGCAGGATCACAAGGTGCAAATGTATTGCCCCTCGAACCGCACGGCAACATTTGCAATTGTCTCCGGCCAAGTGTTTGTTCAAAGCAGGAAGGGGGCGGTTGCAAGGGCTTGTGGGCGTGGTCGGGAACTGTGCACTTGCCCCGTGCTGTCATTTGATTAAGGGCTGTCTCTGTGTTTTGACAGCGACCAAAGTGCAATGCATATAGACACGATTAAGTCAATGTACACTGAGCCAAAAGATAGTGTAAGAAATGGCAAATAGAAAATATACCCAAAAAGGTAAAACCTATCGCCAAACGCATCAAGAAGGTGTCTTTACGTCGAGCGAGAGGTCGCTGGTTCAAATTCAGTAACAATTTTCAATTTTTCGAGACACTCTGTATATACAGAGAAATATCTAAGTAAAAGCAACAACAAATAGATGGAAAATTAATTGGAATTAAAAATAGTAATTAAAACCCCAACCGTAATCAAAATATATGGCAGTATTTAAATATGCACGTCTTTCCTTTATAGAATATAAATTACAACTAAATAGCTGATCGATTTCCAGAGTAGCCGCTTGACTGTAGTTACACGCACTTTTCGCTCAGTGCACGAGCATGAGACTCAAATTGCAATTGACCCCACGCCGTAACCTTAAAACGCGACTTTCCACCTGTGCAGGGGTCACAGGCACTGGCCGACTCTCTGACTGATTGACGCTCTGCCTAACTGACTGACTGACTGACTGAACAAATGGGGGACGCACAATTATGGCTAACACTGTCACGTCATTGCGGTGGCGCTAGCTTAAAAATGCAAACGGCTCGCAATGTCAGGGCTGCACTTCCGCTGGGGTCCATACAAGGACTGATCGGGGATGGTCGGGGCAATGTGGGCCAGTGCGAAGGCTACGTCAATTGTTTAGCTGGGCAACCAAGGCAAGGCAGCCTGTCAGCATTGGCCCCTCGATGACGATAACGATGACGATGACAATGATGCGGCCAAGAAGCCGACGTAGACGACGACGATGCTTGGACATGGGCCCCCAGATACTTGACATGGCTAACGCCTGGCTACAACTTGAGTGCGGATGGAGCGCAGGTTGGTGCCTTACGGGGGCGGGGGGGTTGGTTGTCCAAAATCAATATTGCTTGCTTTAAATTATGAACAATCGAATGAATTGTCGTCGTGCTGTTTTCTTTTTGTGCTATTGTTACTTACGTATTCTGTGAAAAAGTTTGAAAAAATATTTTGACCATTTGTTACCGAACTTTGCACTCAACAGTTTTTTGAATACCCTGCTTGAGCCACTTATAATCACTTGTGTCACGTAACAGGCAACACATGAAAGGAAAACATTTATAAATCCATTAAAAATGTATATAATATACATCAGTTTAATTGGCCGATATGTATAGTGCGGCTTGCCCTAGTGGCTTTTAGTTGTGCCAAATAGATATATGTTAATGCGTACATAACGATCTTTATATAACAGAGTAACACTTAACTGTGATATATCTAATCAGGGCAATATCTGCTTATATGGTATCAGCTCCATCAATAGGAATGCTAGCCAAATGATATTTAGATTCGTGCGTTTGCTGTGAGCTGTTTAAAAGTCAACTTCACGGGGATTGTAGCTCCATATAATACTGTGTTAATAGTCGATCGCAAATAGCAACTTGAACAACTTTGTATACCCTTTTCTATATACATACCCTTTAAAGGGTGCTATCTTTTTTCTTGATTTTCTTGGTTAGAAAATAGAGTTTACACCTGTCATAAACATGTCTGCAAGGGTATTCAATTTTCGAAGCACTCGAAAGAAGTCCTTTTGTTTTGTTGCTTTTCTCTTCAGACTTGGGTCTCAATTTCGAACTCTACGCTAGTAGATCGTTTCTCAACAGGGTTTGTTTTCTTAATACTTGAGCGACTCGACAACTCTGTTTTTCATGCCACGCGCTAACTTAATGGGAAGCGCTTTAATTGTAATCAATTTAATTAGTTTGTTGCGACAAGTTTGAATATTTGAAATTGGCTGCAAGAAAGGAAAGTTCAAGGCGATTGCGAGTTGCATGCTACCAAGTTGCAAGTTAACAAGTTGCAAGTTAACAATAATTTCTGTGTTGCGTCCACTTCAATTTGATGATTTGATTTGATTGCAGCACAAAGCCAACTGAATAATAGTCGAATCATGGGAAGGCAGGCAGCCGGGGTGTGCTAGAGGCGGGGAGAGGAGCAGCTGACCAATGGCAAAAATCAATGCGCATTATGAAATACATACACACACACACACATACATATGCAGAAAGAAAAAAGGCAACAATTTAATACCGACCACACGGCGAATACGCAATATTCACATTTCAATTTATAATTTGTCCAATAATTAATTGAACCAAATTACGAATTTTCGTTAAAGGGCATCCAATTAAAGCGCAACCACAAATAAAACTGACAAAGAAAAAATTCAAATAAATAATTTTAGGGTTGTGGTCGAACAACGAATACCCTACACAAAACTTAACTCAATTTTAGAGAGTATAAAGAAATAAGGTTAAAGGATATTAATGCCAAGAATGAGACGAAAACACTGAAATACAGAGCGAGAGAGAGAGAGTGAGCGAGTGAGAAGGAACGAGTGAGAGAGAGGGAGAGAAAGAGTTGGATGATGGAACGATAGATTGGGAGAGACAAAGTGAGTAAGGGAAAGGGAGCGAGAGGGAGAGTGAGTGAGAATAAGAGAATTGAAAAATATAGTAAGAAATTTAGAAATAGAAGAGTAAAAGAGTGTGGAAGATACAGCATAGAATTGGCATAGAATAACCGAATGGAAAAATATAATAAAAGAGACAGCTAGAAAGGATAAAAATATTAAATGAAGTAATTACGAATAAGATTAACTGAAAGTGATGAAATAAGAAATGTTAAGTTCAAACATTATTTGGTATTAATATTTTTTGTCCTTAAAAATGGGCTGAGTGGGTCGGAGGGAGGGTCGGCTACTGTCTACTTGGGCTACCAAGAATTTGTGAGAAGTTGGCCAAGCGGAAATACGAGTGCAGGCGCTAGGCGACAGTCGACCTTTGACCTGTCGCACAAAATATTAACAATGCGAGCAGCTTCAGCAGCAGCTGCTGATTTTTGTTGCTGTTCTTGTTGCTGTTGTTGTTGTTTTTCATTTGTTTGCTTTGACTAATTAAGAAAGCCCACAAAGTGCCAGACCCAAGAGTATGTCCCCGGGGCGGAACTGGATGTGCCTTTAATTCATTTCAAATTGAAAAGTCCGTTGAAAAATGTATGCTTTCAATATTTAATTTGATTTGTTCATTTAATTAATAAATTCGTCTTAATTAAAATACATTTTTAAAATTTGATTTTATTTTGTGACAAAAAAAAAGTGTTTGCTTAAATTAAATTTTTGTCTTAGGACTAAACACAAAATAAATCGGATATAGATATTTTTTGCTAGGCAATTGGGAATTATTCACAAGGAAAACACTTACAAAGTGCTCTGTGTTGATTGATTGATTTGGTGTATGCAGCTAGGTATTTTGATTGATTGATTGACTGATTTCCAAAAAATTGCTGAGCCGACTAATTGAATGATTGCTTGATTGCTCGAGAAGTATTTACAAAATGTTGCACTCGAGCAACTGATTGACTGCTTGATGAGTTGCAAAAATGTCAAGTCAATCAGTTGACTGCCAGATGGATCGACTGACTGACAACCTGTTGCCAGTAGCCAGCAGTCGACGCACGTGATGTGAGGGCAACTGCGACAACTCCGTACCAAGCGGAGCCCAGTCCAGTTGCCGAGCACGCATCAGCCTCTGATTAGCTCAGCTCAGCTACCACTGCCTGCTCCCACTCACAGATCTGTGCTAATGGTATGCGTCAGATGCTGCTGAAGCGGATAGTTGTCCGCATAGACGGACGCATTCGTATCGATCTTGAAACGCTTGGCCGCACTCTCCATCTCCTCCAGATCGCTGAAGGCGGGAAAGTCAAGGGGACAAAAGTGGCCCGCAATCGCCTCCGGTATGTGGCTGACATTGTGCAGCATGTGGGCGGGCGTGCTCTGTAAATAATTGCGCCACTTGTGATACGAACGTGAGTTCAGCTCAAATGTGGCATCGCGACGCTGGCAAATGGGTGACGAGGTCTTTGGCATAATGCGCTGGGCATGCTGCATCATGTACATCTCCCATTCCAGGTTGCCCACGCCGCGTGACAACTCGCCGCAGCTCCCGCTCCCGCTGCTACTGCTGCTGCTTTGCTGGCTTTGATTGGCCAGCTCCATGTCCTGGGTGCGATACAGCTGATGCTGATGCTGCTGCTGGCTGGGCGTTGAGGAGCCGCTGCTGCATGTATGATAGCCACAGGAGCGCTCCAGTTCGTGTTCCGCCTCCAGTTCGGTTAGCTGCGGCAGCGGCTGTTCGGCAAAGTCATCGCAAATTGGTCGCGTTTGGCTGCGACTCCAAATGCTGCGATTGCGCTGCGGCGTGCTGCATGCACTGCCCAGCCCGCTGCTATTGCTGCCACAACTGTTGCTGCCGCTGCTGCTGCGACTGCGCTTTGAGGCATAGACGCTGCCATTCAAACTGCGATTCGTATCCAACTTTAAATTGCTCGCACAGCAACCCATCTCTGACGTCTGTAATTCAAGTATGTTCTCTATATGATAAATATTTATGGCTCGAGTAGCTCGCGTTGTCTGTTCGCCGCTGCGTTTTTGTCAACTGTTTGGCCTAAACGCCCGGCAGCTGGCTCTTATATAGCCTGGACATTGGCTCGGTTCAGGTAGTTTTTCGCGAATTTCCCGGAATTTGTGTTTGCATTTTTGGCTAACGCGTTTACCTGATCCGCTTTTGGCTAATCCGCCGTTTTATGACGCGGCCCAAAAGCCCGTGCACGTGTGTGTCTGTGTCCTTTTGGCCTTAAATGATGCACACAGCTTACCGTTTACCTGCCCGAGCCGTGCCTTGATTGTCCTTGTCGCACGGATTCCCTTGATGGATTTTCAATTTCAAAATCTATGGATTTTCATAAGACTCGCAAACTGGACAGTTCTGGCTTTTTTCCCCTTGTTTTGGCCATTTTGCCGCGTTTATAGGTAACCCTTTTTTCTTGTACACATTTTATACAGACTGCAATCGAATCTGAGTCCAGGCCAGAAACTGACCTCCAGCTCGATGTCGAATTTCATTTCGATTTCATGTGCGGCGCTGCGACTGCGCCTAACCTTGGCCCATGGCCCGATTGTGGCCCATTGTTGTGCAAACGCCGTTGACGCCGGACAAGTTGTCAGCCAGCCAGCCAGGACAATGGGAGGACATCAGACGGGACAGAGAACAGCTGCGCTTCGATCATGCACAACGGCAATCTTTAGAGGCATTTTATTGACAGTTTCTCGACTCGCATTTCACATGAATTTTTTCTGAATGGAGTTTCGTGCGTCCTGACCAGATTCTATTCTTGGCCAGAAATACTTATGACTGCGCCTCCTGCTGCTGCTGCTGCGGCTGCTCTGCCTGCTCTTCAAGGCTGCCCAATTGAAGTTGAACTCACTTCGGGCAATCAAACTGTATTATCAAGCCCAGTATTACTTCCAATACTATCCAAATCACATTCCACAATATGCCATAGCTTTTTTCATACCTTTATGCCTTTCACTTTAAGTCAGCTCTGATTAAACATGGTTGCAATTAGCTCTAGTTGAAGGGGAAAGTTTGAGTGCTGAAAAACGCAGCCTAGATCTAGTCCATTCAAAATCTAAGGGAAAAGCTCTTTTGTTTCTGACAATAAAATAAATATATAAATATATAATAAATGTAATAATAAATGTAAAGTGGGAAAATAGTTAAAAGAAAGGGTCTAAAAGCTGACACGAAAATCAGTTAGAAACTTCCAGAAGACACAGACAGCTTCAAGCTGAGACCTTGAAGTACACTCAAGAGCAGAGATTGGACTTGGAAAGACTTAATTTGGGAAAGTCTCAACTAAGATCCGGTTGCAGCTTTTGAGCCAAAGAAGCTGTTTTCCCTCTGTTAACTATAAGAGGAATGAGAGGAAAAATAGCAACAATTATGCCCGCTGTTGCGTTAAGATTAGTTTTGCTTAATGCAATTTGAGATCCTTTTGGAGCTGAAAATCAAATCAAAATGTTTTCTCATATTTGGCCGTTTGCTGCTTGGAAAGCTAGAAATGCCCTTTGGAAAAACCTTGGCTCTGGACAATCCAAACGAACTGTGCTCGCCACTCGGCCCGCTTCTCTCTCCCACTTCCACACTCTGCGCACTTTCCCAAAAGATGAGCGCTGGGTAAATAGCCCTGGGAAACACTCGGCCATGGTTGGGATTCGAGATTCTAAACACAGCCAGCCCCGTCTGCTGTGGACGCGTCGGCGGTGAAGGGTTGAGGCGTTACTTTTCCCACACGCTCGCTGATGTTTTGGGTGCAGCCCATTTATTTGGCTGGTGTCAAAAGGTTGCGACTCGACTCAAGTCGACTCTTTGGCCCTTGGCCGTTGCTCATTTGACTATCGGCAGGAAATGTGGATTGTTGCATTTTCACACGCAATCGCAACAGGCCCGCAGTTTTCCGCAGCGGCCAACTGGAATTTCCCCCCGGCCCAGAACAATTTACACAACAATTTTCCCAAATTTATGACCCAACTACAAAGTCGTTTGTGCGGTTGACAATTTTCCAAATCCGAAATGGAATTCAGCTCAGGGTTTTTCTTTCCCTTTAATTTTGCCTAGCCGCTTATCTGAGAATGCGTTAAAGAAAAACCGGATGCCGGACCTCGACCTCGGGCTGCGAGGCATCCAATGCACGTTGTCCAAACAGTTGTGCAGTTGGCACTGCAGTTGCACATTTTCCGACTTTCCAATTTTTCTAATTCTTCAATTTTGTTTGCCTTGCGTGGCCAGCACGTGACTTTCACTCCGGGCATCAAGCGGAAGCGGAAGCAGCTGCCAGCCCAGCATTAAAACTAAAGGCCAGTCCGGAACTTATAGAAAAAAGTTCTCTAGCTGGAAGCTTTCAATTTTGAAGAAGAAGACGCTGGATAATCAAAGCAGAGTTCGCAAAGAACTTCGAGAACCTGAGGGATTGCTTAACTAAGAAAAAAGCAGACGACGAAGCCAGTTCGAGCCTGGAACTCCTATGAACGGAACCAGTTCCAGGGAAAGGAATAACCGAATTAAAAAAAAACTTTTAACCGACCAGTACTCAATTCTACCTCTATCAAATCAGAGCGGCAGTATCCGACTAGGGGATACCCTAAATATTCCTATACTACTACTTATACATTCAATAAGCTACAAGTTGTGCTAACTCAAGCTCTTAAAATCTGAGAGGTCACTGGACCTTAAGCCCATCTATCTGAATCCGACAACTATAAAAGCTACCAAATTTGGAATATGACTTATACTAAACATGTATATTGTTTGGGATGTAGTTGTGAGATTTGATATGATATTTGTTAGAATTTGAAGATCAACTACTTATTTTCATAGATTTAGCCACAGCTAGAGCTAGTTACAGAGTATACGCTAGCCGAGCATGCTCGATTGGTCTGGCTTGGAATATGTCTGCTTCTTTTCTTATAGAAATTATGCACAACTCTTATATACACATTTTCAGCAATTTAGTGGTTCGTGTTTTATTGATTATTCAAGTGTGGTCAGACCCACTTTACAGCCATTTCAATGGGTATTACTGCCTCCCCCCCCTACACACACACACACACACACACACATTTCCGCATTGTCAGCACTTGCAACTGGGCAAAGAGTTAGGGCAGCATCCAATGGACAACCACTTGGCACAGCTGCAATCGAAGTAGTAATCGCAATCGCATTCCAGTCCAGTCCAGTCCAGTTCAGTGCTCCTCTTGGCAATCGCTGTCAATTAGTCTCCCCATCAATTTGGGACTATCCAACTGCAGGAGTTGCCCATGGCGAACCGAAGCACGATTTGTCCGATTTGTTCTCCACTCAGTGTGCAGTTTGCAGCCTTGTAGCAAGCAGAGCATTTGACATGCCATTGACGTGCGCTGATAGGGGCAAGCGGCCAGTTGGCATAGAGATCAAGCCACAAGATACCCTGTAAATGCCTAGACCTACAGTTAACTTTCAAATGCAATGTGTTGCACTTTAATCAAATTCGATTGACAGCAGCAACGAAAACAACACAGTTCGCTACATCCGCTACATCGTTTCTGAAATACCCTGGAAAAATACAAAATGTAAGCACTAGCTGCTTACATACACAAATCGTTTAGGCAAATGGCTAAATAAGTGCATCCGATTTTCAAAGGTAAAAAATAGTTTTAGATACGCCGTAAAAACAAGATTAAAAATCCTACATATACAGATACCCTTTCGAAACACAAATGCACACAGCTGTAGGTATTAATAAACATTCCATTGCACTTTTAAAGCTCAAGCTACGAGTTACCATAGTGTACCCTCTTTGTATGATTAATGCCTGCTGAAAGATACCCTCTAAATTGAGAATTATGTTCGATGTGGTATTTATTTCAGTTGTAATGCGGTCCGCATAGTTAATTTTCTTCCAAAATATCCTGTAAACCGAAATGCATGAGCATTCACCACTTTCATAGTTGGCATCTATTGAGGGATAGCCTGCACAAACTGGGGCTTGCCTAGCTAACGCAGTTATTTTGTGGCTACATCGAACAGTAATTTGCTAGAGGGTATCTTACTTTCCCGCACATTAAAGATACCCTTGTATTTGCTCTGTTAGATCAGTTATACCCGATCCGCCGTAATTGTGCGGGGTAGAATCGAAACACTTGAACTGAAAATCGCAGCCAATGCAAAGAGGGCCACTTGCTTCAGTTGGGAACGTGCCCGAAATGTTGAAATTGTCGAGAATCGTGAATGCCAATGCTAGATTATTCATATGCAACTTTCGTTTTTTCTATTTTCGATTTGCGTTTATCTTTTTGTTGCAAGTTCGATTGTTTTCGATGTAGGGACAAGGACGAAGACATCATTGAGCAGGTTACCGAAGGGGACTTGAGATAGCAGATAGAATCGAAGGGCAGGCACATCTGGACGCGGTTTTGTTTGTGTTTATTTTTTTCGCTCCGGCTTTTTAGCGCGCACTTCCTGATAATGAAAAAAAAGAACCCACGAAGCAAAATACTATAAAACCTTTCTGACGGATATCTGCAAATGTTTGCCTGTTTATATGCATAGTTGTGTTGTTTATGAAACGCATTTGCGGGCCAGCCCTTGGCCCACGGGCCACATACTTGCGGCCGTTTGGGCCATAAAAGCAATCGCTTAGCCCTGGCTCAGGCCAGGTAGTCGTTGCTCTGCGCTGCTGTAATGCCATCCTGCTGTCCGGTGTGTCCTTTCGCTGCGTTCACTTGTTGATCCGGCGGGCCATTCCGCCGGCTCGCTGTCAAGTTGGCGGCCAATCGATGCGTCGGGGCGCTCGCCTTTTGGCGGTATTTCCGTTTGGTATTTCCGCTTGGCCGCGTGGAATTGCCACAGCAAATCGCGTCCACATGTGCCGCATAAGCTGCTCGTTAGCATATGCCGCGAGGCGGCATCTATTTAAACGTTAATTTGTCCATTTGCCTTGGAATCGGTCACTCTAAGCACTTGCTCTGGCACAGCACGGCACGGCACAGCTTGTGGCATTCGCATCGGAGACAAGTGTGGCATGCGGCCAGCGCTCGGGAATTGCCAGCAAGGTTTTCTAGGCTCTATGCCAGGTGGCAGGCGTCAGCCGTACTCGAAGTACAGTTGTGCTTGCCACTAAAATGAAATTTCTACAGCAACAGCAACAACTTTAATTAGACAGCTGAACCCCCCCGTGACGTGGCTGTCGCAGCTGCATTTAGCCGCCAGCCCATTAATATGTGTGTCTAAATGCGCCTCGCGGATAGGCAACACTTTTCTTGATGGGGTGGGCTGTGAGTGGGGTAGCCCTGCTGTCTTAGCTTAGCTGCACTGCATTGTAGAGTATTTCGCGGCGAATCACTCGAAATAGAAATGCACAACTCGACACTACACTGAAAAATATAAAAAAAGTTTTATTATTTAATCAGTGCTTACGTAACACTTAAAAGCAAACACACATGAGGTGTGTAAAAATCGCGTAACCCACGCACAACATGGTGTCAAAATAAAGGATGCTGGTTCAAATCTCATGTTTATGTATAAATGAATGTTAATACGGTTTAGTTCATTGCTTGAAAATATAAACAAATTGGATGTATGTAGCTCAATCCATCTGCTATTCTAAAGAAAGCTGTCGTAGAAGTATATTTTTGTATGTTTTCTTTCAGATATCCCAGTCAAATCCACTTTTTATGTGCTCATTAACAAATCTTTATATTCATTATTATTTCTTTGTAAAATCAGTTATAATAATAAACGAGTCCACAGCTGAGATAAGCTCGAACCCGTTTTTATATATGTTAGTAATTGCCTTTGTTGAGGAGAGAAAAACTTCATAATATTTAAAGATTTCAAAATGCATCTAATAAATATGCCTACAGCCATGTTGGCATTTGTGCAGAGATATGTTATTAAATCAAAAATTTTTCTAAAATCTTAAGTTATTATGGATCTCGTTTGGGAATAGGCCAAAACAAAAACTGTCTATTACAGCAGCAGACATTCCAGGGTATTTCCAGGCTAGGCTTGACGTGGTTAAATGGAAACACCGTCTTTTTTCATGTTTCTTGTTGTAATTTGTTGTTTTTCCCCCACACGGTTCTAGCTTTTGCATGTGTCATGTTGAGTTAACAACACATGTGTGTACATGTGTGTGTGCGTGTGTGTGCATGCGTGTGTGTATGGGTGTGTGTGTCATTTGTTTGCTTGATTTACAAAGCAACTGTCTGCCATCGAAGCTGGCCAACGAGTGTGTGTGTGTGTGTGTATTGCAATACATAGAAAATCAATATTATTTCCCACTTTTATATTAAACCCCACGTGTGTGCGTGCGTGTGTGTGTGTGTGTGTGTGTGTGTGTGTGTGTGTGTGTGTGTGTGTGTGTGTGTGTGTGTGTGTGTGTGTGTGTGTGTGTGTGTGTGTGTGTGTGTGTGTGTTGCTCTTGTTGTAATTTCTTTATGAATTATTAAACGGCAATGGATTCTCGCTTTGTCTGTCCTCTCGAGTACATTTACTCATAATTGAAACGACAATCTTTGCCGATACTTTGGTATCGATACTCGCTAATTAAAAGGGGCGTGGGCCAGGGGTGTGTGGGGGATGCGTGCCTCGATTGGGGTTAAGTTTTCATGCACGTGTGCAAATTACCAGGATTTCTTAAGCTTCAGTCACAACGCGTTTGTCATTTAAAAAGCCAAGAACTTAATTGTTCTCTGCGATACCCCGTAGCCTTCGACGAGGGGTATATTTGGTTTGAATAAGATTTAATATCATCATTATCATTTAATAATTCATTACGAAATCATCAAAAAGGTTGAATTTACGAACGAATCGGTTTTTTGTCTTCATTTTTTTTAACAAAAAGGTATAACATTTTAAAATCAGACATTATTTACCCGAGATATTAAAAAAAAATCATCGAAAAAGTTTCGATTTTCGCACCGACCTCGATTTTGAAAAAAAAAAAAATGTGATGTAACCCCTTGCCATTTTGTCGATTTGGGTCGAAATTTTGGATTCCCATCAATAGAACTTATCCTTACGAGTCAAAGATGGTATAAAATTGCAAAATCGGACATTATTTGACGGAAATATTCCCAAAAATCATCAAAAAGGTTGAATTTACGAACGAATCGGTTTTTTGTCTACAACATTTTTTTTTAACAAAAAGTGATAACAAGAATTTTGGATTTCCTTTTTTTGATGCCAATCGATAGAACTTATCCTTACGAGTCAAAGATGGTATAAAATTCCAAAATCGGACATAATTTGACGGAAATATTCCAAACAATCATCAAAAAGGTTGAATTTACGAACGAATAGGTTTTTTGCCAACAACATTTTTCAACCCATCGATGATTCATTTGTTTGAATGCCAATTGATGGTAGGGATCCGTACGCATTCAAAAAGGTATAACATTTTAAAATCAGACATTATTCACCCGAGATATTAAAAAAAATCATCGAACAAGTTTCGATTTCCGCACCGACCTCGATTTGAAAAAAAAAGTGATTTCTTTATTTATTTATTTATTTATTTATTAATGGTCGACAAAACGAGTGTCTTCCTCATTATTCAATAGATTGTACAATAGAATTATATGCTAAAAGCCTAGTTAAAGGATACAATTTTCTAAATAGCAACACCGACCGATGGAGGTGTTTTATTTGCCAGTCCGGCCAGCTGTGCCCCTTTTCACAGCTAATTTTGTCAGTGACACTGTTAGAGCCTACATCTAAGCAGAAGGTTGTAAGTGGGAAAAAAGTGATCTCAACTAAAATTAAAAATAATCTTAATTTGCTATATTAATAAAGAAAATACAATAAATAGGAAAAAAGAAAGTAAGAAGATTGTTAATAAAGTAAAGCAATGTAAGTTAAATAAAGAGAGTTAAGTAGGTAGGACAAAGAGAAAAGTAATGGGAAATCACCCGGTGGGGGAAAATTTTTCAGCCTGTCCGGCAAGCTATGTCGGATGATGATGATTTGGAAGGTCATATCTCCGCGCGGAGCTATTACCCAAGATATTATGTCGTTTTGGAACGTCATATCTTCGCGCCGAGATATTACCCTAAATATTAAAAAAAAAATATATTATGTCGTTTTGGAACGTCATATCTTCGCGCGAAACTATTACCCGAGATATTATGTCGTTTTGGAACGTCATATCTCCGCGCGGAGCTATTACCCGAGATATTATGTCGTTTTGGAACGTCATATCTTCGCGCCGAGCTATTACCCTAAATATTAAAAAAGATATTATGTCGTTTTGGAATGTCATATCTTCGCGCGGATCTATTACCCGAGATATTATGTCGTTTTGGAACGTCATATCTCCGCGCGGAGCTATTAACCGAGATATTATGTCGTTTTGGAACGTCATATCTTCGCGCCGAGCTATTACCCTAAATATTAAAAAAGATATTATGTCGTTTTGGAACGTCATATCTTCGCGCGGAGCTATTACCCTAGATATTATGTCGTTTTGTAACGTCATATCTCCGCGCGGAGCTATTAACCGAGATATTATGTCGTTTTGGAACGTCATATCTTCGCGCTGAGCTATTACCCTAAATATTAAAAAAGATATTATGTCTTTTTGGAACGTCATATCTTCAAGCGGAGCTATTACCCTCAATATTAAAAAAGATATTATGTCGTTTTGGAACGTCATATCTCCGCGCGGAGCTATTACCCGAGATATTATGTCGTTTTGGAACGTCATATCTTCGCGCGGAGCTATTACCCTAAATATTAAAAAAGATATTATGTCGCTTTGGAGCGTCATATCTTCGCGACGAGCTATTACCCTAAATATTAAAAAAGATATTATGTCGTTTTGGAACGTCATATCTCCGCGCGGAGCTATTAACCGAGATATTATGTCGTTTTGGAACGTCATATCTTCGCGCTGAGCTATTACCCTAAATATTAAAAAAGATATTATGTCGTTTTGAAACGTCATATCTCCGCGCGGAGCTATTAACCGAGATATTATGTCGTTTCGGAACGTCATATCTTCGCGCGGAGCTATTACCCAAGATATTATGTCGTTTTGAAACGTCATATCTCTGCGCGGAGCTATTACCCGAGATATTATGTCGTTTTGAAACGTCATATATCCGCGCAGAGCTATTAACCGAGATATTATGTCGTTTCGGAACGTCATATCTTCGCGCGGAGCTATTACCCGAGATATTATGTCGTTTTAAAACGTCATATCTCCGCGCGGAGCTATTAACCGAGATATTATGTCGTTTTGGAACGTCATATCTTCACGGGGAGCTATTAACCGAGATATTATGTCGTTTTGAAACGTCATATCTCCGCGCGGAGCTATTACCCGAGATATTATGTCGTTTTGAAACGTCATATCTCCGCGCGGAGCTATTACCCTAAATATTAAAAAAGATATTATGTCGTTTTGAAACGTCATATCTTCGCGCGGAGCTATTACCCTAAATATTAAAAAAGATATTATGTCGTTTTGGAACGTCATATCTTCGCGCGGAGCTATTACCCGAGATATTATGTCGTTTTGAAACGTCATATCTCCGCGCGGAGCTATTAACCGAAATATTATGTCGTTTCGGAACGTCATATCTTAGCGCGGAGCTATTAACCGAGATATTATGTCGTTTTGGAACGTCATATCTCCGCGCGGAGCTATTACCCGAGATATTATGTCGTTTTGGAACGTCATATCTTCGCGCCGAGCTATTACCCTAAATATTAAAAAAGATATTATGTCGTTTTGAAACGTCATATCTCCGCGCGGAGCTATTAACCGAGATATTATGTCGTTTCGGAACGTCATATCTTCGCGCGGAGCTATTACCCAAGATATTATGTCGTTTTGAAACGTCATATCTCTGCGCGGAGCTATTACCCGAGATATTATGTCGTTTTGAAACGTCATATATCCGCGCAGAGCTATTAACCGAGATATTATGTCGTTTTGGAACGTCATATCTTCACGGGGAGCTATTAACCGAGATATTATGTCGTTTTGAAACGTCATATCTCCGCGCGGAGCTATTACCCGAGATATTATGTCGTTTTGAAACGTCATATCTCCGCGCGGAGCTATTACCCTAAATATTAAAAAAGATATTATGTCGTTTTGAAACGTCATATCTTCGCGCGGAGCTATTACCCTAAATATTAAAAAAGATATTATGTCGTTTTGGAACGTCATATCTTCGCGCGGAGCTATTACCAGAGATATTATGTCGTTTTGAAACGTCATATCTCCGCGCGGAGCTATTAACCGAGATATTATGTCGTTTCGGAACGTCATATCTTAGCGCGGAGCTATTAACCGAGATATTATGTCGTTTTGGAACGTCATATCTCCGCGCGGAGCTATTAACCGAGATATTATGTCGTTTTGGAACGTCATATCTTCGCGCGGAGCTATTACCCGAGATATTATGTCGTTTTGAAACGTCATATCTCCGCGCGGAGCTATTAACCGAGATATTATGTCGTTTTGAAACGTCATATCTTCGCGCGGAGCTATTACCCGAGATATTATGTCGTTTTGAAACATCATATCTCCGCGCGGAGCTATTAACCGAGATATTATGTCGTTTTGAAACGTCATATCTCCACGTGAAGCTATTAACCGAGATATTACGTCGTTTCGGAACGTCATATCTTCGCGGGGAGCTATTACCATAAATATTAAAAAAGATAATATGTCGCTTTGGAGCGTCATATCTTCGCGACGAGCTATTACCCTAAATATTAAAAAAGATATTATGTCGTTTCGGAACATCATATCTCCGCGCGAAGCTATTAACCGAGATATTATGTCGTTTTGGAACGTCATATCTTCGCGCGGAGCTATTACCCGAGATATTATGTCGTTTCGGAACGTCATATCTTCGCGCGGAGCTATTACCCGAGATATTATGTCGTTTTGAAACGTCATATCTCCGCGCGGAGCTATTAACCGAGATATTATGTCGTTTTGAAACGTCATATCTTCGCGGGGAGCTATTACCCGAGATATTATGTCGTTTTGAAACGTCATATCTCCGCGCGGAGCTATTTCCCGAGATATTATGTCGTTTTGGAACGTCATATCTTCGCGCCGAGCTATTACCCTAAATATTAAAAAAGATATTATGTCGTTTTGAAACGTCATATCTCCGCGCGGAGCTATTTACCGAGATATTATGTCGTTTTGGAACGTCATATTTTCGCGCAGAGCTATTACCCGAGATATTATGTCGTTTTGAAACGTCATATCTCCGCGCGGAGCTATTAACCGAGATATTATGTCGTTTTGAAACGTCATATCTCCGCGCGGAGCTATTAACCGAGATATTATGTCGTTTTGAAACGTCATATCTCCGCGCGGAGCTATTACCCGAGATGTTATGTCGTTTTGAAACGTCATATCTCCGCGCGGAGCTATTAACCGAGATATTATGTCGTTTTGAAACGTCATATCTCCGCGCGGAGCTATTAACCGAGATATTATGTTGTTTTGAAACGTCATATCTCCGCGCGGAGCTATTAACCGAGATATTATGTCGGTTTGAAACGTCATATCTCCGCGCGGAGCTATTAACCGAGATATTATGTCGTTTTGGAACGTCATATCTCCGCGCGGAGCTATTACCCGAGATATTATGTCGTTTTGAAGCGTCATATCTTCGCGCGGAGCTATTAACCGAGATATTATGTCGTTTTGGAACGTCATATCTTCGCGCGGAGCTATTACCCGAGATATTATGTCGTTTTGAAACGTCATATCTCCGCGCAGAGCTATTAACCGAGATATTATGTCGTTTTGAAACGTCATATCTCCGCGCGGAGCTATTAACCGAGATATTATGTCGTTTTGAAACGTCATATCTCCGCGCGGAGCTATTAACCGAGATATTATGTCGTTTTGAAACGTCATATCTCCGCGCGGAGCTATTACCCGAGATATTATGTCCTTTTGAAACGTCATATCTCCGCGCGGAGCTATTATCCGAGATATTATGTCGTTTTGAAACGTCATATCTCCGCGCGGAGCTATTAACCGAGATATTATGTCGTTTTGGAACGTCATATCTTCGCGCGGAGCTATTACCCGAGATATTATGTCGTTTTGAAACGTCATATCTCCGCGCGGAGCTAGTACCCGAGATATTATGTCGTTTTGAAACGTCATATCTCCGCGCGGAGCTATTACCCGAGATATTATGTCGTTTTGAAACGTCATATCTCCGCGCGGAGCTATTACCCGAGATATTATGTCGTTTTGGAACGTCATATCTTCGCGCCGAGCTATTACCCTAAATATTAAAAAAGATATTATGTCGTTTTGAAACGTCATATCTCCGCGCGGAGCTATTAACCGAGATATTATGTCGTTTTGAAACGTCATATCTCCGCGCGGAGCTATTAACCGAGATATTATGTCGTTTTGAAACGTCATATCTCCGCGCGGAGCTATTACCCGAGATATTATGTCGTTTTGAAACGTCATATCTCCGCGCGGAGCTATTACCCGAGATATTATGTCGTTTTGAAACGTCATATCTCCGCGCGGTGCTATTAACCGAGATATTATGTCGTTTTTAAACGTCATATCTCCGCGCGGAGCTATTAACCGAGATATTATGTCGTTTTGGAACGTCATATCTTCGCGCCGAGCTATTACCCTAAATATTAAAAAAGATATTATGTCGTTTTGAAACGTCATATCTTGGCGCGGAGTTATTAACCGAGATATTATGTCGTTTTGAAACGTCATATCTCCGCGCGGAGCTATTACCCAAGATATTATGTCGTTTTGAAACGTCATATCTCCGCGCGGAGCTATTATCCGAGATATTATGTCCTTTTGAAACGTCATATCTCCGCGCGGAGCTATTAACCGAGATATTATGTCGTTTTGGAACGTCATATCTTCGCGCCGAGCTATTACCCTAAATATTAAAAAAGATATTATGTCGTTTTGAAACGTCATATCTTGGCGCGGAGTTATTAACCGAGATATTATGTCGTTTTGAAACGTCATATCTCCGCGCGGAGCTATTACCCAAGATATTATGTCGTTTTGAAACGTCATATCTCCGCGCGGAGCTATTACCCGAGATATTATGTCGTTTTGAAACGTCATATCTCCGCGCGGAGCTATTAACCGAGATATTATGTCGTTTTGGAACGTCATATCTTCGCGCGGAGCTATTACCCGAGATATTATGTCGTTTTGAAACGTCATATCTCCGCGCGGAGCTAGTACCCGAGATATTATGTCGTTTTGAAACGTCATATCTCCGCGCGGAGCTATTACCCGAGATATTATGTCGTTTTGAAACGTCATATCTCCGCGCGGAGCTATTACCCGAGATATTATGTCGTTTTGGAACGTCATATCTTCGCGCCGAGCTATTACCCTAAATATTAAAAAAGATATTATGTCGTTTTGAAACGTCATATCTCCGCGCGGAGCTATTAACCGAGATATTATGTCGTTTTGAAACGTCATATCTCCGCGCGGAGCTATTACCCGAGATATTATGTCGTTTTGGAACGTCATATCTTCGCGCCGAGCTATTATCCTAAATATTAAAAAAGATATTATGTCGTTTTGAAACGTCATATCTTGGCGCGGAGTTATTAACCGAGATATTATGTCGTTTTGAAACGTCATATCTCCGCGCGGAGCTATTACCCAAGATATTATGTCGTTTTGAAACGTCATATCTCCGCGCGGAGCTATTACCCGAGATATTATGTCGTTTTGAAACGTCATATCTCCGCGCGGAGCTATTAACCGAGATATTATGTCGTTTTGGAACGTCATATCTTCGCGCGGAGCTATTACCCGAGATATTATGTCGTTTTGAAACGTCATATCTCCGCGCGGAGCTAGTACCCGAGATATTATGTCGTTTTGAAACGTCATATCTCCGCGCGGAGCTATTACCCGAGATATTATGTCGTTTTGAAACGTCATATCTCCGCGCGGAGCTATTACCCGAGATATTATGTCGTTTTGGAACGTCATATCTTCGCGCCGAGCTATTACCCTAAATATTAAAAAAGATATTATGTCGTTTTGAAACGTCATATCTCCGCGCGGAGCTATTAACCGAGATATTATGTCGTTTTGAAACGTCATATCTCCGCGCGGAGCTATTACCCGAGATATTATGTCGTTTTGAAACGTCATATCTCCGCGCGGATCTATTACCCGAGATATTATGTCGTTTTGGAACGTCATATCTTCGCGCCGAGCTATTACCTTAAATATTAAAAAAGATATTATGTCGTTTTGAAACGTCATATCTCCGCGCGGAGCTATTTACCGAGATATTATGTCGTTTTGGAACGTCATATTTTCGCGCGGAGCTATTACCCGAGATATTATGTCGTTTTGAAACGTCATATCTCCGCGCGGAGCTATTAACCGAGATATTATGTCGTTTTGAAACGTCATATATCCGCGCGGAGCTATTAACCGATATATTATGTCGTTTTGAAACGTCATATCTCCGCGCGGAGCTATTAACCGAGATATTATGTCGTTTTGAAACGTCATATCTCCGCGCGGAGCTATTAACCGAGATATTATGTCGTTTTGAAACGTCATATCTCCGCGCGGAGCTATTACCCGAGATATTATGTCGTTTTGAAACGTCATATCTCCGCGCGGAGCTATTACCCGAGATATTATGTCGTTTTGAAACGTCATATCTTCGCGCGGAGCTATTAACCGAGATATTATGTCGTTTTGGAACGTCATATCTTCGCGCGGAGCTATTACCCGAGATATTATGTCGTTTTGAAACGTCATATCTCCGCGCAGAGCTATTAACCGAGATATTATGTCGTTTTGAAACGTCATATCTCCGCGCGGAGCTATTAACCGAGATATTATGTCGTTTTGAAACGTCATATCTCCGCGCGGAGCTATTAACCGAGATATTATGTCGTTTTGAAACGTCATATCTCCGCGCGGAGCTATTACCCGAGATATTATGTCGTTTTGAAACGTCATATCTTCGCGACGAGCTATTACCCTAAATATTAAAAACGATATTATGTCGTTTTGAAACGTCATATCTTGGCGCGGAGCTATTAACCGAGATATTATGTCGTTTTGAAACGTCATATCTCCGCGCGGAGCTATTAACCGAGATATTATGTCGTTTTGAAACGTCATATCTCCGCGCGGAGCTATTAACCGAGATATTATGTCGTTTTGAAACTTCATATCTTCGCGCGGAGCTATTACCCGAGATATTATGTCGTTTTGAAACGTCATATCTCCGCGCAGAGCTATTAACCTAGATATTATGTCGTTTTGAAACGTCATATCTCCGCGCGGAGCTATTAACCGAGATATTATGTCGTTTTGGAACGTCATATCTCCGCGCGGAGCTATTACCCGAGATATTATGTCGTTTTGGAACGTCATATCTCCGCGCGGAGCTATTAACCGAGATATTATGTCGTTTTGAAACGTCATATCTCCGCGCGAAGATATGATGTTCCAAAACGACATAATATCTCGGTTAATAGCTCCGCGCGGAGATATGACGTTTCAAAACGACATAATATCTCGGTTAATAGCTCTGCGCGGAGATATGACGTTTCAAAACGACATAATATCTCGGGTAATAGCTCCGCGCGAAGATATGAAGTTTCAAAACGACATAATATCTCGGTTAATAGCTCCGCGCGGAGATATGACGCTTCAAAACGACATAATATCTCGGTTATCTCGGTTAATAGCTCCGCGCGGAGATATGACGTTTCAAAACGACATAATATCTCGGTTAATAGCTCCGCGCGGAGATATGACGTTTCAAAACGACATAATATCTCGGGTAATAGCTCCGCGCGGAGATATGACGTTTCAAAACGACATAATATCTCGGTTAATAGCTCCGCGCGGAGATATGACGTTTCAAAACGACATAATATCTCGGTTAATAGCTCCGCGCGGAGATATGACGTTTCAAAACGACATAATATCTCGTCTCGGTTAATAGCTCCGCGCGGAGATATGACGTTTCAAAACGACATAATATCTCGGTTAATAGCTCCGCGCGGAGATATGACGTTTCAAACGACATAATATCTCGGGTAATAGCTCCGCGCGGAGATATGACGTTTCAAAACGACATAATATCTCGGTTAATAGCTCCGCGCGGAGATATGACGTTTCAAAACGACTTAATATCTCGGTTAATAGCTCCGCGCGGAGATATGACGTTTCAAAACGACATAATATCTCGGTTAATAGCTCCGCGCGGAGATATGACGTTTCAAAACGACATAATATCTCGGTTAATAGCTCCGCGCGGAGATATGACATTTCAAAACGACATAATATCTCGGTTAATAGCTTCGCGCGGAGATATGACGTTTCAAAACGACATAATATCTCGGTTAATAGCTCCGCGCGGAGATATGACGTTTCAAAACGACATAATATCTCGGTTAATAGCTCCGCGCGAAGATATGACGTTCCAAAACGACATAATATCTCGGGTAATAGCTCCGCGCGGAGATATGACGTTTCAAAACGACATAATATCTCGGGTAATAGCTCCGCGCGGAGATATGACGTTTCAAAACGACATAATATCTCGGTTAATAGCTCCGCGCGGAGATATGAAGTTTCAAAACGACATAATATCTCGGGTAATAGCTCCGCGCGGAGATATGACGTTTCAAAACGACATAATATCTCGGGTAATAGCTCCGCGCGGAGATATGACGTTTCAAAACGACATAATATGTCGGGTAATAGCTCCGCGCGGAGATATGACGTTTCAAAACGACATAATATCTCGGTTAATAGCTCCGCGCGGAGATATGACGTTTCAAAACGACATAATATCTCGGTTAATAGCTCCGCGCGGAGATATGACGTTTCAAAACGACATAATATCTCGGTTAATAGCTCCGCGCGGAGATATGACGTTTCAAAACGACATAATATCTCGGTTAATAGCTCCGCGCGGAGATATGACGTTTCAAAACGACATAATATCTTGGTTAATAGCTCCGCGCGAAGATATGACGTTCCAAAACGACATAATATCTCGGGTAATAGCTCCGCGCGGAGATATGACGTTCCAAAACGACATAATATCTCGGTTAATAGCTCCGCGCGGAGATATGACGTTTCAAAACGACATAATATCTCGGTTAATAGCTCTGCGCGGAGATATGACGTTTCAAAACGACATAATATCTCGGGTAATAGCTCCGCGCGAAGATATGACGTTCCAAAACGACATAATATCTCGGTTAATAGCTCCGCGCGGAGATATGACGTTTCAAAACGACATAATATCTCGGTTAATTGCTCCGCGCGGAGATATGACGTTTCAAAACGACATAATATCTCGGGTAATAGCTCCGCGCGAAGATATGACGTTCCAAAACGACATAATATCTCGGTTAATAGCTCCGCGCGGAGATATGACGTTACAAAACGACATAATATCTCGGTTAATAGCTCCGCGCGGAGATATGACGTTTCAAAACGACATAATATCTCGGATAATAGCTCCGCGCGGAGATATGACGTTTCAAAACGACATAATATCTCGGTTAATAGCTCCGCGCGGAGATATGACGTTTCAAAACGACATAATATCTCGGTTAATAGCTCCGCGCGGAGATATGACGTTTCAAAACGACATAATATCTCGGTTAATAGCTCCGCGCGGAGATATGAAGTTTCAAAACGACATAATATCTCGGGTAATAGCTCCGCGCGGAGATATGACGTTTCAAAACGACATAATATCTCGGGTAATAGCTCCGCGCGGAGATATGACGTTTCAAAACGACATAATATCTCGGTTAATAGCTCCGCGCGGAGATATGACGTTTCAAAACGACATAATATCTCGGGTAATAGCTCCGCGCGAAGATATGACGTTTCAAAACGACATAATATCTCGGTTAATAGCTCCGCGCGGAGATATGACGTTTCAAAACGACATAATATCTCGGTTAATAGCTCCGCGCGGAGATATGACGTTTCAAAACGACATAATATCTCGGTTAATAGCTCCGCGCGGAGATATGAAGTTTCAAAACGACATAATATCTCGGGTAATAGCTCCGCGCGGAGATATGACGTTTCAAAACGACATAATATCTCGGGTAATAGCTCCGCGCGGAGATATGACGTTTCAAAACGACATAATATGTCGGGTAATAGCTCCGCGCGGAGATATGACGTTTCAAAACGACATAATATCTCGGTTAATAGCTCCGCGCGGAGATATGACGTTTCAAAACGACATAATATCTCGGGTAATAGCTCCGCGCGGAGATATGACGTTTCAAAACGACATAATATCTCGGGTAATAGCTCCGCGCGGAGATATGACGTTCCAAAACGACATAATATCTCGGTTAATAGCTCCGCGCGGAGATATGACGTTTCAAAACGACATAATATCTCGGGTAATAGCTCCGCGCGAAGATATGACGTTCCAAAACGACATAATATCTCGGTTAATAGCTCCGCGCGGAGATATGACGTTCCAAAACGACATAATATCTCGGTTAATAGCTCCGCGCGGAGATATGACGTTTCAAAACGACATAATATCTCGGTTAATAGCTCCGCGCGGAGATATGACGTTTCAAAACGACATAATATCTCGGGTAATAGCTCCGCGCGGAGATATGACGTTTCAAAACGACATAATATCTCGGTTAATAGCTCCGCGCGGAGATATGACGTTCCAAAACGACATAATATCTCGGTTAATAGCTCCGCGCGGAGATATGACGTTTCAAAACGACATAATATCTCGGTTAATAGCTCTGCGCGGAGATATGACGTTTCAAAACGACATAATATCTCGGGTAATAGCTCCGCGCGAAGATATGACGTTCCAAAACGACATAATATCTCGGTTAATAGCTCCGCGCGGAGATATGACGTTTCAAAACGACATAATATCTCGGGTAATAGCTCCGCGCGGAGATATGACGTTTCAAAACGACATAATATCTCGGGTAATAGCTCCGCGCGGAGATATGACGTTCCAAAACGACATAATATCTCGGTTAATAGCTCCGCGCGGAGATATGACGTTTCAAAACGACATAATATCTCGGTTAATAGCTCCGCGCGGAGATATGACGTTTCAAAACGACATAATATCTCGGGTAATAGCTCCGCGCGAAGATATGACGTTCCAAAACGACATAATATCTCGGTTAATAGCTCCGCGCGGAGATATGACGTTCCAAAACGACATAATATCTCGGTTAATAGCTCCGCGCGGAGATATGACGTTTCAAAACGACATAATATCTCGGTTAATAGCTCCGCGCGGAGATATGACGTTTCAAAACGACATAATATCTCGGGTAATAGCTCCGCGCGGAGATATGACGTTTCAAAACGACATAATATCTCGGTTAATAGCTCCGCGCGGAGATATGACGTTCCAAAACGACATAATATCTCGGTTAATAGCTCCGCGCGGAGATATGACGTTTCAAAACGACATAATATCTCGGTTAAAAGATCCGCGCGGAGATATGAAGTTTCAAAACGACATAATATCTCGGGTAATAGCTCCGCGCGGAGATATGACGTTTCAAAACGACATAATATCTCGGGTAATAGCTCCGCGCGGAGATATGACGTTTCAAAACGACATAATATCTCGGGTAATAGCTCCGCGCGGAGATATGACGTTCCAAAACGACATAATATCTCGGTTAATAGCTCCGCGCGGAGATATGACGTTTCAAAACGACATAATATCTCGGTTAATAGCTCCGCGCGGAGATATGACGTTTCAAAACGACATAATATCTCGGGTAATAGCTCCGCGCGAAGATATGACGTTCCAAAACGACATAATATCTCGGTTAATAGCTCCGCGCGGAGATATGACGTTTCAAAACGACATAATATCTCGGTTAATAGCTCCGCGCGGAGATATGACGTTTCAAAACGACATAATATCTCGGTTAAAAGCTCTGCGCGGAGATATTATATAATAGCTCGGCGCGAAGATATGACGTTCCAAAACGACATAATATCTCGGGTAATAGCTCCGCGCGGAGATATGACGTTTCAAAACGACATAATATCTTTTTTAATATTTAGGGTAATAGCTCGGCGCGAAGATATGACGCTCCAAAGCGACATAATATCTCGGTTAATAGCTCCGCGCGGAGATATGACGTTTCAAAACGACATAATATCTCGGTTAATAGCTCCGCGCGGAGATATGACGTTTCAAAACGACATAATATCTCGGGTATTAGCTCCGCGCGGAGATATGACGTTTCAAAACGACATAATATCTCGGTTAATAGCTCCGCGCGGAGATATGACGTTTCAAAACGACATAATATCTCGGTTAATAGCTCCGCGCGGAGATATGACGTTTCAAAACGACATAATATCTCGGGTAATAGCTCCGCACGGAGATATGACGTTTCAAAACGACATAATATCTTTTTTAATATTTAGGGTAATAGCTCGTCGCGAAGATATGACGTTCCAAAACGACATAATATCTCGGGAAATAGCTCCGCGCGGAGATATGACGTTTCAAAACGACATAATATCTCGGGTAATAGCTCCGCGCGGAGATATGACGTTCCAAAACGACATAATATCTCGGTTAATAGCTCCGCGCGGAGATATGACGTTTCAATAACATAATATCTCGGTTAATAGCTCCGCGCGGAGATATGACGTTTCAAAACGACATAATATCTCGGGTAATAGCTCCGCGCGAAGATATGACGTTCCAAAACGACATAATATCTTTTTTAATATTTAGGGTAATAGCTCGGCGCGAAGAGATGACGTTCCAAAACGACATAATATCTCGGGAAATAGCTCCGCGCGGAGATATGACGTTTCAAAACGACATAATATCTCGGTTAATAGCTCCGCGCGGAGATATGACGTTTCAAAACGACATAATATCTCGGGTAATAGCTCCGCGCGGAGATATGACGTTCCAAAACGACATAATATCTCGGTTAATAGCTCCGCGCGGAGATATGACGTTTCAAAACGACATAATATCTCGGTTAATAGCTCCGCGCGGAGATATGACGTTTCAAAACGACATAATATCTTTTTTAATATTTAGGGTAATAGCTCGGCGCGAAGAGATGACGTTCCAAAACGACATAATATCTTTTTTAATATTTAGGGTAATAGCTCCCCGCGAAGATATGACGTTCCAAAACGACATAATATCTCGGTTAATAGCTCCGCGCGGAGATATGACGTTTCAAAACGACATAATATCTCGGGTAATAGCTCCGCGCGGAGATATGTCGTTCCAAAACGACATAATATCTCGGTTAATAGCTCCGCGCGGAGATATGACGTTTCAAAACGACATAATATCTCGGTTAATAGCTCCGCGCGGAGATATGACGTTTCAAAACGACATAATATCTCGGTTAATAGCTCCGCGCGGAGATATGACGTTTCAAAACGACATAATATCTCGGGTAATAGCTCCGCGCGGAGATATGACGTTCCAAAACGACATAATATCTCGGTTAATAGCTCCGCGCGGAGATATGACGTTTCAAAACGACATAATATCTCGGTTAATAGCTCCGCGCGGAGATATGACGTTTCAAAACGACATAATATCTCGGTTAATAGCTCCGCGCGGAGATATGACGTTTCAAAACGACATTATATCTTTTTTAATATTTAGGGTAATAGCTCCCCGCGAAGATATGACGTTCCAAAACGACATAATATCTCGGTTAATAGCTCCGCGCGGAGATATGACGTTTCAAAACGACATTATATCTTTTTTAATATTTAGGGTAAAAGCTCGGCGCGAAGATATGACGTTCCAAAACGACATAATATCTCGGTTAATAGCTCCGCGGGGAGATATGACGTTTCAAAACGACATAATATCTCGGTTAATAGCTCCGCGCGGAGATATGACGTTTCAAAACGACATAATATCTCGGGTAATAGCTCCGCGCGGAGATATTAAAAATGATATTATGTCGCTTTGGAGCGTCATATCTTCGCGACGAGCTATTACCGTAAATATTAAAAAAGATATTATGTCGTTTTGGAACGTCATATCTCCCCGCGGAGCTATTAACCGAGATATTATGTCGTTCTGGAACGTCATATCTTCGCGCCGAGCTATTATATAATATCTCCGCGCAGAGCTATTAACCGAGATATTATGTCGTTTTGGAACGTCATATCTTCGCGCCGAGCTATTACCCTAAATATTAAAAAAGATATTATGTCGTTTTGGAACGTCATATCTCCGCGCGGAGCTATTAACCGAGATATTATGTCGTTTTGAAACGTCATATCTCCGCGCGGAGCTATTAACCGAGATATTATGTCGTTTTGAAACGTCATATCTCCGCGCGGAGCTATTAACCGAGATATTATGTCGTTTTGAAACGTCATATCTCCGCGCGGAGCTATTACCCGAGATATTATGTCGTTTTGGAACGTCATATCTTCGCGCCGAGCTATTATATAATATCTCCGCGCAGAGCTATTAACCGAGATATTATGTCGTTTTGAAACGTCATATCTCCGCGCGGAGCTATTAACCGAGATATTATGTCGTTTTGAAACGTCATATCTCCGCGCGGAGCTATTAACCGAGATATTATGTCGTTTTGAAACGTCATATCTCCGCGCGGAGCTATTACCCGAGATATTATGTCGTTTTGAAACGTCATATCTCCGCGCGGAGCTATTAACCGAGATATTATGTCGTTTTGGAACGTTATATCTTCGCGCCGAGCTATTACCCTAAATATTAAAAAAGATATTATGTCGTTTTGAAACGTCATATCTCCGCGCGGAGCTATTACCCGAGATATTATGTCGTTTTGGAACGTCATATCTTCGCGCCGAGCTATTACCCTAAATATTAAAAAAGATATTATGTCGTTTTGAAACGTCATATCTCCGCGCGGAGCTATTAACCGAGATATTATGTCGTTCTGAAACGTCATATCTCCGCGCGAAGCTATTAACCGAGATATTATGTCGTTTCGGAACGTCATATCTTCGCGGGGTGCTATTACCATCAATATTGAAAAAGATATTATGTCGCTTTGGAGCGTCATATCTTCGCGACGAGCTATTACCCTAAATATTAAAAAAGATATTATGTCGTTTTGGAACGTCATATCTTCGCGCGGAGCTATTAACCGAGATATTATGTCGTTTCGGAACGTCATATCTTCGCGGGGTGCTATTACCATCAATATTGAAAAAGATATTATTTCGTTTTGGACCGTTATATCTTCGCGCCGAGCTATTACCCTAAATATTAAAAAAGATATTATGTCGTTTTGAAACGTCATATCTCCGCGCGGAGCTATTATCCGAGATATTATGTCGTTTTGAAACGTCATATCTCCGCGCGGAGCTATTACGCGAGATATTATGTCGTTTTGAAACGTCATATCTCCGCGCGGAGCTATTACCCGAGATATTATGTCGTTTTGAAACTTCATATCTCCGCGCGGAGCTATTAACCGAGATATTATGTCGTTTTGAAACGTCATATCTCCGCGCGGAGCTATTAACCGAGATATTATGTCGTTTTGAAACGTCATATCTCCGCGCGGAGCTATTAACCGAGATATTATGTCGTTTTGAAACGTCATATCTCCGCGCGGAGCTATTACCCGAGATATTATGTCGTTTTGAAACGTCATATCTCCGCGCGGAGCTATTAACCGAGATATTATGTCGTTTTGAAACGTCATATCTCCGCGCGGAGCTATTAACCGAGATATTATGTCGTTTTGAAACGTCATATCTCCGCGCGGAGCTATTACCCAAGATATTATGTCGTTTTGGAACGTCATATCTTCGCGCCGAGCTATTACCCTAAATATTAAAAAAGATATTATGTCGTTTTGAAACGTCATATTTCCGCGCAGAGCTATTAACCGAGATATTATGTCGTTTTGAAACGTCATATCTCCGCGCGGAGCTATTAACCGAGATATTATGTCGTTTTGGAACGTCATATCTCCGCGCGGAGCCATTACCCGAGATATTATGTCGTTTTGAAACGTCATATCTCCGCGCGGAGCTATTTCCCGAGATATTATGTCGTTTTTGAACGTCATATCTTCGCGCCGAGCTATTACCCTTAATATTAAAAAAGATATTATGTCGTTTTGAAACGTCATATCTCCGCGCGGAGCTATTAACCGAGATATTATGTCGTTTTGAAACGTCATATCTCCGCGCGGAGCTATTACCCGAGATATTATGTCGTTTTGAAACGTCATATCTCCGCGCGGAGCTATTACCCTGATATTATGTCTTTTTGAAACGTCATATCTCCGCGCGGAGCTATTAACCGAGATATTATGTCGTTTTGAAACGTCATATCTCCGCACGGAGCTATTAACCGAGATATTAGGTCGTTTTGAAACGTCATATCTCCGCGCGGAGCTATTAACCGAGATATTATGTCGTTTTGAAACGTCATATCTCCGCGCGGAGCTATTAACCGAGATATTATGTCGTTTTGAAACGTCATATCTCCGCGCGGAGCTATTAACCGAGATATTATGTCGTTTTGAAACGTCATATCTCCGCGCGGAGCTATTACCCGAGATATTATGTCGTTTTGGAACGTCATATCTTCGCGCCGAGCTATTACCCTAAATATAAAAAAAGATATTATGTCGTTTTGGAACGTCATATCTTCGCGCGGAGCTATTACCCGAGATATTATGTCGTTTTGAAACGTCATATCTCCGCGCGGAGCTATTAACCGAGATATTATGTCGTTTTGAAACGTCATATCTCCGCGCGGAGCTATTACCCGAGATATTATGTCGTTTTGAAACGTCATATCTCCGCGCGGAGCTATTAACCGAGATATTATGTCGTTTTGAAACGTCATATCTCCGCGCGGAGCTATTACCCGAGATATTATGTCGTTTTGGACCGTTATATCTTCGCGCCGAGCTATTACCCTTAATATCAAAAAAGATATTATGTCGTTTTGAAACGTCATATCTCCGCGCGGAGCTGTTACCCGAGATATTATGTCGTTTTGGAATGTCATATCTCCGCGCGGAGCTATTACCCGAGATATTATGTCGTTTTGAAACTTCATATCTCCGCGCGGAGCTATTACCCGAGATATTATGTCGTTTTGGAACGTCATATCTTCGCGCCGAGCTATTACCCTTAATATTAAAAAAGATATTATGTCGTTTTGAAACGTCATATCTCCGCGCGGAGCTGTTACCCGAGATATTATGTCGTTTTGGAATGTCATATCTTCGCGCCGAGCTATTACCCTTAATATTAAAAAAGATATTATGTCGTTTTGAAACGTCATATCTCCGCGCGGAGCTATTACCCGAGATATTATGTCGCTTTGAAACGTCATATCTTTGCGCGGAGCTATTAACCGAGATATTATGTCGTTTTGAAACGTCATATCTCCGCGCGGAGCTATTAACCGAGATATTATGTCGTTTTGAAACGTCATATCTCCGCGCGGAGCTATTACCCGAGATATTATGTCGTTTTGAAACGTCATATCTCCGCGCGGAGCTATTAACCGAGATATTATGTCGTTTTGAAACGTCATATCTCCGCGCGGAGCTATTAACCGAGATATTATGTCGTTTTGGAACGTCATATCTCCGCGCAGAGCTATTAACCGAGATATTATGTCGTTTTATATCTCTGCGCGGAGCTACTAACCGAGATATTATGTCGTTTTGGAACGTCATATCTCCGCGCAGAGCTATTAACCGAGATATTATGTCGTTTTGAAACGTCATATCTCCGCGCGGAGCTACTAACCGAGATATTATGTCGTTTTGAAACGTCATATCTCCGCGCAGAGCTATTACCCGAGATATTATGTCGTTTTGAAACGTCATATCTCCGCGCGGAGCTATTTCCCGAGATATTATGTCGTTTTGGAACGTCATATCTTCGCGCCGAGCTATTACCCTAAATATTAAAAAAGATATTATGTCGTTTTGAAACGTTATATCTCCGCGCGGAGCTATTAACCGAGATATTATGTCGTTTTGGAACGTCATATCTTCGCGCGGAGCTATTACCCGAGATATTATGTCGTTTTGAAACATCATATCTCCGCGCAGAGCTATTAACCGAGATATTATGTCGTTTTGAAACGTCATATCTCCGCGCGGAGCTATTAACCGAGATATTATGTCGTTTTGAAACGTCATATCTTCGCGCGGAGCCATTACCCGAGATATTATGTCGTTTTGAAACGTCATATCCCCGCGCAGAGCTATTAACCGAGATATTATGTCGTTTTGAAACGTCATATCTCCGCGCGGAGCTATTAACCGAGATATTATGTCGTTTTGAAACGTCATATCTCCGCGCGGAGCTATTACCCGAGATATTATGTCGTTTTGAAACGTCATATCTCCGCGCGGAGCTATTAACCGAGATATTATGTCGTTTTGAAACGTCATATCTCCGCGCGGAGCTATTAACCGAGATATTATGTCGTTTTGAAACGTCATATCTCCGCGCGGAGCTATTAACCGAGATATTATGTCGTTTTGAAACGTCATATCTCCGCGCGGAGCTATTAACCGAGATATTATGTCGTTTGGAAACGTCATATCTTCGCGCGGAGCTATTACCCGAGATATTATGTCGTTTTGAAACGTCATATCTCCGCGCGGAGCTATTAACCGAGATATTATGTCGTTTTGAAACGTCATATCTCCGAGCGGAGCTATTAACCGAGATATTATGTCGTTTTGAAACGTCATATCTCCGTGCGAAGCTATTAACCGAGTTATTATGTCGTTTTGAAACTCATATCTCCGCGCGGAGCTATTACCCGAGATATTATATCGTTTTGAAACGTCATATCTCCGCGCGGAGCTATTAACCGAGATATTATGTCGTTTTGAAACGACATATCTCCGCGCGGAGCTATTAACCGAGATATTATGTCGCTTTGAAACGTCATATCTCCGCGCGGAGCTATTACCCGAGATATTATGTCGTTTTGGAACGTCATATCTTCGCGCCGAGCTATTACCCTAAATATTAAAAAAGATATTATGTCGTTTTGAAACTCATATCTCCGCGCGGAGCTATTACCCGAGATATTATATCGTTTTGAAACGTCATATCTCCGCGCGGAGCTATTAACCGAGATATTATGTCGTTTTGAAACGTCATATCTCCGCGCGGAGCTATTAACCGAGATATTATGTCGCTTTGAAACGTCATATCTCCGCGCGGAGCTATTACCCGAGATATTATGTCGTTTTGGAACGTCATATCTTCGCGCCGAGCTATTACCCTAAATATTAAAAAAGATATTATGTCGTTTTGAAACGTCATATCTCCGTGCGAAGCTATTAACCGAGATATTATGTCGTTTTGAAACGTCATATCTCCGCGAGAAGCTATTAACCGAGATATTATGTCGTTTCGGAACGTCATATCTTCGCGGGGTGCTATTACCATAAATATTAAAAAAGATATTATGTCGCTTTGGAGCGTCATATCTTCGCGACGAGCTATTACCCTAAATATTAAAAAAGATATTATGTCGTTTTGGAACGTCATATCTTCGCGCGGAGCTATCACCCGAGATATTATGTCGTTTTGAAACGTCATATCTCCGCGCAGAGCTATTAACCGAAATATTATGTCGTTTTGAAACGTCATATCTCCGCGCGGAGCTATTAACCGAGATATTATGTCGTTTTGAAACGTCATATCTCCGCGCGGAGCTATTAACCGAGATATTATGTCGTTTTGAAACGTCATATCTCCGCGCGGAGCTATTACCCGAGATATTATGTCGTTTTGAAACGTCATATCTCCGCGCGGAGCTATTACCCGAGATATTATGTCGTTTTGAAACGTCATATCTCCGCGCGGAGCTATTAACCGAGATATTATATCGTTTTGAAACGTCATATCTCCGCGTGGAGCTATTAACCGAGATATTAAGTCGTTTTGAAACGTCATATCTCCGTGCGGAGCTATTAACCGAGATATTATGTCGTTTTGAAACGTCATATCTCCGCGCGGAGCTATGAACCGAGATATTATGTCGTTTTGAAACGTCATATCTCCGCGCGGAGCTATTAACCGAGCTATTATGTCGTTTTGGAACGTCATATCTTCGCGCGGAGCTATTACCCGAGATATTATGTCGTTTTGGAACGTCATATCTTCGCGCCGAGCTATCACCCTAAATATTAAAAAAGATATTATGTCGTTTTTAAACGTCATATCTCCGCGCGGAGCTATTAACCGAGATATTATGTCGTTCTGAAACGTCATATCTCCCCGCGGAGCTATTAACCGAGATATTATGTCGTTTTGGAACGTCATATCTCCGCGCGGAGCTATTAACCGAGATATTATGTCGTTTTGGAACGTCATATCTCCGCGCAGAGCTATTAACCGAGATATTATGTCGTTTTGAAACGTCATATCTCCGCGCGGAGCTATTAACCGAGATATTATGTCGTATTGAAACGTCATATCTCCGCGCGGAGCTATTACCGGAGATAGTATGTCGTTTTGAAGCGTCATATCTCCGCGCGGAGCTATTACCTGAGATATTATGTCGTTTTGAAACGTCATATCTCCGCGCGGAGTTATTAACCGAGATATTATGTCGTTTTGAAACGTCATATCTCCGCGCAGAGCTATTACCCGAGATATTATGTCGTTTTGAAACGTCATATCTTCGCGCCGAGCTATTACCCTAAATATTAAAAAAGATATTATGTCGTTTTGGAACGTCATATCTTCGCGCGGAGCTATTACCCGAGATATTATGTCGTTTTGAAACGTCATATCTCCGCGCAGAGCTATTAACCGAGATATTATGTCGTTTTGAAACGTCATATCTCCGCGCGGAGCTATTAACCGAGATATTATGTCGTTTTGGAACGTCATATCTCCGCGCGGAGCCATTACCCGAGATATTATGTCGTTTTGAAACGTCATATCTCCGCGCGGAGCTATTACCCGAGATATTATGTCGTTTTGAAACGTCATATCTTCGCGCCGAGCTATTACCCTAAATATTAAAAAAGATATTATGTCGTTTTGGAACGTCATATCTTCGCGCGGAGCTATTACCCGAGATATTATGTCGTTCTGAAACGTCATATCTCCGCGCGGAGCTATTAACCGAGATATTATGTCGTTTTGGAACGTCATATCTCCGCGCGGAGCTATTAACCGAGATATTATGTCGTTTTGGAACGTCATATCTCCGCGCAGAGCTATTAACCGAGATATTATGTCGTTTTGAAACGTCATATCTCCGCGCGGAGCTATTAACCGAGATATTATGTCGTATTGAAACGTCATATCTCCGTGCGGAGCTATTACCGGAGATAGTATGTCGTTTTGAAGCGTCATATCTCCGCGCGGAGCTATTACCTGAGATATTATGTCGTTTTGAAACGTCATATCTCCGCGCGGAGTTATTAACCGAGATATTATGTCGTTTTGAAACGTCATATCTCCGCGCGGAGCTATTACCCGAGATATTATGTCGTTTTGAAACGTCATATCTTCGCGCCGAGCTATTACCCTAAATATTAAAAAAGATATTATGTCGTTTTGGAACGTCATATCTTCGCGCGGAGCTATTACCCGAGATATTATGTCGTTTTGAAACGTCATATCTCCGCGCAGAGCTATTACCCGAGATATTATGTCGTTTTGAAACGTCATATCTCCGCGCGGAGCTATTAACCGAGATATTATGTCGTTTTGAAACGTCATATCTCCGCGCGGAGCTATTAACCGAGATATTATGTCGTTTTGAAACGTCATATCTCCGCGCGGAGCTATTAACCGAGATATTATGTCGTTTTGAAACGTCATATCTTCGCGCTGAGCTATTACCCGAGATATTATGTCGTTTTGAAACGTCATATCTCCGCGCGGAGCTATTTACCGAGATATTATGTCGTTTTGAAACGTCATATCTTCGCGCGGAGCTATTACCCGAGATATTATGTCGTTTTGAAACGTCATATCTCCGCGCAGAGCTATTACCCGAGATATTATTTCGTTTTGAAACGTCATATCTCCGCGCGGAGCTATTAACCGAGATATTATGTCGTTTTGAAACGTCATATCTCCGCGCGGAGCTATTACCCGAGATTTTATGTCGTTTTGAAACGTCATATCTCCGCGCGGAGCTATTAACCGAGATATTATGTCGTTTTGAAACGTCATATCTCCGCGCGGAGCTATTAACCGAGATATTATGTCGTTTTGAAACGTCATATCTCCGCGCGGAGCTATTAACCGAGATATTATGTCGTTTTGAAACGTCATATCTCCGCGCGGAGCTATTACCCGAGATATTATGTCGTTTTGAAACGTCATATCTCCGCGCGGAGCTATTAACCGAGATATTATGTCGTATTGAAACGTCATATCTCCGCGCGGAGCTATTACCCGAGATAGTATGTCGTTTTGAAGCGTCATATCTCCGCGCGGAGCTATTACCTGAGATATTATGTCGTTTTGAAACGTCATATCTCCGCGCGGAGTTATTAACCGAGATATTATGTCGTTTTGAAACGTCATATCTCCGCGCGGAGCTATTAACCGAGATATTATGTCGGTTTGAAACGTCATATCTCCGCGCGGAGCTATTACCCGAGATATTATGTCGTTTTGAAACGTCATATCTCCGCGCGTAGCTATTAACCGAGATATTATGTCGTTCTGAAACGTCATATCTCCGCGCGGAGCTATTAACCGAGATATTATGTCGTTTTGAAACGTCATATCTCCGCGCGGAGCTATTACCCTAAATTTTAAAAAAGATATTATGTCGTTTTGAAACGTCATATCTCCGCGCGGAGCTATTAACCGAGATATTATGTCGTTTTGGAACGTCATATCTTCGCGCGGAGCTATTACCCGAGATATTATGTCGTTTTGAAACGTCATATCTCCGCGCAGAGCTATTAACCGAGATAGTATGTCGTTTTGAAACGTCATATCTCCGCGCGGAGCTATTACCCGAGATATTATGTCGTTTTGAAACGTCATATCTCCGCGCGGAGCTATTAACCGAGATATTATGTCGTTTTGAAACGTCATATCTCCGCGCGGAGCTATTAACCGAGATATTATGTCGTTTTGAAACGTCATATCTTCGCGGGGTGCTATTACCATAAATATTAAAAAAGATATTATGTCGTTTTGGAACGTCATATCTTCGCGCGGAGCTATTACCCGAGATATTATGTCGTTTTGAAACGTCATATCTCCGCGCGGAGCTATTAACCGAGATATTATGTCGTTTTGAAATGTCATATCTCCGCGCGGAGCTATTAACCGAGATATTATGTCGTTTTGAAACGTCATATCTCCGCGCGGAGCTATTAACCGAGATATTATGTCGTTTTGAAACGTCATATCTCCGCGCGGAGCTATTACCCGAGATATTATGTCGTTTTGAAACGTCATATCCCCGCGCGGAGCTATTACCCGAGATATTTTGTCGTTTTGAAACGTCATATCTCCGCGCGGAGCTATTACCCGAGATATTATGTCGTTTTGGAACGTCATATCTCAGCGCGGAGCTATTAACCGAGATATTATGTCGTTTTGAAACGTCATATCTCCGCGCGGGGCTATTACCCTAAATATTAAAAAAGATATTATGTCGTTTTGAAACGTCATAACTCCGCGCGGAGCTATTAACCGAGATATTATGTCGTTTTGAAACGTCATATCTCCGCGCGGAGCTATTACCCGAGATATTATGTCGTTTTGAAACGTCATATCTCCGCGCGGAGCTATTAACCGAGATATTATGTCGTTTTGAAACGTCATATCTCCGCGCGGAGCTATTAACCGAGATATTATGTCGTTTTGAAACGTCATATCTCCGCGCGGAGCTATTAACCGAGATATTATGTCGTTTTGAAACGTCATATCTCCGCGCGGAGCTATTAACCGAGATATTATGTCGTTTTGGAACGTCATATCTTCGCGGGGAGCTATTACCCTAAATATTAAAAAAGATATTATGTCGTTTTGGAACGTCATATCTTCGCGCGGAGCTATTACCCGAGATATTATGTCGTTTTGGAACGTCATATCTCCGCGCAGAGCTATTAACCGAGATATTATGTCGTTTCGGAACGTCATATCTTCGCGCGGAGCTATTACCCGAGATATTATGTCGTTTTGAAACGTCATATCTCAGCGCAGAGCTATTACCCGAGATATTATTTCGTTTTGAAACGTCATATCTCCGCGCGGAGCTATTGACCGAGATATTATGTCGTTTTGAAACGTCATATCTCCGCGCGGAGCTATTACCCGAGATATTATGTCGTTTTGAAACGTCATATCTCCGCGCGGAGCTATTAACCGAGATATTATGTCGTTTTGAAACGTCATATCTCCGCGCGGAGCTATTAACCGAGATATTATGTCGTTTTGAAACGTCATATCTCCGCGCGGAGCTATTAACCGAGATATTATGTCGTTTTGAAACGTCATATCTCCGCGCGGAGCTATTAACCGAGATATTATGTCGTTTTGAAACGTCATATCTCCGCGCGGAGCTATTAACCGAGATATTATGTCGTTTTGGAACGTCATATCTTCGCGGGGAGCTATTACCCTAAATATTAAAAATGATATTATGTCGTTTTGGAACGTCATATCTTCGCGCGGAGCTATTAACCGAGATATTATGTCGTTTTGAAACGTCATATCTCCGCGCGGAGCTATTAACCGAGATATTATGTCGTTTTGGAACGTCATATCTTCGCGGGGAGCTATTACCCTAAATATTAAAAAAGATATTATGTCGTTTTGGAACGTCATATCTCCGCGCGGAGCTATTAACCGAGATATTATGTCGTTTTGAAACGTCATATCTCCGCGCGGAGCTATTAACCGAGATATTATGTCGTTTTGGAACGTCATATCTTCGCGGGGAGCTATTACCCTAAATATTAAAAAAGATATTATGTCGTTTTGAAACGTCATATCTTCGCGCGGAGCTATTACCCGAGATATTATGTCGTTTTGAAACGTCATATCTCCGCGCGGAGCTATTACCCGAGATATTATGTCGTTTTGAAACGTCATATCTCCGCGCGGAGCTATTAACCGCGCGGAGCTATTACCCGAGATATTATGTCGTTTTGGAACATCATATCTCCGCGCCGAGCTATTACCCTAAATATTAAAAAAGATATTATGTCGTTTTGGAACGTCATATCTCCGCGCGGAGCTATTACCTGAGATATTATGTCGTTTTGAAACGTCATATCTCCGCGCGGAGTTATTAACCGAGATATTATGTCGTTTTGAAACGTCATATCTCCGCGCGGAGCTATTAACCGAGATATTATGTCGTTTTGAAACGTCATATCTCCGCGCGGAGCTATTAACCGAGATATTATGTCGTTTTGAAACGTCATATCTCCGCGCGGAGCTATTACCCTAAATTTTAAAAAAGATATTATGTCGTTTTGAAACGTCATATCTCCGCGCGGAGCTATTAACCGAGATATTATGTCGTTTTGAAACGTCATATCTCCGCGCGGAGCTATTAACCGAGATATTATGTCGTTTTGAAACGTCATATCTCCGCGCGGAGCTATTACCCGAGATATTATGTCGTTTTGATACGTCATATCTCCGCGCGGAGCTATTACCCGAGATATTATGTCGTTTTGAAACGTCATATCTCCGCGCGGAGCTCTTACCCGAGATATTATGTCGTTTTGAAACGTCATATCTCCGCGCGGAGCTATTAACCGAGATATTATGTCGTTTTGAAACGTCATATCTCCGCGCGGAGCTATTAACCGAGATATTATGTCGTTTTGAAACGTCATATCTCCGCGCGGAGCTATTACCCGAGATATTATGTCGTTTTGAAACGTCATATCTCCGCGCGGAGCTATTACCCGAGATATTATGTCGTTTTGAAACGTCATATCTCCGCGCGGAGCTCTTACCCGAGATATTATGTCGTTTTGAAACGTCATATCTCCGCGCGGAGCTATTACCCGAGATATTATGTCGTTTTGGAACGTCATATCTCCGCGCGGAGCTATTAACCGAGATATTATGTCGTTTTGAAACGTCATATCTCCGCGCGGAGCTATTAACCGAGATATTATGTCGTTTTGAAACGTCATATCTCCGCGCGGAGCTATTAACCGAGATATTATGTCGTTTTGAAACGTCATATCTCCGCGCGGAGCTATTACCCGAGATATTATGTCGTTTTGAAACGTCATATCTCCGCGCAGAGCAATTAACCGAGATATTATGTCGTTTTGCAACGTCATATCTTCGCGGGGAGCTATTACCCTGAATATTAAAAAAGATATTATGTCGTTTTGGAACGTCATATCTTCGCGCGGAGCTATTACCCGAGATATTATGTCGTTTTGAAACGTCATATCTCCGCGCAGAGCAATTAACCGAGATATTATGTCGTTTTGAAACGTCATATCTCCGCGCGGAGCTATTACCCGAGATATTATGTCGTTTTGAAACGTCATATCTCCGCGCGGAGCTATTAACCGAGATATTATGTCGTTTTGAAACGTCATATCTCCGCGCGGAGCTATTACCCGAGATATTATGTCGTTTTGAAACGTCATATCTCCGCGCGGAGCTATTAACCGAGATATTATGTCGTTTTGAAACGTCATATCTCCGCGCGGAGCTATTAACCGAGATATTATGTCGTTTTGAAACGTCATATCTCCGCGCGGAGCTATTACCCGAGATTTTATGTCGTTTTGGAACGTCATATCTTCGCGCCGAGCTATTACCCTAAATATTAAAAAAGAAGATATGTCGTTTTGAAACGTCATATCTCCGCGCGGAGCTATTACCCGAGATATTATGTCGTTTTGGAACGTCATATCTTCGCGCAGAGCTATTAACCGAGATATTATGTCGTTTTGAAACGTCATATCTCCGCGCGGAGCTATTAACCGAGATATTATGTCGTTTTGAAACGTCATATCTCCGCGCGGAGCTATTACCCGAGATATTATGTCGTTTTGAAACGTCATATCTCCGCGCGGAGCTATTACCCGAGATATTATGTCGTTTTGAAACGTCATATCTCCGCGCGGAGCTATTAACCGAGATATTATGTCGTTTTGAAACGTCATATCTCCGCGCGGAGCTATTAACCGAGATATTATGTCGTTTTGAAACGTCATATCTCCGCGCGGAGCTATTACCCGAGATATTATGTCGTTTTGGAACGTCATATCTTACCGCCGAGCCATTACCCTAAATATTAAAAAAGATATTATGTCGTTTTGGAACATCATATCTTCGCGCGGAGCTATTAACCGAGATATTATGTCGTTTTGAAACGTCATATCTCCGCGCGGAGCTATTACCCGAGATATTATGTCGTTTTGATACGTCATATCTCCGCGCGGAGCTATTACCCGAGATATTATGTCGTTTTGAAACGTCATATCTCCGCGCGGAGCTCTTACCCGAGATATTATGTCGTTTTGAAACGTCATATCTCCGCGCGGAGCTATTAACCGAGATATTATGTCGTTTTGAAACGTCATATCTCCGCGCGGAGCTATTAACCGAGATATTATGTCGTTTTGAAACGTCATATCTCCGCGCGGAGCTATTACCCGAGATATTATGTCGTTTTGAAACGTCATATCTCCGCGCGGAGCTATTACCCGAGATATTATGTCGTTTTGAAACGTCATATCTCCGCGCGGAGCTCTTACCCGAGATATTATGTCGTTTTGAAACGTCATATCTCCGCGCGGAGCTATTACCCGAGATATTATGTCGTTTTGGAACGTCATATCTCCGCGCGGAGCTATTAACCGAGATATTATGTCGTTTTGAAACGTCATATCTCCGCGCGGAGCTATTAACCGAGATATTATGTCGTTTTGAAACGTCATATCTCCGCGCGGAGCTATTAACCGAGATATTATGTCGTTTTGAAACGTCATATCTCCGCGCGGAGCTATTACCCGAGATATTATGTCGTTTTGAAACGTCATATCTCCGCGCAGAGCAATTAACCGAGATATTATGTCGTTTTGCAACGTCATATCTTCGCGGGGAGCTATTACCCTGAATATTAAAAAAGATATTATGTCGTTTTGGAACGTCATATCTTCGCGCGGAGCTATTACCCGAGATATTATGTCGTTTTGAAACGTCATATCTCCGCGCAGAGCAATTAACCGAGATATTATGTCGTTTTGAAACGTCATATCTCCGCGCGGAGCTATTACCCGAGATATTATGTCGTTTTGAAACGTCATATCTCCGCGCGGAGCTATTAACCGAGATATTATGTCGTTTTGAAACGTCATATCTCCGCGCGGAGCTATTACCCGAGATATTATGTCGTTTTGAAACGTCATATCTCCGCGCGGAGCTATTAACCGAGATATTATGTCGTTTTGAAACGTCATATCTCCGCGCGGAGCTATTAACCGAGATATTATGTCGTTTTGAAACGTCATATCTCCGCGCGGAGCTATTACCCGAGATTTTATGTCGTTTTGGAACGTCATATCTTCGCGCCGAGCTATTACCCTAAATATTAAAAAAGAAGATATGTCGTTTTGAAACGTCATATCTCCGCGCGGAGCTATTACCCGAGATATTATGTCGTTTTGGAACGTCATATCTTCGCGCAGAGCTATTAACCGAGATATTATGTCGTTTTGAAACGTCATATCTCCGCGCGGAGCTATTAACCGAGATATTATGTCGTTTTGAAACGTCATATCTCCGCGCGGAGCTATTACCCGAGATATTATGTCGTTTTGAAACGTCATATCTCCGCGCGGAGCTATTACCCGAGATATTATGTCGTTTTGAAACGTCATATCTCCGCGCGGAGCTATTAACCGAGATATTATGTCGTTTTGAAACGTCATATCTCCGCGCGGAGCTATTAACCGAGATATTATGTCGTTTTGAAACGTCATATCTCCGCGCGGAGCTATTACCCGAGATATTATGTCGTTTTGGAACGTCATATCTTACCGCCGAGCCATTACCCTAAATATTAAAAAAGATATTATGTCGTTTTGGAACATCATATCTTCGCGCGGAGCTATTACCCGAGATATTCTGTCGTTTTGAAACGTCATATCTCCGCGCGGAGCTATTACCCGAGCTATTATGTCGTTTTGGAACGTCATATCTCCGCGCGGAGCTATTACCCGAGATATTCTGTCGTTTTGAAACGTCATATCTCCGCGCGGAGCTATTACCCGAGATATTATGTCGTTTTGAAACGTCATATCTTCGCGCGGAGCTATTACCCCAAATATTAAAAAAGATATTATGTCGTTTTAGAACGTCATATCTCCGCGCGGAGCTATTACCCGAGATATTCTGTCGTTTTGAAACGTCATATCTCCGCGCGGAGCTATTACCCGAGCTATTATGTCGTTTTGGAACGTCATATCTCCGCGCGGAGCTATTACCCGAGATATTCTGTCGTTTTGAAACGTCATATCTCCGCGCGGAGCTATTACCCGAGATATTCTGTCGTTTTGAAACGTCATATCTCCGCGCGGAGCTATTACCCGAGATATTATGTCGTTTTGAAACGTCATATCTCCGCGCGGAGCTCTTACCCGAGATATTATGTCGTTTTGAAACGTCATATCTCCGCGCGGAGCTATTACCCGAGATATTATGTCGTTTTAGAACGTCATATCTCCGCGCGGAGCTATTACCCGAGATATTATGTCGTTTTGGAACGTCATATCTTCGCGCAGAGCTATTAACCGAGATATTATGTCGTTTTGAAACGTCATATCTCCGCGCGGAGCTATTAACCGAGATATTATGTCGTTTTGAAACGTCATATCTCCGCGCGGAGCTATTACCCGAGATATTCTGTCGTTTTGAAACGTCATATCTCCGCGCGGAGCTATTACCCGAGATATTCTGTCGTTTTGAAACGTCATATCTCCGCGCGGAGCTATTACCCGAGATATTCTGTCGTTTTGAAACGTCATATCTCCGCGCGGAGCTATTACCCGAGCTATTATGTCGTTTTGGAACGTCATATCTCCGCGCGGAGCTATTACCCGAGCTATTATGTCGTTTTGGAACGTCATATCTCCGCGCGGAGCTATTACCCGAGATATTCTGTCGTTTTGAAACGTCATATCTCCGCGCGGAGCTATTACCCGAGCTATTATGTCGTTTTGGAACATCATATCTTCGCGCGGAGCTATTACCCCAAATATTAAAAAAGATATTATGTCGTTTTAGAACGTCATATCTCCGCGCCGAGCTATTAACCGAGAATATAATAGAATATATATGCATTTGATGTTGGAAGAAGAGGGTTCAGGGTATCCCCTAGTCGGGAGCTCCCGACTAGAACCTCTTACTTGTTTTCTTTTCTTTTTGCTGCTGCCCTGCAATTGCGTTAAGAAATTTGAGAGTGGCTCACATGCTGCTGCTGTTACTCCTGCTGGTTTTGACTTAACGAGCATTTAATTGCCAGGTTTACCTTTGGTGTCACCCACACACAGGCACGCACACACACATACATAATCACACGCACACCCTGATTACCTGGACATTCCTTCCGGTTCACCCTTTTGTCCAACGAATTCACTTTTATTGTGCTGTGCGCATTTCTAGCTTCTTCTCCTACTTTCCTAAACGATTTCCTTTGCTTTCTTTTTCTAAATTTACTTTTTTTCGTCTACTCTTTGCGTTTATATGCGCTGTTTCATTCATAAATTACAGGGAATCCCTCATTCTCATTGTCCCTGCTGGGCAAAGTTCCAGGAAAGTGTCTGCCTTTACCTCTCCCTTCCTCCTTTTCTCTCTCTCTCTCTCCTTAGCTCCTGCTGCCTGTGTGTTGTCTAGTCTAGACTAGTTTTGGACTCTCGCTGTTTTCTTTCTATTGCTCCCTGATCTTGTGACCCAGCCGATGCCTCGCGGGAATTGCGCATAATTTGTGCATGTTAATTAGCTCATTTTCGGGCATAGATTAAGCAAATTAAGCAAATTAACTAAATGAGCAGCAAGAAAATAAATAAATTAAATGCTACACGAGGACAGCATCTCAGCAAGGGCACAAAGGGTATAAAGGGCCTAAAAGGGCTAAAGTATTCAGTAATGGCCATCTGGGTCGGGGGCACAAAGCACCATCAAATGTGTGAAATACCAAATTGTGAGCATCTACTTAAGAAGCATTTGGGGTTCAAGGCGTGGCTGTGAACTGTATGCATACTATATATATTGCTCATCAGCGTTAAAAGTCGTCTTAATCGCAGCCTGCTCCTTGTTGAACTCAGGGATTATACGACCTGCAGCTGACAAATTTGTTATGTGAGTTACGTTTGCCGAAAGCAGAAGGCATAACTTACAAGTTCGAAAAGTGTAGAAAAAATAGCTACAAAAGAAATGCATGTATAAATTGAACTTAAATGAAAACTGCCTTGCACTTTAATTCATAAATAAATAGCGTTTTTTTTTCTGGTTGTCTTTACTTGAAGAGATTGAATTGATGGCATTCCAGCTCTTGTGGCTATGCCATAAATCACCATCTTCACAACAGGCACTAAGTAATGCCACCCCTTCGCCTCCTATTCGGCTCCATATTCCCTGACAGCTCCTCGGCCCAGCAGCTAGCTGCTTCAGTTGTAACTTTTAATGCACTAAACAAGTGCCAAAAGTTGCGTCTTAAGTTTCGCATATTCGTAAATTGCGTTCATAGCACCGAAAACTATATCAGAATGTGTGTGCATGTGTATGCATGCGTGTGTGCATGCGTGTGTGTGTATGCCCTGCCCCGGTGTCTGACACAAGCACTTTTCAAGCTCAGCTAGCAAAAACATTTTCAGCCAGTTGCTCTGTGCGCTGGGGAGGCAGGGCGGCTTGTGGGGCTCTGGCTGAAGGACGTTGCATGCAACATGAAGTTGCACATGTGAATTGGCCGCTTCAAGCCATGCAACACTCCGGGGAATCACGCCAAAAGTGCTGATGCAGTGCCCTCCATCTGTCCGTCCGACGCCGCCAACTCGCCCCTTGCCCACGTCATTTTAAACAATTTGCGCACCCGAGGAGCAAATCCCGCTGAGTCGCCAAGTTTGCCATGGATTACAATTAAATTGTGCTTGATTATAATTGCAATTGTATTAGCCGTGATGCGGCAACGCTGCCACTCTGCGATGCTGCAACGATCTGGCACTTGACTTGCTTGGCAACTGTGCGCGTTAAGCTGGCTGCGCTAGGTTATTGCCTGAATTGATAATTGAAATTGAATTGCCTTTTTATACCCTGAACCCATTCAAAATGGGTATAAGAGTATATTGTATTTGGGCAAAATACAAATGTATATAACAGGCAGAAGGAAGCATCTTCATCTAATAAGGGCTAGAGTCACGAAAAACATGATATGTTGCTTCTAAAATATTATATATTTGTCAAGTATCTTTTATTTTATCTTTCATATAAATCAAGTTAATAACCCAACTTTTATTGCCAACCAATTTAAGCCAAAATTTAAATGCAATTGACCTTTTCGGTATACACAAATATTCTATAATACAATAAGATATACTGTAGAAAATTTCATAAAGATCGGTTAAAAAAAAACCCCAAAGTTATATGCAACTGCGCAATTGAATAGAGCAGCATCTTTAAGAATTTCTGTATACATGTACAAACACACATTCATGCGCGTTTGCTTCGCATTTTAACATCATAACGACTTTTTTCTGTAATGCTATTTAAGTTACTTTTTTATGGTGCTTAATTAAAAATATGGACCCAAATCGACAAAATGGCAAGGGGGTAATATCGAAACTTTTTCTTAGTTTTTTTTAATATCTCGGGTAATAGGTCCGCGCGGAGATATGTTGTTCAAACACGACATAACTCCGCGCCAAAATTAATCATTTCAAGGGCAACGCCACTATCCTTGAAAATTTAAAAAAAAAATCGTACTTTAAACACCTTAGTTAATCTAGAGTGGATTTCTGATAGTGTGGGGCTACACTTGGAAGAAGTATAGCTCCTTTAAGGTTATCTACTGACAGTTTCAGTTGGTTTGTTTATCCGAGTAGCTTGGCAAAATAAAAGGCTATCAAGGTTATTTAGGTATACATTTGGGAGTTGCTTTTGCAAACTCTGCAAACTCATTAGCCGACCACTGACAAGTCCGTTAGCTCTCATATCTGATAGTTATGTGTAGCTTTCCCTCGCTTATGTTCACAATCATGACAAAATCGTAGCCAAAGCATTCTTTGATGACAACTCATGACCAAGTTGGCCAAGTTTTGTTGTTCTTCAAGAAACTTTTTGGCATATTCATCTTGGCTGCTGGCCAAGGTAAACGGAATCAATGGCAGTCGCTTGGCAGTGGCCGAGTCAACATTTGCCACTTGCCGCTTTCTACTTGGCACTTGCCACATGCGAGTGCCGCACTCGAAAGTTTATCGTTTGTCTTTGCAACACATTTAACCCGCTCTTCCCCGTTGTTTTTATTGGTACTTGCAGTTGTTAAGCTGGGGGCACGCGCCGAGGAGGCCAGCACTTCGACTGGCATCTCTGAAGGTGAGTAGATGACGCATAGATGCCACGTGCCATATGCCACTTGAAACTTGCCAAATGCCACATGCCACAAGCGGCATGCGGCATGCGGCATGCCACTCGATTGATGAACTCAATTCGCAAACTAATTCACAGAATGGGGCTCCGGCTGGAAGGGCGGCACCAACTTTCTCGTAGAGGTCGAGGAAACAGCTGCCATGTCACCAAATACTGCACGTGGCAGCAGCAACACATCCGATGAATACATCGCCGAAATAACCAACAGCCAGGAGGAGGTGCCACCCGGGGCCACCGTTGCCACAAATGGCACAAAGCCCGAAACGGGTGAGTTGACCCAAAAAACCGAACTCAAATGGCATTAATCCCACTTAAGGCCATTAATTTATTAATCTGCATGCCCGACCGCATTTAAGCCGGGATAAAAATCGTATTGTTGGGGAAATTCGCGCATCTGATCGGTACGCGCCTAATGACTGGGATTAAAGGAAATGTTACGAGTGCATCTGACTTCAGAAATTAATTAACTTAACTAAGTTTGAAAAACATACAAAATGTAGGCGCGGCCACCTTAACTAGTGTAGCCAAAAGAGTAAGAGTTAAAGAGAGATGAGAAGAATTATGCTTAATTGTAGATAAAATACTAAGCGATGTTTTTGACGGCATTGCGACTGCATTTCCGATTTACAATCAACCGAATTCCGCACGAATATATGTCGCTTTCAAACACTAACAATTATGTCTGTGACATGCAGTTTATCCTCATGTTACTGATGCACAGCCAAGTTAACACACTTTGCAAATATCTAGTGTTGCCAGATGACTAGGGTAACAAATTCATGCACATCTGCTGCTGCCCGATTAATACGCTTGGTGCTGCCAGATCATAAAAAAAACTATGTATCACACACAAAACTATAATCCCACATCTAGCGCTGCCACACGTTATATAGACATTCACCCAGCGCTACCAGATCGCTTAGTGAACCCCCCAGCATACATCTAGCGCTGCCTGAATGCTAAATTAAGGGCTTAGCAGACAAAATTACAATTCGACACGCACTTGGCGCTGACAGATCCAAATCTAAATCTTCGCTTAACAAAGAGAAAGTCTCAAAAAAAAAAGTAATGCGATGTTATTGGATTTAGGAGAGTATCGTAAATGGCTCAGCACAAGCACGACTTTAAAACAAATCCGTGAAGATTTGTCGCTACACATGTATCCAGAATGCGCAGGATACGAGTAATTGAATGTTTATGGTCTTAACTGTAATCCAATTGGCTTGCCACGGCCAAAAGGGGGATGGGGCAGGTAGAAGGACAGCTACCAGCAACGGCGACAGAATGTGACAGCAGCCGCGTGATAATTGAATTCCAATCTGCGGCATCGTCTTGAGTTATTTATGCGCTTTACGTGCGCTGCGAGAAATTCAAAATCCCAACATACAGCAAAAGCATTTTACAATTTTCTCCCTTCTCGTTTGCCATTTCAGGTCCGAAGATCATAGTGCGCACCGAGGAAGTGCTCATTGTTGGGCTCGTGCTCATCCTGTGGGTGGGCGCCATCATGCTCTTCTTCAATCGCTGGGGCAAGATACGCATGTTGGAGCCCTATCAGCCCAAGTTCCAGCAACAGCATCGCAGCTCCTGTCCCCTGGTCGATATAGATGCGGTACCAACGCATCAGGTAAGATATGTTCGAAATCTATTTCGAACTCCAGATCTTCCCAGATAACCCCGAAAAGCTGTAAAGCATGCAAACGGGTTAAAAATGTCCAAGAATGTGTTATTAGACTTATAGGCGATTAATGTTAGTCAATCGGGGTGTTAATCCAATACTAAATAGTATTAAAAAAAATCGTTAGATAAAATACAAGTTGTCTTAAGTTTAGGCAAAAGGCTCTTCTGTCATAAGAAATATATTGAAAACATTTTGAGATCCGCATAAATTAAATTTGTTTTGCATAACCCTTGTATCTGCAAAAATGTCTAATAAAAATTTATTCAACTTTCTCAACTTACTTTTCGCATTTTTTCTCTCTCTTCTTTTTTGCAGCGCGCCTCCGTGTCCCGCATGTCGATGGGCATGGTACACAATCATAATCTGAATATGCCAACGTGTCAATTCGCGGCCTATAAACCGAGCCTCTATGCAAAGGGTAAGCATTGTCCTTGGCGTAACGCCGCAAGCTGCCCGCACTTTCCGCTGGTGCCGCATGTTGCATGCTGCACGTTATTCGTAGTTTTTTTCTTGTTCGCCTGCAGCGAAAAGAAAAAATTCGCGTAAAATGCAAATGCAAAATGCAATTAAAATCGAACAACATCTTCACACACACACACACGCCCGGCAACCACCTCTACATGTGTGTGTGTGTGTGTGTGTGTATGTTGTCAACTCGTGTCGCATGTTCTGTTGCCTACTTTCGAGCGCCGCCCCAAAGCGTTGCAAACTTTGCGCTGCAAATAAATTGCACTTGAAATTCGCGTTAATCCATTGAACTGACTTGCAAAAAGTTTTTGGTAAAACTTTTCGAAATTTTTGACCCAACAAACTTATTCTGAATTATCTATATGAGAAATAAACCAAATAAAGTAAAAAAATCTGTGAGAAGAAATTAAACGCATGCAAGAACTTATTATTCTTATATTTCTTATCACGTTCAAGTTATTTGAAGTAAATTTTTTATTTTGCACCGAAAATAATCTTTATATAAATTGAGCCAGCGAATGCCGGGTAATATACGTTGTGTGTACACATGCTCCTAAAGCTGCTTCCCTGAATAATTTGTAGAATCTTACTCAACCCAATGATCGAAAAGGGAAAATAAAGATAAGAAACGTTCAAGATAAGTGTTGAACACAGCGCCCCTTAACAAATCGCATGTGAGTCGCAATTAATTTTATGCAGTGTTGTAAAATGCTGCGAGCAATAACTTTAAAAACTTGTTTTTACAGCCACATATAAACTAACATACATACGTAAATTGTCTTAATCTTCAGTACTTACCTTTGATGCATATATTCCATTGCTAGCACACTTTTTGCCTTATATGTACCTCATTCATCATCAATTCAGATCCCTTTACAACACTGCATATCTTCTGCAGTAGCGTGTAAATATTAAAAATGGTTATTCAGAAATGTGCGATTGTTTATGACTTAACTTGATTCAGTTAATACATGTCATATTAGCAAGAACATATCAGTCGATTTAATGCAATGCTCTAGACGAACTCAAAGATCTTAGGGACCATAAGAACTAGAGTTACCGAATTTGTTATGCGAATTTCAAAATACCAAATGACAATACATTTCATTTAATACATGACATTTTCAGCCCAGATACTTGGCATGACAATAGTCAATAGTCAATAGCATATAGGTAATATATAGATTTTATTCGAGGCATATGCTTTGGATATGAAAATCAATTAAAATATTTTAAATTTGAGCAATTGGCTTATAAGCCAGACACAGGGTATCTGCAGGTCGAGCACTGTCAAGTGCAACCTTCTTAAGTAGTTTTTCGAATATAATAGTCTTGACTTTTATGCGAGACGAACATGTTTGAGCTTTACGCATTAGCGCCGCATACAGCATGCAGCCCGAGAGGGAGGGAGAGGAAATGGCGAGAGCGAGGCAGACAGAGAGAAAGAGAGAAAACGACAGACAGAGAAAGAGAACAAGGAAAGCGTTTATAAATATGCTTAATGCTCGCTAGTCGAGGCGTGTCTCGCTTTAAGTGCAGCATTTTTGTTCGACTTTTAATGAGTTGCCAGACAATTAAACTGCACAACAGGGTGGCCGAATGGGGGCTGCTTGCATGCGGCTAGGCCCCAAGGGGAAAGGGGGGGCGGTGTGGGTGGCGACAGGCGGCACCGAGGCGCAAGCGAAGCACATAACAATACAGTTTTAATGCCATTTCTTTGACTCAACTCTCGGCTCTCGTCTCTCGAGGATGCTGCGACTCCGATTCCGGCTCCGACAATGGCTATGCAATTAAATCTTGCGGAAACGCACGCACAACCACACAGATACGCACGCACACACACACACACACACACACGCGCTCATGGCAAAAGGCTGAGCGTAGCCGAGGGGAAAATGGCTTGTTGGGGGGTAATGGAAATGTTAATGGAAATGGATGCACGATTCGCTGGCAATAGTATATTAAGCTTGTTTTTCACAAATGAGTATGTCTTCCACAATGTGTGTGTGTGTGCGTATGTGTCAACACATGCTCAGCAATCGTGACTCCGTGTGTCCATCTGTCCGTCCTTGAAAAAGATGTGCTCGTTTCTCAGATAGACATACATATATATATATATATATATATAAATATATATATATATATATATATATATATATATATATATATATATATATATATATATATATATATATACCATATAATGGGGGCTTAGGAGGAAAGAAGCACAGAAGCAAATCTCGTGACTTCTTTCTTGTGAAGAAAAGCTGTATGTTGTATGAAACGATAACTTGGCACTGGACTTAGGGTAGCTTCCAGTTCGAATGTAATCTATTTCAAACTCTTCTCTAAATCTTATTATACCTTTTTCATTTCAGGCTACGCCTCGCATGTCTCGCACGTGGCTCGGCCGCGCCAGAATTCGGTATTTGTTGGAGCCAGTACGAGTCACTATTTGATGCCGCGGCCGCCGAGGAAGACTCGCTCCGCCATGGATCTGCACTCGATGGTGCTGGACGAGAGCGCCGAGCAGGTGTAGATGCCTAAAAGAGAGAGCGAGAGAGGGAGAGAGAGAGAGAGAGAGAGAGAGAGAGGGAGAGAGGGAGAGAGTGAGAGAGAGAGAGAGAGAGAGAGAGAGAGAGAGAGAGAGAGGACAAATGTTAAGGCTAATGTGAGCGTGTGTGAGTATGTGTATGTGTTTTGTGTTGGGGGCGTGTGTAAAAGAGGACAGCTAGATGTGTGTAGATCAAGGAATAGGTAAATAAGAATATGTGTCAATAGCGAGAAGAGCATAAAAGAGAAAAGAAGACATAGAAACAGTTGAAGTTACCCAATTGCAACAACTACTAAGTATTTACAACGTGTTCTTAAACTCATACTAAACGCGACACTCCTATCTCTCTCCCACTCAGTCTGTCTGTCTCTCTCTCTCTCTCTCTTTTTGCAACTTACTCTCCCATTTGTGCTTATTTTTTGCTGATGCAGCGTGGTTTTATTCATTTTCAATGCCAAAACAATTGACGCACTCTTCAGTGAAGTGTGTTAAAGCAAAGAGCTCTGTAGCTGCGATAACAAAGCTCGCTGCTATGCAACTGCATTGTAAACAGTTACCATGCATTTTGAGCTGATATCAAACATAAAAGCCATCAGCTTTTGTCTGCCGCGCTGCGTCCACGGCGCTTAAATCAAACCTAATTTATAGTATTATTATCTCGTAAAGCTATCGAATCTCTTTATATTTACCTTAATTCGTAACTGTCTCCCAAAGAACAACTCGCACACACCAGTTTATTTCGATATATCTATAAGAAAAATAATGAAATTAAGTGCTAAACATTTATGTCGATTGTTGTTTTGCAAAGGCTCAATATATCCCACATACGAGTACATATTTTGCTATATCCCAACTACAAGTATCTTTAACTATATCTATATTAACATATTCGAGCTGATTGTAATGTTCGTATAAGTTCCATTTAATAACTCACAAAATAAATACATATGCACCAAGTTTTCGCTTCTTGTTCAGTTAAACGAATATATGTTTCGAGCTAGACTAAAACCGAAACGAGAATCGAATTTTATTGGACAGAAACAGCGTGAATAGGATTGTAACGAATGATAACGAATGACGGCAGGACGGCAGAATGACGAACTGAATGACAGGAACGAATGAGAACGGTGATCTAACGAGTTGAACTAACGAGCACGGAACTGTAACGAATAGAATGAACGAGAACGAGACTAAAGGAAAATGAGTACAAATGTGTACACAAAAAAGAAACAAATGAAACGAAAAGTAGACTCAAATGAATCAAAGTAACTAAACAAAAAAAAAAAACAACGAATAAATGATTCGAGTTTCATAAAATTAAAAAAATAATTATACTCGTTTATTGAAATGCAGTAGGGAGCTCTTTGTATATAGCACGACTTAGTTGACTTAGAAGCCTGCCTATTAGCTATTTTTATTATCTGCCCTCTTTTGTGGCAAAGTCTTTTGCATTTCTAACGAGTCAATTGGCCTCCCTTTTTGCTCATTTGAATTCAACATAGTGTTTACTGCATCTAATATCCTAAAATATATATTTAAAAAAATGTAACTTAACTCTGGGCGGTTAGCCCAGCTGTCTTAATATTCTCGTTGTCTACTTACTTGACTTTTGCATAGATATTTTACTGTACCTAACCAACTATCTATCTATTATCTAGCTATCTATCTATATATCTAACTATTCATATACATATATCTATATCTGTTCTGAACTGCGCGTTAAGTATTGTAATTTGTAAGCACTGAGCTAACTTTTGACCAAGAACAACAACTACAACAAGAACTACAACCAAAGTATGACTAACGAAAGCTTTAAACAAATAAACAACCCATCCAACTAAATAAACTAATGTCACAGATATATATACATAACATATTTTAAGATTCGTATCTGTATGATGTAAAAACTCAACTAAAGTCTAGAGCAAACTATGCGGAACAACTATTTAAACCTAAACAACAACTGCAACTAAAGCTAAATCAAAAACCTAATGCAAGCTAAAAAACATCTCTGAATATAGAAATAATTCAGCTATTGGGCACATTGGAGCTGTATATTAATAGCTAAGCATATGTATTATATATATAAGTACTAAAGGGGTATTCCCTAGCTCTGAGTGAGCTTTATTCAATAACTGAGTGTTGAAAAGAGCACTAACATTTGTTTAAGCTAACAGAGTGGCAAAGCTAGACTTAATTTTTTTTTTTTGACAGTTAAATGTGGGCTTGCACAGGCTAACTTTGCCGAGCATAAAGGCTGCCTATGTGGCAGCCTCCTTGGAGCTTTGACAGTGTTGTATAACTAAAATAAAATGAAAATGTGGCAACGCCGTTGACATAAGTCTTCAGGCGATCTTGTGTGCCAGATTCAAGTTTCAGCAGTTTACTTGGGCTGCGGAATATCCCCACTAAAAATTTGTTGAAAAACGTGTTCCAAATTTAGAAAGGGTACCAAAAGGGGTTTTTTTTTTCTAAGCTACAAAAATGGCAAAACAAACACATAAATACTTATATATAAATTTAAAGTGCGAATATATGCATACATATATATATATATATATATTTGTCAAATTGTATTTTACAAACCAAAGGCAAAATCTTTTAATTACATATTTATACATATATATATGTATATATATATATATACATAAAGAAATACAGATGTATATGTGCGATTAGGCACGAGAACATTATATACATATATATATATACTATATTATACTCGTATACTACAAATATCAAAGCGAAATTATAAAAAACAACAATTATATACAATTAAATTCAAGAATTAAATTGAAACAATTATATTTGAAGCAAAATCAATTGAGTTTTATTCATTTTCGACTGCTTTAAGTGAAGGCAAATAATTATTTTTTATACCCTGAACCCATTAAAAATGGGTGTATTGTGCAAATACAAATGTATGTAACAGGCACAAGGAAGCATCTCCGACCCCATAAAGTATATATACTCTTGATCAGCATCAATAGCCATATCGATCTAGCCATGTCCGTCTGTCTGTCCGTCCGTCCGTCCGTATGTATGAACACACGGATCCCAGAACATATAAGAGCTATAGACATTATTTTAGATGTAGGTGCTCCCAGTGCCTGCGCAGATCGAGTTTGTTTCCGATAATCGATATCCTGTTACCCTGTTTTGGGCAATTTTGGTAAATAATAAGAGCTAGAGTCCCCAAACTGAACATATAGCATATAGGATATATATATGCATTTGATGTTGAAAGAAGAGGGTTCAGAGTATCCCCTAGTCGGGAGCTCCCGACTAGAACCTCTTACTTGTTTTAAGCATGGATTGTTACTATATCTTATCGCGATCTCTTTACAGCTTTGTTTTGGTCCTCGAACTTGTTTTATCACATCCATAAATCCACTGTCGAACTTTTCTATACATTATATGTACATAAATTCTATTCATTGAGACTACTTATTCTAATCGTAGATCTTTTCGGGTGGAAAACTTCTTATACATCTTAAAGCTCATGACTTAAACATCAGATGAAGTTTCCTGCTAAAGGATAAAACAAAGCTTAAGCATTTATTATTACGCAACGAGACTTTGACTCCGAATGAAGCCAGAGATCAGGCTGGCAGCTGATGCGGAAATTGATTTTTTGGGTCTCAAGTGAAAATTGTTTTTAACTAAGGAGAACCCAAAATTAATAGAATATACCGAATAGTAGACATTGATATTGGTTTTTCTATGCCTTTGCAGATGGCTTGGGTGGCCCTAAATAAAGTTGGTTTCTTTTACATAGACATATATTGTTAACTAGAACCACCTAAAAATATCTTCTCAAACATTTAACAGCCTTTTTTTGACTTTCACGAGGTTTGGTTTTTAAAGATCCTTGAGAGAATTTATTTTATACGTACCATTATTTTAAAGGATTATGCTGGAATTTAAGTGTTGATAGGAAAAAAACATTTAGAATTCGTTCTTGCTTTATTGCGTTTATTGACGCGCGGCGAAATCCAACCAAATGCCGCCTTCGAGGGATGTAACAATTCCAATTGGACTGAACTTGTTATCCTTGCGTGTCTTGGGATTGACCTTGACATCGAAATTGACAATAATCTCGACGAGAGCTGCCTTTATCTGGGCCAAAGCGAAGCGCATGCCTGTAGCCAGCCAAGGAGTGTGAGTATTGAATGAAATGGGAACAGGTCAATTGTGGCTTTACGTACCGATGCAGATGCGGGGACCATCGCCAAAGCCCATAAAGACGCCGCGATCGCGATACATTTTGACCGCATTGGGCTCCAGAAAGCGATCGGGCTGAAACTGATGGGCATTGGGAAAGTAATCCTCGTCCAGCATAAAACAGGCGTGGGGCACAAGGACGGTGGTGCCCTGCTCTATGGTAAAATTGGGTCCGTTCCGATTGGGCAGCTCGATGGGCTTAGTGCACAGCCTGTTGGAGACCGTAAGTGGAGGGAACAGTCGCAGGCTCTCTGGAATTGTAAGACCGAGTTATTGTGAGCGCAGCTGTACGTAATCCAATACATACCGTGAACACAGGCATCCAGAAAGGGCAGCTCGACCAGCTTATCGAATGCGACAAAGCCCTCATCGTTCAGTTCTGCCTGCAGCTCCTCGCGCAGTCGCTGCTGTGCCTCGGCATCCCGTCCCAGGAGCAGCAGCGTGTGGGCCAGCACAGAGGCCGTTGTCTCAAAGCCGTCCAGCAGGAAGGTCATCGAGTAGGCGGTTAGCTGTCGTGCGGGCAGGTTCCTCTTCTTGGCCAGCTGTAGAATGTAGTCCAGAAAGTCAACGCGATCGGATTGCGTTCCACGGCGCGCTCCGACCGCCGCCTGCATGAACTCCACGAAGAACTCCTCGACGTGCTTGGGTATAAAACGCAGCTTTATGATGTGACGCAGTGAGGGTATCACGGACACCGCCATGAAGCTCAGCAGCAGGGACAAGGGCTGTTCGAAGAGAGTCTTTATGTTCGCCAACACCGGCGTGGGATGTTCGCTGAAACTCTGGGCGCTCAGGCCAAGAACCGCATCGGTGACCATTTCGGTGGTGAAGCACAAGCTGAGCTGTTCGTAAAAACAGGGTTTAATGGACTTTCTGATATTTACACCATGTAGCACCCACATCCTTGCTGTTGACGCCGTCCGGCGATCCAATGCGGATCTGCTTGCGTATGAACTCGTTCATCCTTCTGCACACCTGGTTGGTCACAGGGTAAACCGCCTTGACCTAAATTGATTTAGTGCACGGCTTGCAGATAAGAAAGCATTTACAGAGTGCTCAGAAGGCTTACGCGACTTATGGTAAGACCGGGTGTTAGATCGGAGCGGCGCTCCTTCCAGCCCTCCCCGGTCATTGTGAAGATATTGTTGGCAAAGATGAAGTCGGACTTCTCGGTCACCAAGGCGCTTACCTCGTTGTCGTGGAAGTGCTTAAAGTCCGTAACGAATACACGATGTGCCAGCTCCGGGCTGACAATCAACAGCTGAGGGGAGCGGGACGCATAAATGCCGACAGCATCATATTGCTGCTTGTATTTGCTGCAGGTGGGAAAGGAAAGAGTCCTCTTCATTGACAGCAATCTCTTTGGGAAAAGCTATAGAATCGCGATAATTACCAATAGATCTCATTTAGATCCTTGATAAGATGTTGCTTCATTGTGAACATGTTGGGATAGTTGCCGGTAAGAAGCGCTGGCCGCGGACCAGGCACCTTCCGCCTGCGCCAATAGCCATAGTTCCAGACGAGGAACACATAGCCCAGAGACGCCAGCAGCACGATCAAAACTATTGTTACCAGAAACATTTTGTCCAGCACATGGAACTAGTTTGTAGCAGAGATTCCGTTTGCCGACTGTTGCTTGAATCGATACAAACGGCGCATTTATGCCTAGCCACAATCTGTAGCTGAGCTTATCTGCCACGTAGGTCAGTTCCCAGATAAGGCTCTAATAGTTGCTGCAACAGTCGGTTAGACTGTTGAAATCATGGCTCTGATAACGTTTATTGGCCAGTTAGAGCCTCAGATATACCCTTTCCATTTACAGCAGTTTACCATTCATCCATGCATCTGGCTTGGCATAGAGCATGCAAACGTTGCTGCGTACCTATATTATTTGATAATCGTGACGGTGCAACTGTCTTTAACTAAGTATTTCGCAAATCATTCTAAAGTATTGAAATTGAGTGTAAAGATTGTGTTGATTGTAAATAACATACACTTGATGGGGTCGGTGATGCTTCCTTCTCCGTGCCCCACACAATTCCAAACAAAGTTAACAAATATTCGAAAAATCAAATATGTTGTTTACGAACCAAAAGTGAAAATTCATTTGAGTTGTATTTCACATTTTATGACGAGTCAGCCCTCTTCTTATTTTTGTCATTTTGAAGATGTTTTCAAGCTATACAGTGAATCGCATAAATAAAATGAATAACTTAACAGTAGAAGAATAAGAATGCGTTAAAGATTTAGCAAGCAGTAAGAGCGCATATTATTTCGCCTATTTCAATGTTTAAGTAGCACGTTTATCAGTTGGTAAATTTACCATTAGCTTGGCCACATTGCGGATTAACATATCTGTTAACTGTCGACCGTCTGTTTCTTCTCTCTCCACATTGACTCCATCGTTAAGCTAACAGACGCTGTTAAAGCTTGATCAATTCTGTTACTGTAAGGACATGTCTTTCACTCGACTCTACTGTTAGAAACTTAACACCAAGCTTTGCCTTAAAACATCTATCTTCTAGTAGAGCACTAACATCTAGAGAATTTTCACATGTGTTTATCATATATTCTTTAAGGCCTTATTCTTCAGCCTTAGCTCATGCAATCAACATACTATTAAGGGTTAAGATTGCCATCTCTAAGTTTTGTATAACATCAAAGTAGGCGTTGCCATGCCCAACAAATGCCTTCTTTCGAGTTGGCAACTGCTTTGAGGCTCAGTCTGCTTCGGTGCTTCGTCGAGGACAGACTCCTCTTTATTTATATTTTTCTTGATTCCTTTTTTATCCTCATACTTTTTTTTATGTATTTTTTTTTTTTATTTTTGGTTGCGTGACACGTACCTTTAAAGAACTAACCACAGACCGTTTATGTTTTTTGGTTTAAAAGAAAGTTGATTGTCAGGTTTTCGCTCCGAATGATACCCAAAAAAATCTTAATTTTTCTATTAACAGTAAAACCTGCGAAGCGTTCAGGTAATAATAAACTTACAAACTAAAAGCGAGATGTTCCTGGTTTCCAAAAGGCAATATCTTGTATTTTTTATTTTATTTTGTATTTGTGTTTTTTAGTTACTTAAGCTACATTATTTGATAATTTTTAAATATTATTCGAGTTGAAGCAAAAATGTTCTTTTGATTCCTGCTTGTAAAGAAACAACCACAGGCTTTTTGTGTTTACCACGAAGATACTTTTTTGCTTATTTAATTTTAATGGAATCTTCAACTTTATACTTTATTTTCTCAAATATTTGTGAGGAATTCGACCCGAATGATACTCAAAAGAATCTGCTGTTTAGCAAAAACTTTATATTCCTTGCCATGTATTTTTATAAGACCAAATTAAACTTGCAGGCTAAATGGTAAATTTGCCAGCTGAATAACATACGCTGTAAAATGTAAAAGGTGTGCTTATAGCTGTCATTTCTCATTTGTTTTCTCTTTATGGGCTTTAAAGCTTTGTTTTATTTATACCTGAGCTCATTTGGGAATTTGGGAGCTAGCCAAATATAATGTCGCCAGAGTTCGAATCACAAATCAAGCAAGTCTTCACAAGTGTGGCAACTCTGTCATAAAAAGTGACAGCCCAAAGGCGATGTGAATGCCTTAAAGGTGCTGGGAAAGTGGCTTGCCTTGCCGTACATAAAAGTCGTTCGGCCTTTTGGCCATGTGGCATTGTTATGGGGCAGTTTGGCTTCTGTTGGCTCTTGGGCATTTGGGCCATAAACAATTTGTGCAAATGGCCGAACGACGCATAAACTGCTGACAAGGAAGCATTAAGCGCCGAGCCATTGCGCCCTGTGGCCAGCCGACCCAGCCGACCCAGGCTCTCTAGCCCGACCACCATGATGTTTGCCCCCAGCCCATGGGGCGGAGGGGGCGTTAGTGGGGGCATTCGGTTCAAGTGCATTGAATTTATGGCCAATCTACAATGCCGCATAGCAAAGTGCACACCTAAACCCTTTTGGCGCCCTCTCCCTCCCCTCAACCCCTTTTACAGACGCCAAAGCGTCGCGTAACCTTGAAGGCGCCTGCACACAAATCAAGCGAAATTCGTGTCGCTGCAACTTGCAACTTGCAACCTGCCGCAAATTCTACTGAGAATTGCAGCCCATCGAAATGCGCTGGGCGTGGCGCAGTGCTGGCACATTTGTTGCAGCTGCCATCCTTATCCAATTGTCAGCGTAAAATTCTAGTGAAATGTTTAACTCTTGTAGACTACGACTTAAATCAAGAAAAAAATTGAAAGTGCAGCAAATATGCTACCTATCATAGTTTTAGCAGGCACTGTTACATGTCCGTCCACTCGTTTTTTTGGTTTCTATTAGTTTTTCTCGCATCGTTGCTGATTTTTCAATTTTCCTTTGGTGTGCGCTTTTATGCGCTGCGCTCCGTTGTTTTTGCCTGCAGAGCAGCAGCAGCTGCTGGAGCTAGATTTGCAGCTGAAGCTTCGTTAACTTTGATTTGTCCACTGAGACACATTCAAATGAAATTTCACGGCTACCCCGCACAAACACACAAACACACACATACACACACGCACAAAGCAAACATGAGCAAGCATTTGTGTTATACCACGTAATAGTGGTAATGGGGTAGCTTAGCCTGCCTTTGCGATCAATTCAAGCACGTCTTTTCGCCTCAGTCAAAATGTTAACATTTGACAAAGGGATCAAAACTAACTGCTTGTCAGCTAACATGGTCTTTAACATGCACATGTTAAGCAAAGATCTTATTTATTTTCAATTTCAGATCTTGTAGCTTTAACATAAAGTATGTGGGTTTTTTTTATGAAATTTAATAATTTTACTTCTTTTGCCTAAATACAATAATTTGTATTTATGTATTTTGCTTAAGGCTAAGAGTGAGCGATGAGATTTCGAGGAAGTACTTTTAAATGTTTTTTTCGTTTCTTTAAATATATTTTTTATATATATTATTTTTATTTGTATTGACGAAACAAAATAAAATTGCTAACCATTTATTATCCTTTTTTGTTCAATTTTATTTGATTTGATGAACTTTTTTTTAAATTTTATAAAATTTGTGCTTAGTTTCTTATGCTTTCATTAAGTCTGCAATATATTTCGATTTATATTTTTGGGGTTTAAAATGACTTCTATCTTTATGTTAAGCCAGAGCGATCCCAGTTCTTCACTGACAAGCTCAGCAAATGGAACTGTCAAGAGAGCAAGCGCCAAAGAGAAATAGCTTGGGCTATTTTGTTGTAATAAAAACAATATTCTCTTTTGCGTGCTATTACAGAGTATGTTAATACGATGCACATGTTTTAAATGTATGCGAATAAATCGTTTTATGTTTTGTGCTTGAAACTGTGCGTTTTTTATACCCTGAACCGCTTAAAAATGGGTATAGGGGAATATTGTATTTGTGCAAAATCCAAATGTATGTAACAGGCACAAGAAAGCATCTCCGACCCCATAAAGTGTATATATTCTTGATCAGCATCAACAGCCGAGTCGATCTAGCCATGTCCGTCTGTCCGTCCGTCCGTCCGTATGTATGAGCGCAAGGATCTCAGAACCTATAAGAACTAGAGACTTAATAAGATGTAGGTGCTCCTAGTGTCTGCGCAGATCGACTAGATCGATAAAAGCTAGAGTCACGAAACACGATATGTTACTTCTAAAATAGAATATATATATGCATTTGATGTTGGAGGAAGAGGGTTCAGGATATCCCCTAGTCGGGAACTCCCCCTCTTACTTGTTTTATGTTTGTATTATTATCCAATGGCAATTACAGGGTATTCACGAGTCCATACGCCGCACGCTGTACAAACGCTTTCGATTCGCTGTCTTGCTCTGGAACAATTGCCGGAAACCTTCGCTTGTCGTCGCGTCCCTGTCCCTGTGCAAGGACAAACTCATAACTGCGCATTTGAAATCGTATGTGAAGCCCCTGGCAAGGGAAGGAGAAGGTGGAGTTGGATAGGGTGCTGTGTATTTCAATGTACGCTATCTGTGGGTGCCACATAAAAAAGTTGCAATGTTGCAAACGTGTGTCTGCCCCACGCGAGCGATCTCACTCATTAATTGCTGCCGACAATAAAAAATCATCGTCAATCCCGACAATTTTAGATGGCTGCCAATTTATTATATAAATCGTTTATGGGTATATAATGCTAAATAAATTGCGCACACACACACACACACATATGTATGTATATCAAATTAATACACAATTCCATTACGCAGTTCAGCTCGTTGAGTCTGCAGGCGGGGTCGCAGCGGGGCAGCGGGGCAGCGGGGCAGCGCGGCAGCGGGGCTAAGTGAGCTTTTGGTCTAATAGTTTGTCCAGCTGATTGATTGCCTTGGCCCCTACCCACCCCTCCTCTCCCCACCCGCCCGCTGCTGCTGCCGCTGCAGTCGCTCGACTTCGTCTTCCTGTTTGCATGCATGACTGATGGCAAAGCCAGTGCCGCATGTGGCATGCGACATGCGACATGCGGCATGCGGCATGCATTTAAGCGAGTCGTGTGGATTTCAAGAGCAAACAGCTAGCGAAATGCGAATTTGATGAACTGCCTGAAAGCTGATGCCAAATATTTAACCGCCGATTAATCACCAATGTTTGCAGACGTGCTTCTTCTCACCCCCATTAATTGTTAATATTTAATATTAATACAAAATATTTGAATGATGCAAGTCAAAAATGTGAAAAAAAAGTATAATAAATAAAACAATTAAAAAAAAAGGTCAACGTATGAAATTAATTTTTTGGTAATGAATGTATTCTAGACATATTTTCTTCCTTAAAAAAATGGGACTTATGCGAGCAAGTTTATATGATGATGATTTCAGCTTTTAAATCGATTTGCGCTGACCTATCGATAACAAATATCGGCATCGATAACAACTAAATGTACGTAGTTACGACGACGATTAATAATTGAAAAGTAGGAGTGCCGAAAATTGAATACCCTTCACAAAATTCCCTTACCCTGCACTTTAGCATAAGTGGTCCGATATCATCAACCGATTATATCAACCATAGAATATAGTCCGATTTCCAGATGATTCGCTCAAAATATCTTTAATAATAGAATTGTTTGAAGAACAGACTTCTCTTACTGAAAACATGCTGTTAGCTCGAAATGCCCTAAATTTGGTAGGGATATCTTGACAGACAGAGAAAAGTGGCTTTTAACTATAACAACTTTTAAGCTCGACTCATTCATATGACAGCTATATGACTTAGGGGTCCGCTTTGGACGATCTTAAAATACGTACTTCCTGCATAGAGAAGGATCTGTGAAGCTATATAATCGTCTATTAATGCTGATCAGGATTTGATATATTGTCGTCAATGATTGAGACACTGTTTCGTGAAAATTCCATGCAATCAATTTGGAGCAAATCAATGCCAAGGTCAGTCCTGCAGCTGCAGGAGCGGAGTGCACGGATAGGATGAGGACGGGTAGAGGAAACATCAGCTAGTCGATGTTGCCGGCATCAATCAGAGCTGACTAATTATTCCGTTCGAACCGTGCCAAAAATGCCAGCTCATGGCAGACAGTAGACAGCAGAGGCGCATAGTTGGTTGAAAAGCAAAAAGGGAGGGAGGGAGGTAGGGAGGTGCGGAGCTAGGGAACTCTGTCGTCCTTGTCCTGCAACTGAATCTGGATGCCACCGCAACTGTCGATTTTCCCATGCTATGCACGGACGGACGCTTCGAAGCTTCATCTGAGGCTGGTGACAAATGCAATAAAAACCCAAAAGCGACGCGTCTCATTGTTGTTGTGGCCACAGAGGGGGAGGTGGGTTGATGAGGGCAAGGGGATTGGGAGTTGGGGGGCTGGTGTCCAGTGGGCGGGTGTTTTGGCGCTATTTGATTAATGACTGCCATTGCAGCGCTGAGTGATGAGCGGCTTTGACAGTGGAGCACAACGCAACGGGAAAGCAGCAAGGACAGGAGCGGACCCGGTTCCGGGGCCACTTTCATGCTCATGGATGGCAGTTTATTATAGTGCAGAGACAAAACTAAGTTGCCGCTTTTACGGCATCCGATTGGAGTCATTTTAAACCAAAACTGGCGCATGCACAAGCCCGACCAGCAGATGCCCTTCTTGTATAAAGTGACAGGGATTAAGTTTCTTTTATCAAATACGTAAGGAAATAAAGCTTTTAACTAGAGAAAAACAGAGTCCTTTCAAGCCCAATGTTAATGCGAGCATGCCAATGTTAATGTAAACATCTTAATGTTAATGCGAGCATTCCAATGTTAATGCGAGCTTCACGTCAAATAGTTAACAGTGGCATGGTCGACAGCTTTAGTTTGTACATTCGACAACGGCATAAAATAACTTATTACGACTACAGTAAATCTTCTCCTGACACTCTCGTTCATTCCGTTATTCTGGCCACCAGAGCAGGACGCTAACCGCACAGCATACAGTACGTAGGTTACCTGCTTTGGATTGTGTAATTTATGCCACACTCAGCTTAACAAAGTTCACATTTCCAAGCTGGCTGCAATTAATCTTTCAGCAAGAGACTTGATTGATGCATAGTTCCATGTTAGTGTGACGACAACAGTGTGACATTAACAGCACAATTTACAGCAGCATAGTCTACAGCTTCATGAAACGGGCAATTGATTTTGGCTAAATAAACTGGTGTTAATTTAATTGTAACTTAACCGCCAATTAACTAGCCAATTCAATGTTAATGTGACGCTAACAACTAACAGACACTGTTAGCGTCACATCAACAGCACTGTTAACAGTGTTACGCACCCGTCTGCTATGCAGAGTATCAAGAGCCGAAACAAAGCAGATGACCAGACCCAAAACTCTTGGAAATCAATCAATGTGAACGAAATGAGCCAGACGGCCATGTAGGCGTGGCCATTGCGCCCCCAACTGTCATCAATGTTTACGAGCGGTCATAATGACAACATTGCGCATAAGATACACGGATTGGGTGTGGGTTTGGGCACTGCAAGTGAGCTATGGCATAATCAAAAGACACGCAGCCTCATCAAGTTTTTTGTTCAGTTTTCCCCCCAATCCCTCACAACAAAGGACAGGAATGGGCCGTTTGGATGCGGGATGCTCGCTTCGGGACCATGAACAATGCGTGAAAATAAAACGGGCGATAATGAGTGCGTGCTGAACGCTGACCCGCCGACATCTGGCCCAACCATAACTATCCAGCATTGGCAACAACAATGGCCATGTGCTTACCCGAGACCATCTCCGAAAAAGGCAACAAGCCGTCGCTTCATAAAGCGGACACGCTCCCCCCACAAGCCGAAAATTGAGCTGTCAAGGACAGCTTCGCGGCGGTGCCTCCAACCCCCCCCCCCCCCCCCCCCCCCCCCCCAAAACCAAAAGGAGAAAACAAAAAAACCACAAACATAAAACTGCCCTCAAAGTCCCGGGGATTCGAGTTGCATTTGCCTCTTAACCTCTGCCCCGCTACAGTTGAAGTGTTCTTATAAATGCCAAAAAAAACAACATTTCTTTATCTTTTATCTTTTGCGCTGATGACAATAAAAAAAAACACTAAAGAACAGCTTGGAAATAAACGATACAAAATTAAGTCTTGAACTGCGATTTAGATCATAGGTTTTCGAAGTTCATCATTTTGCTCAAGTTATAAGATAAAAATGATAATTTAGCAAAAAAAAGGGACGAGAAAGTAGGCATATCTTCGACACGCCGAAGATTTAATACCCTTGTACACATTTGCCTTACAGCTTTGCAGATGTGTTAGAATAGGGCCAAGATCATATATATATATACTTATATGAGGAGCATAGTGGACACAATAAATACCAAATTTGGGCAAGATATCTTGATAAACAAAAAGTTTTCCATACAAGAAGCTATTTATCGACCGATCATTCCTATTGCATATATATGATATAATGGTTACCACATATTTACTGGCTGCAGCTGAAAGCCCGACCTATGCGAAGTTTTTAGTCGAAAACTTTAAAGCTAAGAGTTCGCATAGAAAGGAGCGGATGGACAGACAGGCGGATGGACAGACGGACGGACGGACTAACTAAGTATATCTACTCGACTGTAAATAGGGATCTAGAATATATATACTTTATGGTGTCGGAGATGTCTCCTATAATTCTTTTAGATAATAGTCTACTGCACTTACCAATATCTGGGCGCACTTCCGTCCAACGTATTCGAGCATTTTGAAAATCCTGAAAGCGTTGCCAGATAAATTGCGTTCACAAATACTAACAGAACTGCTCCACACTTAAAAAAAAAACAGCTCCACATTTGACAAGTCAACAGATATTGCTTTATAATTACATTTGAGTGTTATACACTCTGGCAATAGAAAAAAAAAGCATTTAAATATAGATATTTAGGTTGCTAATGGAGAAATGCAGGAAGCGCCCGCGGTTAGGATATGGGCGAATCGCTATCGCTACTACATAAAGTCATCAGATTCGTTGCCGGCATCGTAGTTGGTGCGCATGTTCTCCGTTTTCTGCAGCGAGGCGTAGCTGCGCAGCTCGGCCTCCAGTTCCCGCTGCTTGGCCGCCTCCTTTTCCTGTTCGCGCTTCTCGCGCTGCAAACGCTTCTGATCCTGACGATCGGCGGCATCGCGTGCCTCGCGCTGTCCCCGAAAATCGGGATGCTCCTCCTCGGTTTTGGTCTTGTTCAGGCGATTGACAATCTCGTTGATACGCTTTTCCAGGCGTATCTTGCGCACCGCCTTCTCGTCATGATAGGCCACCTGACCGGGCTCCATGTCCGGCGTCTTCTTAAGATTCTCCCACATGGTGTAGACCACTTCCAGATTGTTTACCTTGTTGCCTTGTATGCTGTTGGCCTTGCACAGCTGTGCGGCATCCACCAGCACATCGGTGGGTATATCATCAATAGTCTGTCCCTTGTTTCAAAAACTTTATAATAACATAAATTCAAGCCCCATAAAATTAGTTGGATAATCATTCAGTAAATTAAAATATCTCTTGAAATTCCATTTTCTACGGCCTCTTAAATCGTGTCGAGATTCGTAAACTTTTTTTATATGTTTCCTTAACCAATGTCAAATATGTATTAAAATCGAATTCAATCTCATTGATTGGAATAAAGTCGTGTTAAAGGTTACGATCAGCACAGTTGCTCGTGCTAAGGCTTGTTAAATCTTGTCAAATGTAGTGTTAATTCTCTTCAAGTCGCGTTGAATGATTTGTTTTTGTGATTGCCATTTAATACAACAAAAATATATGAATGTTTTCTTTATTTTAATGCCAGTCAAAGTGCACAAAAGTATCGCACGTGCTGTGAGGGTTCGTGTCACGCGCCCATCTCTACAAGCAGACAGTAACTGATAACGGTAAAAACCCGAAACCGAACCTCAACAGAAACAGAACCGTGCCCAGAGCCCAAGAACGCCGAACCCCGCAGACGTAACGTCATCAAGTGGGAGTTACGTTTGCAAAAAAAAAAAAAACTTAAGTAAAAAAGGTTCTCAAAGGTTTCTTCTTGTTTTCTTTTTTTTTTTTTTGCTGTGCTCGTGTTGCTTTATTTTTTTTTTTTGTTTTTTGCCTTCGTCATGGAGAGGCGCGAAGCGAGTTATGAAATTGATACCGAGTCGCTGGTCGCCATATGATTGAAATGCGCGGAAGTTTCCACTTGTCGTTTCCAATTAGACAAGTGTACAACAACCAAGTTAAGAGCAACAACAGCAACAGCAGCAACAACAACAGCAACAACAACAACAACAACAACGGCGACAACAACGCGGAGCACTACAAAGCCAACGGACAGCACGCAACATAGCCACAGTCGGGCCACAGTCAACGTTGCGCTAACGTTGCCAATATTGTTAATTGTGAAGCATTGACAAAGAACAAAAGAAATCAAATAGATAAAGGACACACAGCAGCAGCACACGGCAGCAACACACGCCAGCAACATACGCGAGCAGCAACATGACGCTGGAGCAGGAGAAGGAGCTCATGCCGCCGCCCTATGAGGCGGGCATGGCCAGCGTCTGCAAGGATCTGGACAAGAGCAGGCCCACAGCCAATACGCAACACAACAGCAACAGCAGCAGCAACAACATTGCCAAGCACAGCAGCAACAGCAACAACAGCAACAGCAAACAGAGCAAATCGCATAAGCGCAAGGAGAGCAGCCTTCCGCTGGGCGAACGACATTTGGCCGTGCTCCGCCAGGAGCTGATGGTGTTCCTGGGCAACAGCGGCGTCTTGGGCTCCGGCATGGTTGTCAGCATGCCCAGCGTGACGCTCAACCAGCTGTGCGACAATACGCAGCCCTTCTGGCTGAGCAAGGATGAGGCCAGCTGGTTTGGTGAGTAGAAGAGTAGAAGAAGAACAAGAACAAGAAGAACAAGCGAATCTGCTAAAGTTTCTCGGCTCACGGGCTTTTCACAAGGGAATTACTAGCTCGGTCAAGTCCTTAAATCAAAACTAGTCAAGTTAGAAAAGCTAGAAAAATGAAAGGTTATAAAGAGATCCCATTGAATTGTCAAAATGTGGATCATATTTAATCCTCCTATTCCATGCCTGAATTGACCTTAACCTATTTTTTTCCCCATCAGCTGATATATCTTTTCTTATCAATATTCCATTATCTTATCTTATTCAATTATTTCCTTATCTGTTCAATCAATTACTTTGACCTTGTTGACCTTAACCCATTTACTCTCACAATTCCTAGACATGCTATGAAGGCCCGATAAGGGCTCATCCCATTCTTGTTTTTAACTGGCTACGACTTCATCTACTTCTTATCTTACTCAAACACAATTTTTCATTCTAACTGGATCGAGACCTTTTTTGTTTGAAAAAAAAGAACTCATCTTCATGATGTTTTAACTGTAATAAAAACACCTCAACTAAAAAAAACCTAAGAAAAACCCATGAAATCTGGTGCAACTGAAGAGGTTCACTGTGAAGTAGGGTGCTTTACCTTTTCCTTACAGAGTTGGGTCGGCATTGGAGCCTACAAATAAGGTCTGGTAATTCGCATAGGAACGTACTATAGATTCTCCTTTTCCCTACATTTTCCGCTGAAGAGCTACGCTTTGAAGTAGGGTACTTATAGGGTGCTATTCCTTTTTCTCATAGGAATTCAGAGTTGGGTACGGCATTAGAGTCTCCAAATAGGTTCTTATAATGTTCACAGGAGATTACTGATGATTCTACATTGCGAAACCTTTTCAGCTGTAGACCTACGCCATGGAATAGGGTGCTCATAGGTTGCTGTTCCTTTTTCTCGCACCATATCAGAGCTGGGTACGGCATTAGGGCTCACAGTTAAGATCTGGTAATTGTGACAAAAGTGTACTAAAGATTCTACCTTTCCATAGGGTGTTGCTCATTCTTTCTCATAGAGTTAGGGATATGTATATCATGCCCTGAGTCGATCTATTCAAAAAAGGAAGAATGCCCAGCTGGAGGCTTAGCTAAGAAGGTTTCGTCCTTTCTTATTGAGGGAGTCTTACCCATTTGATATTCCCCGTTGATTAAGTGTCTTCCATTACTTCTATTGCACAGCGTCCATCAACAATATGGCCTGTCCGCTGGGCGGGCTGATGGTCAGCTTCTTCCTGGATCGCATTGGACGCAAGTACACAATTCTGCTGACGAATGTGATTGGACTGATTGGCTGGCTGCTACTCGCGACAAGTTTCCTGTACACGAATCGGGATTACATATACGCCCAGATGCTGGTGGGTCGTGCCTTTGGCGGCATTATGATTGGCATGTTTGTCTCCCCGGTGGGCGTCTACTCGGCGGAGATCAGCCTGCCCCGGATCCGGGGACGACTGATATTGGGCACCTCGATCGGCCTGGCATCGGGCATTCTGCTGATGTACGTGTTGGGCTATTTTATACGGCACAATGTGGTGCTCATCGCCAGCATTAGCTGCGCCTATCAGCTGGCCGCCACGCTCCTGGTGATGCCCATGCCGGAATCGCCCAGCTGGTTGCTGCAAAAGGGACGCATCGAGCTGGCGCGCCGTTCGCTGCGCTACTTTCGCGGTCTGCAGCGCCGAGGTAAGTCCAAGCCCGGTTCCTTTAGATCCAGTTCCTGTGCTAATCCCGCAATCCCAAACCCAACCAGATGACGACTGCGTGCCGGAGTTCGAGGCGGAGCTGACCCAAATGAAGATGACGGCGGACAACAGTCGCGACACGGCGGCCAGCGAGTCCATTGGCCAGGCCATACGCCGGCCGGAGGTCTATAAGCCGCTGCTCATGATGATCGGCTTCTTTGGCTTCCAGCAGGCCTGCGGCGTCGTTGTGATCATTGTGTATGCGGTGCAGATAGCCCAGACGGCGGGCGTTACCATCGATCCGGTGCTGGTCGCTGTCATGCTGGGCGTCGCGCGCATCATAACCACCTTCTTTATGAGCAGCATCTTCGAGAGATGGGGCAGACGGCCGGCGGGCATCTTCTCTGCCAGCGGCATGGGCATCTGTATGCTGCTGCTGGCCGCCGGCGGCTGGTTGCCCGAGACGGTGGGCACCTGGTCCTGGCTGCCCGTCGTCTGCATTGTCGCCCACATTGTGTTCTCCACGATGGGCATGCTGACGCTGCCCTTCATCATGATATCGGAGGTCTTTCCGCAGAGTGTGCGTGGCAGCGCGTCTGGCGTTTCTGTATTCTTTGGCATGATATTGGCCTTCATCTGCCTGAAGATCTATCCGAATATGGAGGCCTGGCTGGGCACCGCCAATCTGTTTGCCTTCTATGCGTGCGTCTCCTTTCTGGCCGCCCTCTTCATCCTCAGCTTTGTCCCAGAGACACGCGGTCGCACCCTCATCGAAATCGAGGAGCACTGGCGCATGGGTCGCCGTGGCAGGCGGGCTCAACGTGCCTCCGCCGCGGCCGTTAACAATCTGAAGGACGTGGAACTGCACGAGGTCTTCCTCAAGAAGTGAACCCGATCCATGCGTGAGAAACCACGCGTGAGAATGCAATCTGTGATGTGTTAAGTACTTAGCCTTAGCCAAATGGAATGCGGCATTTTCTATGGCAACAGCAAAACAACAAAAACAAGTTAACAAATAAATATATATATACTATAACTAACTAAATATGTCTGCTTGTACTTGTTACAAAATCACAACTTCAAATTGATTGGGAAAGTGCCTTCAAAATAAATATATTTATTTATCTGTCGGGTGCAAGCTGCAAGATAGCAGCTGATAAGTTCGCTGAAGTGCAAAGCTCTAAACCAGCTGGTGCTACAGAATTTTACGGGTTCGATTGTCTGAGAGAGAGAGAGAGTGAGAATGAAAGAAGAAGAGTACCCTAAGAAATATTCAAGCTTTCTTCTAAATATGCTCAACTGTGCCTCTTCTTCCCTCTCTCCCACAACTACTAAATGCATTCTGAAATAACTTCGGTGCTTATAGTCCGATCCTTGTGAGATTTGCAGGGCACAGGCCCTAACTTAAAAATGAATCTCCTTTCCCATAATGAAGGGCATTCAGGCGGTAATCTCACAAATAAAATGTTGAGAGTCTCAGCATACTCTATAAGAGTTGACTAGGTTGTATGCTTGACGAGCCTGGCTGCGAAATCAGCGATATGTTTGCTGATGTTGATATTTACTCCCAATTTCCTTATATCGATAAATATCGATAGTGCTGAGCCTATATAAAAATAAAGTGCTGATCAAGAAGAAATCTACTTTCAGGACAAATGTTAAATCCCATAAAAGGTATATAAATAGATAGATATAGATGGATAAAGACGCTTAATAATTAGAAAAGTCTGCATTTTTTGTATATTCAAATTTAATTGTCTATACTGCAGCTCTTTTCCATATCAATCTAAGGCTTATTAGCCACAGGATCAAATAAAGAACTAAGGAAACGAGTTTGTAAGTAATCAAATATTAATAAGTCCAAGGACAATAACGTACATAATTTAAGGGCCTAGCAGGCCATCAATTCCACAACAACAACGACAACAACAACAAGCACAACAACTCAAGGACAAGGACGCCTGATTACCCAAAAGGAAGTCTAATTTTAGCAAGGGTTAAGTCCAACACTTTCGGGCCGCTGTTGTGGGCCGAGCTCTCAATAACAATAAACAGAGCCAGTCATGAATAAAAGACAATTCAAGTGCGTTCAATTGGAATATTTATGGCGATGAAGTGCCGTGACGTAAGGCCCTTGATGTTGCCCAGTGTAAGGTTCGCATTATCGGATCAATATAGAGCGCCATCAACAGATAGGAGTAGGAATTAGTTAGCAAGAGTTGAATGTGAAAGACCTGGAAGATTGGAAGATTTTATTATACACACATCCATTTCACCATACTTTTTCATTATTAATGTTATTATTGATGTCTAATGCATCGTCCAATCATTAGCTCACTTGGAGCATAGCTTCGCAATCCAGTTAGGGTCTCCGGTCTCTAGGAAAGCTTCCAGTATATCTTCTGGGCTGGGCTGAGAGACCTTCACTTATAACAATAATAAGCAAAAGCATTGATGAATAATGTCATTTGAAGTGCATTTAAGGGTAACCACTAGCAATTGGCATTAGCCATCGGACACCGATGAGCCGATGCAGTCAGCTGATGCGGTTGTTGTGGGTCTGAGTCAGAAATTGGCCCACTTGCAAGTCGCATGCAACTGCGCATCAGCGCAATCTCTGATAAGATTAATAAGTAGCTGCGGCCACGGGCTCAGCACGTACCCTAAAACTGCAAGCCGAGCCAGATCTAGTGGGAGAGAGCGAGAGCACAAGAGACAGAGAGAGCGAGAGAGAGAGAGAGAGAGAGGGCGAACGATTGATAATGTCAGGGAGAGCGTTTGATGATTGCATCATTGGAGCCGCAGTCGGAGCCGCAAGTCAGACTGATAGCTGCTGACTATATAAGATCAGACCAGACCGAGCCGGAACAGGCAACGCTTAAATAGATCAAAAACTTGAGCTACTTTCACGAACAACAGACAGCTTTGTGGCCATATCAGGCCAGATTTTATTCAGCGCAAAGACTGTTTGGCTTCTGGCCAATACGAAGTGTAAATACCCTTACCAATGAGCGTAAATACAAAAGCCGAACAAAAATTGTGCTCTGATACTGTGCTAGCTTTTATATTCCTTTGTTAAGTTCACCTTGAAACGTGGCAGCCCTATAGTAAGATAGGGCGAAAGAGGTGGCAGCCCCATCTATATATCTTACTTACTATTGAGGAAGAGAAGTTGCCAATAAGAATCGCATTGAAACAGCAGGGTTGCCACCTAGTTGTCAAAATTTCAGTGTACTGTTAGCGGAGGGCTCCTTCCCTTCTGTCCAACTCAATGAGGTTTGCATAACGATCGGGTTGTGATTAGCATTTTATGTACTTATGATACACATTCAATTGCCGTGGCAAACAAAGTCTTCGAGCTATCATGCCCGTTACAAGGTATTTCCTAATGGCAAACACTTTGATGTATTTGAAAATTTCGCATTAGATAAGCGACAAAAACAAAAACAAAAAAAAACCATGCACAGCAGCAAAAACCAAATGATGTGACGCAACTAGCGGCAAAATATTAACAACAACGGCTAACTGAAATGCAATAAACAATAACAACTTTAATGACAAGAAGAACAGCAAATAGTGTTAATTGAATTTGATTGAAAAAAACGTGTGCCGCTTATCAGCTAACCAATTGGCTATCAGGCGACAAGGTGTGTGGGCGAGAACGAATGTCACCTGGGGCGAGGGCGCTTGCCACTCGACTAAATGACTGGCAAAAGTGATCTAGCCGGAGATACCCTAGAGCCAGCTGCCAACATAAATATGTGCACTTTCTCTCACAGCTAACTTTTACAAATGTACAGAAAGCTCTTACAGTACGTTTTGCTTTTCCAATACGATGCAAGGCCGACAAAGATCTTAGCTTTCGACTTCAAAATGAACTCAATCAAAATTCAAGTCGCTAGACCAAAAATCTTTGAATGCCATTTATGTACACACAACCTTAATGCTCATTTTGAATGGATACAGGGTATACGAACACACACGCACACATTCACGCTCACTTACATATATTAGTAGAGAACTAATCTGGCAACGCTTCTCGAAAGTAAAAACTCTTACCTGTAATTATTGCCATAACAATGTCAAGAGGTAGATGTCAAGTCATTCCAGCAAAGCCATGCACAGATATCCATTTGTTGCACATGCAAAACGTTTGAAAAGCCGTTGCGTTAACGTGGCCTAACATAGCAAACAGCTTTTGTCTGAGACAATAACATAGCCAACGCTGCCACCTGTTGCGGCTCGTTTGGTTTGTTTTGAATTTTAAATATTTTCGTTTATTTGTTCTTATCTTGGTTTAATGTGACGACTTAGTACAACAATTAGCTGCTGCTATTAATATATATAATATATATATTTGTATAAACGAATTAAAATTCAAGTTGTTCATTTCACGCTCATTTATATATACGTCATGTAAACTACGAACATTACAAGTTTGTGTGTGTGTGTGTGTGTGTATAGTGTAGTTTATCGTATATATATATTTTATTTTATTTTGCCTTTAATTCGGATTTCATTTAAAAAAAAAAATGCGCGCGTTTATTTATTTTTGTTTTTGTTTTTGTTTTTTATCTCACTTAACATTTGTATACGTATGGTATATAGTTACATATATAATTTGTTTTTGTTTTTTAATTCGTGTTTGTTTATTTTTAATCGGTTCAGTGAATACATTTTTTATTATATTTGTTTGTTCCTTTATGAATGCATGGTATATATTGCTTATGTAGTTTTGTTGTTTTGTTGTTTGTTGTTGTGTATTTGTTGCTGTCGTTATTTAGTTTTATCTTCACTTTTTTTTTTTTTTAAATATTTATTTTGTGTGTTTTTAAAAATCTTTCAAAGGGCAGTTCACGTTCCACATACAAACTTTGACAGCAGTTTGACGGGTTCATCTTTTAACTTGTTTTTTGTTTTTGTTTTTGTTTTTTTTTTTTTGTATTTGTTATTTAGTTTTTATTTTGTTTAATATTTCACATGCACTACTTAAGTTCAGTTACAATTTCTAAGCCGAAAAAAAAAATGTTCTTTCAGTATATAGTTGCTTAATATGTATGTATGTACTATATGTGTACTTATGAGTGCTATATGGGCATTTCCAAGGGAAATGGAGTAGCTTTCGTATAAATTACAATGCGAGAAAACTAAGTCTGCAATGAAAACGAATTCTATTTCCGTTTTGGATCAGCGTCAAAGCTTTTACTACGAAAACCACCCGATTCTTTTATTAGCCAAGTTTGAGGCCAAACGCATTGTCTTCTCTTCGATGCCTTAACATGTTGAGAATTACAAGCGTCAAGCAACATAAGAAGTACAGTGTGCACTGGCAATGCCCATATGCCTGTTTATATAAGTAATGTAGCTAGTATATATAAAAATTTCGGTTTTTTTTTTTTTTTTTTTTGATTTTTTATATAGGATGGAATATGCATAGAATATGTCTGTTAGATTGCGAGCATAGAAAGAAGAAATTGGAAATGAATAATCCATAGAGAATTTACGCAAAGATTAACAATTCAGTTTATAGAATTTGCGCCGAGCCTTGAAATTCTTGTCGTACTTTCTAACACTAAACTCGAGTAAATAATTATTATTTTTCTTTTATTTTTATCTCTTTTTCTATATAATATCATGAGTCGCTTTTTTTTTTAATTTGCTAACTGACAAAAAAATTATTGTTAACCTGGTTTATGCATTGATTATACGTAAGAAACTATTTTTACTAATCAGTTTTGAGGTTCGATTCGTTAATATATTTGGTTTTCACATCATTCTTATTGATTTTTTTCTTGTTTTATTTCGTTTACTTTTTAATATAAAAAAATGTTTATATTTTTTGTTTTGTTTTTGTTTTTGTTTTTCATTTTGGATTTTCACTTATGCTAAACTCAAAAAAAAAAGTTGTGTATGCTTCTCGCGATTTATTTATGCATTATAAAAAGATTCTTTTTACTTTCTTTATTTTTTATTTATAAAAAAAAAATGTATGTATATATTTGTAGGTTCATATATATATATATATATATACATATATATATATATAGGTATGTATTAATATACATATATTCCTTGAACAACATTTAAAATGTGTGTAATTAGTTTTTGTGAGGTTTATATATCTTTTAATTGCGCATTCGATTATTCCTTCACAAAAAAAAAAAAAAACATATACAACAAAATTAGCTTGGCTGCTTATGTTTAACAACAAAAAATATGTTCTTTCATTTTTATATAAAATATAAGTTTAAAAAAAAAATTATCATCTCTACAAAAAAAATAAGAATTTACACATGCTCAAAAAAACATATTTGGTTAGAAAAAAAAAACACACATTTGTTTTTTTTTTTTCATTTCCTTTATAAAAGAATTTGGTGATTTGTTGAACTTGTTTTTTTGTTGTTGTTTTGTTTTTCTTTCATTTTTGTATATATTTTTCATTTGAATTAGTTTGCTTAACTTCTTAACTTGAACAATTGATGAGACGTCATTAAGCTATCGATTATCGTTTATCGATAATCGTTTATCGTTTGTCGATTATTGGATAAGGAAAAAAATTTGCATTACGCATTTATCTAGAACTAGTTACGAGACGCTAAGTGCTATGGATTAATCCGATATTCGTTACAAGCTAAGGCTACGATTGGTTGAGTATTCATTTTGTGACTATATCCGACTGTTAGCTAATGTCAATTTCTTTAAGGTTCATATGCATTGTGTGGTGCTAACTCTGTGCCAAATGCGTCATGTTCTGACTGCCGGGAGAAGCGTTTAGAGAAGCAATGCAATTAACTACTAGCGAATTCTTTGTGGATGCGATGAGCCGAATTGCTCGTACAGCTGCCTTGAAAAAGAAAAGCACAAGGAGTTCCTCTAACTAGTTGCTTGCTTCTTGCTGCTCTGCACGCTGTGCATCTCTCTTTGCTTGTCTAGGAATTTGCTTGTTATTTCATACTTTTCGCTTTTGAGTCTAGCCGAGCTTCTTACTTGCTTGTGTCAAACGTTTGCTTCCTGCTTCACTTCTCACTTTGCTTCTTGCTTTGTTTTTCGTTTTGTTTTTCATTTATTTTATTGCTATAACGCAAGAATATCGCGTGTTTTCTGTATTTAAACGTTTTTAAGTCTTATTTCCCGGCACTCTCATTCATTTTACTTATCTCTTTTATGACCTACGTTTCTTTCATCTCTCTTCATTGTGACTTGCTATATGCTTTTCTTTTACTTTTAAATGTGCTTTTCGCGTCTTGCTTTGGTGTTAAACATTTCGATTGGTCGCATATTCAATATTCCCGTATTGCTTCTCCGTTCGCTTCTCGCGGCTACTCAGAACTTAACTAACCATTTTGGCTGCTATTTTTTTGTAACGTTATGTTTATTATTATTAAAAAAAAAATTGCATTTGTATATTTTTGTATTTTGTTTTCGATTTCTATTTTTGTTTTTCTTTTTGTTATATCTTTAGAATGTTAAGTACTCAGCACAACCAAGCTGTATGCATAAATGATTAATTGTATGTTATTTAACATTTTCTTTTGTTGCAATTAATTTGCCCGTAGATATTCTTATATCTAATATGTCGACTATGTTTAATGATGAATTTGCTTTTTTTTATCAATCGCAATTCGTTGTTGCAAACTCGACTCTGTTCTTCTTGAAAATAAAATATGTAAACGATAAAAATAAAACAAAATGAAATCAAAGGAAATGTTTGTGGTTGTTGCTAAATGTTTATTTATACGTATTTCCGTTTCAAATTCTTTGTGTATTATGCTCAAATTAAAATAAAGTGCAATTTTTAAAATTTTCGATATACATATATATACATATACATATATGTGTGTGTATTTCAGAAATTTTGGGACAAAGTAAAATTGTTCACATTTTATGAATATTCGTAAGAACTATAAACAAGCATATAGAAGATCATCTCATATACTCATCAATTTGAGTACACAATTCAATTGAAATTTAAATTGAAATTAATTTAATTTTATTATTTGTTTTTTTTTTTTGTTATTGTTTCATTTACATAGTTCATGCAGGCTCGTGGGCGTGGCGGATGGCGTGGCTTGAAGGAAATGTTAAAATCGAAACAAAACTTAAAATAATACAAGAACAAAAGAAAATTATTAATAAAATCATAAAATTGAACATAAAATTATAAATTGAATTTGTGAAGCTGCCAGTGCCACGCCCACTAACAAACTAGGGCGCCGCATTAATTTTCGTGCTTTTTCTTAACATTTCGCGTTTTCTTTCAATTAACTTTTGTCTACTTTTCATTTCACTTCTGTTAGGCTTTTATCACGTGCTTTTCGTTTCGTTTTTTAAGGTTCTTCAATTTGTCTGTATTTGTGTGTGTGTGTGTGTGTGTGTGTGTGTGTGTATGTGTGTGTGTTTGTATAACATGCTCAAGTTGTTTAAACGCATACAAAAAAAAAATTCGTTTCAAAAAAAAAAAAATAATAATCTTTATATTATGAAAAAAAAATACTTTTTTACAAACTATGAAAAAAAAATTGTTTCCTTCTTTTGTTTTTATTTTTCTTTTGTTTTTTTTTTTTGTAATTTTGTCTGGTAAACAGGTTGAGGGGGCGAAGGGTTCAAGCCCCCCCGAAATAAGCTGCACCTTTTGTTAGCTGCTGTTGAAACAGACAGGCCTAGCGGACAGTGCTGCCAGACTGTCGCAACAGCAGGCGGGCAGTGCTGCCCATATACCCTTCAAAAAGCTCGTTCTCATGCTCTCTCTCTCTCACTCGCCTCATCGTATCATCCTATAGTTGGTAAGAACAGCCTGAACTTGAGCATGCTAACATTTATATTATTATGTATTGAATATAGTATATATAATATATTAAAAAAAAATTGTATTTATAAATTATGAAAAAAAAAAATAATGTAAACAGATCTTCAGCTATATAAATATACATATATATATATAATCCGGTACTCGTATAAGTCAGTTAAGAGACACAGAAACAGAAAAAAAAACAGAGCTTATATGCCTTCACGCCTAATTGTATGATATATATTTATATATATATATGATTTTTTTTAGTTATATATTTGAAAAAAAAAATTATCATTTCGCCTAAAGTTAAGCACAAAAAAAAACCTTCGCATTTCTATATGATTATAATATAGTATTTCATATACATACATATATATGTGTATATATATGTGTGTCTGTGTATATATATATGTGTGTGTTTCACTTCATATAGCCAATGTATACATATATAATGTTTATATATATATAGAGAGAGCGACTAACTACGGTCGCATTTTACATAGAAAGAAAAAAAAAGTCCTCCGAAAAAAAAGCACAAAAATAAAAAAAAAATTACAACATAAAAGTACTGAGGAACATTTAAGGATAAACACACAAAAAAAAAAAAAAAAAATAAATGGTCAGAAAAAAAATATTCATTAATTAATTAATAATTATGTTTAAATTGATTGGTATTCGTTGAGAACATATAGATGATCCACATTAGTTCAAGTTATATGCAATGTTTTTTTTTTTTTTTGAATCCGTTGAGTTTGATGCTCTCGCTAATCTTTTCTTTTTTTGTTTTTAAGTATTTATTGTGTGTGTTTTTGAGGTTATGTGGGCCACAAAAAGCCGCCATTTGCGTGCGTTGCCGTTGCAGTTGTTGCTGTTGCAGCTGTTGCAGTTGTTGCCGCTGTGAAGCTGTTGCTGCTTAGCAGCTTTTGCAGCTTTTGCGCATGTTGCTGTTGATCTATGCCATAGCCAAAGTCCAGCAATTGTTGCTGTGTTGAGAGCATGTGATTGTTGCTGCTGCTGTTGCCGAGGCTATTGAGTTGACTGTTGCCGTTGCTGCTGTGTTGCTGTTGTTGTTGCATGTTGCTGCTGGTGCTGTGTGGGCTTAAGCCGAAGCCATTGCTGTTGCTGCTGTGTTGTTGTTGCTGCTGTTGCATGCTGCTGTTGCTGCTGTGTGAACTTAAGCTTAAGCCATTGTTGCTAGTATGTTGCATGTTGCTGCCGTGCGAGCCCAAGCTGAGGCTATGAAGGTGGATGTTGCCGTTGCTGCTGTTCAGTTGCTGTTGCATGTTGCTGCTGTGTGGACTTAAGCTCAAGCCGTTGCTGTTGTGCAGTTGCATGTTGCTGCCGTGTGGACTTAAGCTCAAGCCATTGCTGCTGTGGTGTTGCATGCTGCTGTTGCTGCTGCTACTGTGATGTTGCTGCTGTGTTAGATTGCCGTTAAGCTGCAACTGCTGCTGTTGTTGATTGTAGCTGAGCATGTGGGCGGCAACATTGTTGGAATTATGTTGCTGGCGCTGCGCATTGCTGCTGTGATTGTTGTGGCCCATGTTGCTGTTGTTGTTCTGTTGTTGATACTGATTGCTGCTGTGCGCAGCAGCACTGCTCAGGCGTGGCAGCTGCCCAATGTTGTTGTTGTGGTTGCTGCTATTGTTGTTGTTGTTGTTGTTGTTGTTGTGGCTATGTGGCGGCGATTGTTGCTGTTGTTGCTGATGATATAGTGAATGATATTGTAGCATGTTGTTGGGGGAGTTGTTGCTGTTGTTGTTGTTGTTGTTGTTGTTGCTGCTGTTGTTGCTGTTGCTGTTGTTGTTGCCATGGGAATTGTAGCCGCACGCCTGCTGATAGAGCTGCAGTTGCTGCTGCTGCTGCGGCGTCAATTATAAGTAAGGATAATGGTACTTCCGGCGGTACAGTCCGTCAAGCAAATCGGCAAAGTTGTCGCCTAAAAGTTGTATTAATTTTTTTTTTTTTTTAGCAAAAAAAATAAAAAAAGAATAAAAACAAAAATAAGAGAAAATTGTATATTAGTAAATGACTTTGTGCATAGAATATTAATATTATTAAGCGTCTATTTGAAAAAGTTTGGCATTCGTTAAGATTTAGAAAGTTTTAAAGATTTCGTTAAATTTAAGCTAAATGTTGTTCTCTAGCTTAAGATCAAATTTAAGACATACAATGCTTGATTTAAGTTTCAATTAAGTTGGAAAAGTGCTGCTAGACAAAAACCCTAACTTAAATAACTTAAGCGGTCTTCTAAAAACTGACTGATCGTACAGATATATGCATATATATATTTATATATATATATATATATTTATATATATATAGTTATATATATATATTTAAATAAACTATAGTTTGTTTGGATCTAGAGTTTTGGTAGATGTGTTTGTTAGTGTTTATTGTTGTACTCGGTTTGTTTTTGATTTGTTTTCTGTTATTTTTTTTTTGTTTTTTCTTTGTTTGGGGTTTTTTTGCGTTTACGTTAAAAATTTGTATTTGAATTGGATTTAGTTTTCTTTTTCTTTATCTTTGTTTAAGTTTTTGCGAGTTTTGGTATTTAGATATTTTGTAGCTCGTAAAACCAAAAATTGATTTGCTGAACGTTTTCATTTTGCATTTTACCCGTGTCGTTAGAAAGTCTTCAAAGTTGAACGAGTTTTATTTTCGTTTGTTTTTTTCTTTCTTTTTTTTTTAACTAGAAAATTGATCGATTATTTCTTATTGCATTCATTGAACGTGCCATGTTTTGTTTGCTTTTTCTTAGTTACTTTTTTATTTTTAATTGTGTTTTTGGATAAAAATGGGGAAAAACTTGTTGGGAACTTGTTTTGGAATAGCGTGAGGTTTTCAAAGAACACAAAAATATGGCTGGGCAAACGTTTGATGAGCATGAGCATAGGCTATAGCATGAAAGTGTAAGAAAATGATTTTGATTTTTGCAATATCAATCGAAGAAATAACGAACTTGGCAGGCAAAACACAATTTCATATAAATATGTTACCATCTATAAAGAAAATACAAATTCCAACGCATACGTGAGAGCTGATGATTGAGATATAGTTTTTTAAAGATTGATGGATTGATATCATGTTATACATATATATCTATATCTATATATAGCTGAGCTAACGAACTTCTCGGACCAACGAAAATGAGGCGTGCCCCTTGCAATTGGGCAATATATATTGCATTTATATATATATATAGATAACTGTAGGATCTAGGACTAGGTAAATTTTGGTTGGGTTCGGTATTTACACAAAATTCTCAAAAGACGCACATCAATTGGAGTCAGGGGCAAGGGGGGCTGGGGCAGGTAAGGCGCAAGCAAAACTAATCAATAGCAAAAAAGTTTCGTTCGAATATAATATCCGATTGATATATATTTATAGTATATATATATATATGTATATAATATGTTTTGGGTATAAAGCGGAATGTTTATGATTTTTAGGGTCTTTGCGCATTTCTTTTGATGGGCTACAAAATATTTTCATTTTTGTTAGTTTAATTAATTTTGTTGCCTTTCGCGCGATTGGAACTTTTTCAAATAACGCTCTAAATTTTAATTTTAAATATACTTAATTTTTTTTTGGTTTTTTTTTTTTTTTTTTTTTTTTTTTGAGAGAGAGAGTCAAATAAGCACGAATCAGACGAATTATGTTGAATATATGATGAGGTATGAGAAACTAAATTGAATTATGTTGAAAACATGGCACGCTTTGAAGAATTGTTTCTTTCTTTTTTTTTTCGACAAATTTGCAGCATGAGGCGGAATTTGAAGCTCGCATTGATATTGAAAAAGAATAAAAGTATATATAATATATAAATATATTGTATATATTGTTTTTTGAGCTATGTCGAATAAATGTGTGTCGGGTAATGTCCGATTATGTATATATATATATCTGTGTGTGTGAGTGTGTGTGTGAGTGTGTGTGTGTGTGTGTGTGTGTGTGAGTATATATATTAAAAGCTGACTGCAAATTGGCCGCGAGCAGCGTTAAGAGAACAAGTTGGAATTGAAGAGAAACTCTGCGAATTGTCTAACCAAAGTGCCGCCAAATAAAAGAGAGTGAAGCCCACAAGGCTGAAAAGTAGGCAATATCTTAATGGTTAAATGGGCCTCTCTCTGCGCTTCTCGCGCTCACTTTGTCAGCCTAGCCAGTGAATGTCTGTTTGTATGTGTAAAGCTGTATGTTTGTAATGGGCGTGTGTGTTGCTAAGCTACTTAAATAATATATATTTAGACTCGGAATATTCTTATGTGCTCTCAAAAAAAAAAAAAAAAAAATCAATTATGATTATGATTATCATTAGGCATAGTAGAGAATATAAAAGGAATAATTACTATCGAGACCAAAGATAGCATCGCAAATAGCATCGAATAATGAGCGTAATTTTTCCATTGCTCCGTCTATAAAAAAAAAATGAAAAAAATAAACAAATTGTACAACTTATTAGTTGTTGGCGCCACAACTGATTTTTGTTTTGGTATTTTTTTTGGTATTCTTTCTTCTTTTTTTTTAGATTTTTAGTAGTATTTTATATATATATATATGTGTGTGTATGTATATAAAATTTGGTTTTTCTTTTCATATTTTTTTTTTCTTCAAACATGTCGTCGATGTTTCAAACAACAAACACATTTTGTAATCAAGAAAAATCAAAGGCAGTTGTCGAAGAAGAAGAAGAGTCGAATAAGTATGATCAAATGCAGGAAATTCGGTTTGTTAGTAATTCGACTAAGTGGGCGTGGCATATATATATATATAGACATATAAATGTGCCACGCCCGGTTAGTGCTTCAAATTATGACTAGGGCAACAAAACAAATGCGACATATAAGGAATATATATATACACATATACATATATATATATATTACACATATACATATATATATATATATATTACACATATACATATATATATATGTATATATATATTGCATATAGAGAAAACACAAACTACACGAAAATCTAAGGTTAATAAACTAAGTAAATTCTGGCTGTGCTTCAGTTTTCTGTTTGCTTCTTTTGTTTCTTTCAGTTCTAATTTAAACTAAACTAAATCAAATATAAGTTTATAAACTATAAGAAAATAAAATACATAAGACTTAAAATGAGCAAACAACAACAACAAAAAATATATATATTTATATAATATATACGAATTGAAAAAACATGAGAAACAAAATCACAAATATTAAAAAAAAAAAAAAGTTGTATAAATTTAAATTTCTTGCTGCCTTTTTTTTTTTGTAATTTCCATAGATGTCAATAATAAAAGTTTGTCTAAAAAGTCGCCTGAATGAATCAAAAAAAAAAAAAAAAAAAAAATTGTTATATATATTTATATATATAGAGTGTATAAAGGGGGAGCTGCATAGTTAGAATGATTTATGAGTATTTTTTAAACTGATTTTTCCAGTATTTGCCGAGATTTTCTTTTTGTATTTCTTAACACTGAAACAGCAGGCACAACACAACAAAAAAAAAAAACTAGAATGGAGCTAAGTTTGATTATAAAGAATAAACTTTACACACACACACACACATATATAAATGTATGTATGTGTGCGTGTGTGTGTGTGTGTGCGAAGCTGCAATCTTAACACCGAAAAAAAAGTAAACAAAAAAGATATGCATATATATACATTTATAGACGACAAGAAACTCTCGAGCGAGAATCTCGGCACACAATTTGTCACTTTTGAAGAAAAAAAAAAAAAAAAAAAAAAAAACAGTACCTTTTTTTTTTTTTGTATGATTGTTTTATGCATGATACACTTGCAAAAAAAATATGAAAAAAAATATTACAACATATATACAGTTTTTATTCATGTAGTTTTTTTTTTTTATTTTCTCTTTTTGTTTATAGTTTTATTTTTTGTTTTTGGAACTTTTGGCACTAGAACCGATAAGGGGGTGTTTATTTCTTTTTTTTTGCTTGACGCTTTTGTATTATTTTTTCGCTTCGCTTCAGTAGTTTAAATGCAAAAAAAAAAAAAAATATGTAAAAAAAAAGTTTATTGAACACTAAAAAAAATTGGGGGAAAAAAATGATATTTGTAGCAGAGCGCGTTGGAAAATAGCACATGAAAAAAAATACAAAAAATATAGCATGTTATCTGTTTTACGATTTAACATTGATCGATAACATGTCGATCGATAACAGCACGTTCAACTAAGCACCCCGTTATCGCTTCGTAAGTGCGCGCATACTTACCATGCGCCACGCCTGCATTTCTTTACAAGTCAATACAAGTATTTGTCTCTCTCTCTCTCTCTTTTAGTATCTTTTTGTCTCTCTCTCTCTCTCTCTCTCTGTTTAACCTCTTTTATCGTGTGCGTCTGTGAGCTGTGAACAAAAACCTGCTGCATGCGCGCGCGCCCCCTGGCGATCATTTGCGGCAAACACTTTTACATATTACGAACAACAACAAAATTTATATATATATGGAAGCGCACACATACAGCAACACGCACGCACGCACGCACGCACGCACACATACACACGCACACGCACACACACAGAACAGCCACGCATTGATTTACCGTTATACCACACACACTCAAAAAAAAATAAGTAAATACTTTTCGCTTGCATATTTTGTTTGCTGACTTTCAACAGCCAAAAAAAAAAAAAAATAAAAAAAATTTGTTTTTTTTTTTGTTTTGCGTTTTGTTTTTTATTCTTTTTTTTTTCTTCTCTCTCTCTCTCTATATATATATACATAGGTGTATATATATGTTTATATATAGGCATATATATATATATGATTATATATATTTAGATGATTAATCTTTTTGTTGTTTTTCTTGCGCTTCGGTCGGTCGGCGTTGTTGTTGCTGTTGCTGTTGTTGCTGTTGCTGTTGTTGCTGCTGTTGTTATTGTTATTGATTGTTTTTTTTTTTTTTTTTTTTTTTTTTGTAACGCACTACAAACTAAATAATTTAAAATTTAACGCTATTCAAGATATAGATACGATATATAGTCAATATATGGTATAAGGTATATATATATATATATATATATATATATATATATATATATATATGTAAATTTTACTTCGTTTCTGTATTTTTTTTTTTTAAATGTTATGAGAAAGATTTGTTGCTATTGTTGTAGTTATTGCTGTACTTGTTGTTGTTGTTGTTTCTGGCTGTTGTTGTTGTATTAAATCATAAATATGAAGCGATTGTGTATATTACTTATAGGCCAAAGAGGATGGATAAGTGTAACAAACAGGGCAACGCTTCATTTGTATTTATTAGTTTTTTTTTTTTTTAGGTTATGTGAATTTTGCGAATTTTCAGTTCATTTTCGAGTTAGTTCATTTTTGTTTGTTTTCTTTCGTTAAATTGGTTCATTTGGATTTGCATTACGTTTGTAGATTTTTGTTTGGCTTAGTTCTTCTTCTGCCTTAGCATTCCGTGTACTTTGCACAACAAAAACAAAAAAAAAAAATTATGTATATTGTTTCACGTTCATTTTTTGTTTCTTTTGTTTTGTTTTATTTGCGACGTGGGATATTCTGTTGCATTAGATATTTGCTTTCTTTCTTTAATCAGCTCAGTCCGTTATTTCGCACACATACACTCAAAAAAAAAAATATATATAAGAAGCAGTTATTTGTTTGTTAGCACAACTCTACATGTAATTACGAGTATATATGTATGTATATATGTATATATATATATATATAAAAAAATTGAATATATCTATTTGCTCTTATAGCACAATGCGCACTAAAAGCCTAAATGCAGCGCTGTAATTGTTAACTGCTATCGATATATTTATGTCGCTCGATTGTTATCGATAGACGTGTGCATGTACTGTTATGCGTTTGCTGCGTGACACGATCGTTGTTTTAAGGTTTCGCAGAACAATTTCTACGGCACTTGGGTTCGGTTTTCTAGTCATTTTTTCTGCATATTGCTATCATTTATCTTTATCTGTATACATGTGTATGTGTGTGGTGTGTGTGTGTGTATGTGTGTGGTGTATGTGTGTGTATCGATTGTTGTTTTTTTGGGGCTGCACTAAACTTAGAAAAAAGCTATACAAAAAAAAAACCATATATATATATATATTTATGATCTTAAAAAAAAATTGCCTGCTTGTTTTCTTTTTTTTTTTGCGGTTTTTCTGTTTTTCTGTTTCTCCAGTTTTTCGTTAGTATTAGCTAAAGTTAATTTTAATTTAAAAATACGCATTAGTTTCTTGTTTAATATTATTTGTTGTTTTTTTTTGTTTTTGTAATTTTTTCTTTTTTTTGTAAATTATCATTTTACACTAAAAATGGCCAAATCGACCATATATATATATATATATATATATATATATATATATATATATATATATTTATATATATTATTATAATATATATAGCAAACATTATTGTGTGTAATTTACATGGAAATTAGGAGAGAAAAAAAAATAACAAATAAAAAATTGCAACGAGAAATTTGTTTTTATGTTTTTTTTTTTTTGTTTAAAATAGTTATAGAAAATACGTTTCTAAATATGCAAATAATAAAGAACTAAAGATTATTATTATAGTTAAGTATTCTTATAATTGTTTTTTTTTTTTTTTTTTTCGTTTTTCGTTTTTCTTTTTTGTTTTGTAATTATTATTTTTGCTTAGATTTTCCTTAGATGTGGGGTTAGAGTTGTGATTTTGCATCTGTTTGTTGTTGTTGTTTGTCAGAAAAATATATATATATATATATATTTGTGTGTGTGTGTGTATTATATATACATAAGATTGTATGTATAACTGGTCTGTTGTTTGTTTTTATTTTTTTTTACGATTATTTTTTGATTTCCTGGTTTGTTTGTTTAGTTTTTTTTTGTTTTTTTTTTAGATAAACTTTTGTGCATCAAAGTACGGATGCGTTTTTTGGAAGCGCTGTTGTGATTTTAATGATCTACCTCTGTGAACCATATTATTGAAGCCGGCCGCCATGTGCGGCGGCGGTGGCGGCGGCGGCGGTGGCGCCTGCGGCGGTCCCATGCCCATTTGGGACATAAAGTGCGCTGCCTTTGCCTTGCCGTGCTCCTCGGCCAGGCGCACGGACAGCGGCTGGGATCCGCCCTCCGGTATGACGTTGTTCAGCGCCGAGATTGCCTCCTGTGCCTCCTCGCGTTTGTTGTAGCTGTTTTTGTTGTTGTTGTTGATTTGATTTTGATGATTTGTTTGCGATGCGAATCGATTTACCAAAAAAAATAACATAAAAAAAAAAACAAATATATAAACAAAAAAAAAAAAAACATAATGAGAGAGCATGAAAGAAAAATATTAAGATATTTATATATAAATATGATTAAAATGCAAGTTGAAGTGTTTAGAGCGAAGGCAACAAAGTGTTTGTTTTTTTTTATCGATTAGCACATGTGCGCGTTTTATCGATTAACAATTTTGATATGCGATTTTAGTCCGATTCACTTACCGTACAAATGCCACGCCCCTTGGCCGACCGGTCAGCTTGTCGCGCAATATATTCTTCTGGACAATGGAACCGTATTTGCCAAAGATCGTGTCCAGCTGATCATCGGTTATCGTGCGCGGCAGATTGGTCACATACAGATTTGTATCCTTGATCGATTCACCGCCAGGACGCGCATATGAAACCTACGAAAGAAGAGAGCATAGATTGAAAATACACTCAGCGAAATTCAAGAGAGTTGTGTTGTTGAAAACGTACCTTGAGCCGCTTATTACGCACTGTGATGCCATTGAGCACTTTGATCGCACGCTGCGAGTCCATTTCCGATGTGAAGTCCACGAAAGCATAACCAAAACTGTAGCCAGTCTAGAGGAATGTCAAGAAAGTGCGATTCAAATACGATTATGATCAAGTTTAAACTCATTTAGCTAGATAATGCAGCTTACAAATTAGAGCTTTAAGCTTTCAAGTAACAAGTCTAATGAGACTTAAATATTATAGTTGAGCTAAAGCTCTGATGAGCATGTAGCTAAACTAGTTTGTGAAAGCTTAAAGCTTTAATCGCTGGCCAGTCAGTTTATTCAAACGCGCTTAAAGCTCGGACAAGCTAGTTTAAAGCTTTGACTTAAGGCTTAAAGCTTTGGCTTATCAGGCTTTCTTACAGCTTTGACTGCTCTAAGAAACTTAAAGCTTTGACTTTTCTAGCTAGCTTAAAGCTTTGACAAGCCCTACGATTTAACTTGCAAATGTGTGCACGTATCTGAATAAAACTCGCTAGTGTAGTAAAATAAAGTTAGCTTAAAGCTATCCAAGCTTGCGCTCTAATTAATGGAAAACTCACCTTATAGTCTCTCATGATTCTGCACGTATTGATGGGTCCAATGGCTCGAAATAGGGCATACAGCTCGCGATCAGTCATATCCTGCGGCAGATAGTTGACTATCAAATTGGTGTTGCTGTTGCGCTGATCGTTCATGTGATCATCGCTGCCGCCGCTGCCAATCGATAGGCCGCACAGATTGTTCAGCGAATTGTTGCTGGCCATTGGCGGCATATTGCAGATGTTGCCGCCAAGGGAATTGGCGCTGCCGCCATTACCGCCTGGGAAATCATTGTAACCGCGACGCGACGAGGAACTTGGAAATGTAAATTCTGTGTCCTGTGGTGAGAACGCATAACGTGACTGTAATCAAATTAACCATACAAAGATATTCTAATGTTGAGAGCACGCCTCATAAACGCTTTAAGGTACGACTTCAGCTTCAGCTTCAACTTCGATTTCGATGACTGTCGCGATACACAAACATTTTCTCAGCAGCAGCATTAACAACAACACACGCACACACTCGCGCACACTCTCACACACACACACACACACACAAAGTTAAATTTCTACATATTGTTGTTTAAGGCAATTAATTAAGTTGCAGCAAAATTGAGTTTAAAGTAAAATAGTTTTGCTTGAGATAAATTGTTTGAATGTAACGTGCGTACTTAACAGTTGCTATTTAACAGACGCATGTTAACTTTTAACAGCGCTCAGCGCTGGTGCAAAACAATTGAGCACAGCTCTTGCTGTTAAGTTTTAATGTTTGTGTTTGTGTGCGTGTATGTATGTGTGTGTGTGTGTGTGTTTATGTATGTGGGTGTAACTGCATACACATAACGGCATTCAGCGTTACACTTCGAAGGCAAACGGAATTGCAAATTGTGAGCATTAAGCATAAAAGATGAAAAAAAAGAGAACTGCCAAAGAACATGTGAATAGGAAAACGAACGAATGCTCTAAAAGCCGCTTAGGGCCGGGTATATATGTGTGTGTGCGTGTGACATGTTTGTGTATGCGTGTGTTTCATCGATTTTGATTGGCCGCAACAGCACAGAAGTAGTGAGTGTGTGGGTGTAGGGCAGGGGAGGAGGTTGTGGTTAGGGGAAACGGAAGAGCTTGGACAGCACAAGGCTGTTTTTCTTCTTCTTGTTGCAAAGTATGCAATGAAATGTTGTTGCTGCTTTTATGTTGTTGCTGTTAAGTTTATACTGTTGTGTTGCTGTTATTGGTGTTGCTGTTAAGTATTTACTGTTGTGTTTCTGTTATTGTTGTTGATTTTAAGTTTTTAAGTTGTTGTGACTTTAGTTTTCTTTTGTTTTTATTTATTTTCGACCAAAATGCAAATTTCAAGTTTAAGTATTATTTATTTTGGGATAATTAATTTACTTTCTGTTTAAGTTAAAATATTTTGTACAAATCAAATGTTGAGCATCCACAAAATGAAGTTGATTTTTATTTAACTATTTTTTTTTTATTTTTGATTTTTTCATTCTGATTAAAAGCGTGTGTGCCCCAGGAGCGTTCAATGAGACAAACTCAATAACATTCAACTAGAATAAATTTAAATATATTTTGCATAAACATACAAAAACGAAAACCAAAAAAATGTCAATTATCAATGCAAATGGCAAATTTCTGTTTATTAAATATTCTTTATTATTAATTATTTTTAATTGTATTTTTTTTTTCTCGTATTGCACATGCAATGAAATTTGATTGATTTGATTGATTTCGAACTTTATGTTCAAATAAAATATAAAAATTTATTGTATTCAAAAAATAGAAATTGAAATAGGAATACGTACCATTCCAGATGGCAGTGAATGTGACATGCCAAATACACGCCCACCGCTGTTGATTGAACGTTTGATTGATGATTGAAGAGAAGAAAATATCGCATATTAGCATATTATATTGTTAAATTTTCCAGTAAATGATTAAAAATAACAAAAATCATAATTTAAGTTTAAAGCGCAATTTACTTATGGTTTTTTTTTTCGAAATATGAGCAAGAAATGTTTTGTATGAATGTATGAATGAAATTTCTTACGGAACTAACTTATTGAGCTTAATACCAATGAAAGAGACTTAAAGCAAGTCAATGTTAACAGCTGTTAACTTAGCAGAGCCTCGCAAAGCACCGTTAGGCCACTGTTAAGCGCCAAACAGCGCGCTGTAAAGTGCTCTGTTAACGAATACAGCTTCAATCATTGACCCAAGATTATTCACTACGCTTATATTATATAAAAAGAAACTAATAACAACAGTTTGGAAATACTCTGAAGAGGCATTTGTGTAATTCATAGCAGCCTTTTGGGCGCTCAGGGTGTGGAGAGAAGGTGAAAGGTGATTTGCTTGTGAAAAGGCAGCAGATGCCAAGAACCAGTTTTTCAAAATTCGCATTAACGAATATTTAGAGAAAATTGGAACTTGATCTGCGCAATGCTTGAAATACCGAGAGATGAAAAAAAATACGATAACCTAAACGATCAAAATTGATTTTAGGTTTTACTTTTACACCCGTAAATTGACTTGTGAACACCTAAAAAAAATTGTTTGGCACTTCAAAAAAAAAAAAAAAAAAACAAAATAAACCAACCGCAATTTTATTAACATTTTACGTTATATTTGCACTGCTTTACACTGAAAAAAAAAAATATATATATATATAATAAATGCGGACACACATTTTTTGAAATTTGTACATTTTTGTTGATGCACTTGAAAAAAATTGAAAAAAAAATATCGATATTTCTTTTATTCTTTTCACACTGGAAAAAAATTTGAGCTAACGCTGAAAAACCTTTAAGAAATTCGGACGCAAACTTGTTGCAAGTTTTATATGGAGCACTTTAAAAAAAATCGAAAAAAAAAACTCATTTCAGTTGCACTGAAAAAAAGGGGGAGGGAAAACCCTGCGGACACACATTTGAATGAATCTTCAAATTCTTGCCATGCACTTGAAAAAAATATAAAAGAAAAAAAATAATAATTTGTTGCTGCACTCGAAAAAAATATTTTAAAAAAATTCCAAAAAAAAAATAAAGGAAAAACATCTTCCCGCGTAGACACAGTCTAAAGAAGAACTGTGTTTGCTGTTGTTGTAGTTGAATGATGCAGGGAGACTTTTGTTCAAGTGTATTTTAAGTGTCTAGTTTAACTTAGGAATGCATGAATTCAATTTATTTTTGTTTGTTTGTTACTTTTTTTTTTTTGTTTGTTTGTGTTTATTGTTAAGTTATGGTTAAATGTCTAGTCTTTACTTACAGGCGTTGACGGCGTCTTCGTTTAAGGAACATTTTGTTGGTACTTCACAGAGTTATCACACCAGTTTCTTAAGTTTTCTTTTTTTTTTTGTTGTTGTTTTTTTGTTTGTCAAACAATAATTATAAGTATAAGCACCGAAAAAAACCACACTACATACAATCTAAATGTTTGTGTCTGTCGTTTTCGCTGTTGAGATCGCTTGAAAATGCTGCTTGGCTGTTGCTGTGAAAAGAGATCATGTCTACACAATTAAATCAACTGGCAAATATCGATAAATCGATTAATCAATGCTTTGGCGGCTGTTGACATCGTGATACAGTTTTACGCTGTTTGCGAGCGGGGAAGGGTTTTGGTGGGAGCGTGTGTGTGATGGTCAAAGTGTGTGTGGGCGTGTATGTGTTTCTGTGTGTGTATATCATATTTTACTCTTCTTGCCTTTTCGAATTCATATATTGTGGGTAAGAAAAAAAAAAATAACAATTTTGTGGGCACATGAAAAAAAACAACAAAAAATTCCTTAAATTTGCTTCCGCTGGTAACACTGGCAGCTAATGTTATTGCTGATGCTACAGTTGGTCTGCTGTTAACAGAAGTAGCTGCTGCTGCTGCTGTTGTTCTGCTGTTAACAGAAATAGTTGCTGCTACAGTTGTTCTGCTGTTAACAGAAGTAACTGCTGCTGCTGCTGCTGCTGTTGTTCTGCTGTTAATGCAAGTAGCTGCTGTTAATTAAAGAAGAAGCCGCTGCTTCTGCTGTTGCTGCTGCTGTTGTTGTTGCTGCTTGTTGATTCTTGTTGATTGTTGATATGTTGATTGTTGAATGTTGACATTGATGTTGTTTCTACTGCTGTTGTTGTTGCTGCTGCTGCTTTGTTGTTGTTGTTGCGGCGCAAGGCCTTATTCTCATTATAATTATATTTTCATTTTTGTTGGTTTTGTTTTCGACAATGATTCGCTGCTGCGACGGCTGCTGTTCGCAGCCATTACAGCGCTTAAGAGCGAGACGCAGTTATGCAATCTAATAGGCAGTTCGTCTGTTATGCATTGGACATATATGGAGACGTTCGTTGTGTAGGTGTGTTGGTGTTTGTATGTGTGTTGGTGTGTGAGTGTGTACGTTTACAACAACAACAACAACTGTTGCTGTTGCGCTGCTTACAATCTAACCAGTTACTGCTAACTTACATATATACATATACATAACTTAAGCCTAACAGTGCTGCTAATGTTAACGGCTGATGATGCTGTTGCTGCTGCTGTTAAGCATATGTCAAGGTCCTGACACAATTTGCGAGCACGTGACACGCACAAGTGCGCTCCCTCTCTCTCTCTCTCGGAGTCGTTTGTTTACATTTGAGCGCACGCAGTGCATAAAGAGAAAAAAAAAAAAGCAAACTATGCCTGATGACGCCAGCAGCTGCAAAGTTCATTGGGTGTCACAATTCGGAGTGCATGCTCGCTCTCTCGCTCTCGCTCACACCCAGTTATGAAGTGCGGCAACAGCGCGCACATTGCATATTGCTTTTGGCAATAAAATGAAGTTAAATCATTCGGCACAAGGACCCAGCCCAACAGCAGCCGCACCATAAAACAATGCCAGAGGCGCCGTAACGACTTGCCCCACTTGGCGCAAGCCGGGTTTACAAATAGGTCAACTACGGACACAAGCACTCGGCTCACGTGTGCACGTGTGTGCCTGTCTGTGTGTACAGCAAAAAACAGTCGGAGGGGGGAAAAAAAAAACGAAGTCGAGAATTTCGCTTAAACTTATTAACAGAGCTTAACCTATGCTATTGTGAGCATGGAGCGAGGGGAGGGGGTGCAGGGCGCGGGCGGCGACGTGTGAGTGATGTGAGAGAAAATGCGTTTCGGATGAAATTCTGATTCGAGTGAGTTTCAATTGCACAAAGCGAATACTTTAAGGAGTGCAAAATGAAAAAGCATTAAGTAGAAAAACAAACTGAATTAGTTGAGTTTTGTTTGCTTTTTAGTTAACAACATTTACCGGTACATCGTGAGGCTGTTAAGGTTGCACAGGCCGCACCACGAAAACGTTGTTAGGCCGTTACGTTAATCCTCGGGGCCAAAAAGAAAATCAACGAATCAAATGGTTTCAAATCCCGTCGGAACGTGAAATGTAGCCGTATTATAATAAGGCGCGTTTTTTCATATTGCTTTGATTTCGGTTTTCATTTAAATGCAATGTTACAATTACAGTTACGTTCGTGTGGAAGAGCTTGCGTTACGTTGTTGACTTGCCTTACGTTACGTTACGTTACGCTACGTTAATTTATGTTAAATATAGTTTGATTCTCTTTGTTGTTTTTGTTTTTGTGTTTCTTTTTTTTTTTTTTTTTTCTTTCGTTTAATGTTAACATTCATGTATTTATCACAATTTGATTGCAAGACACTACGAACAGAACGCGACGCGTTGCGTTACGTGACATGTTGCGTTACGTGACGTTAGCGATGCGATGCGCTGTAGAAAATCGTGTCAGTTAAATATACGTATACGATATATGCGATTAACATACGTGAGGAACAAATCAATGTACATGAAAACGACGTAACTAACGTAAAAACGTAACTGTAAATATGTCTAGCATATGATGAGCTAAAGAGAGAGCGCAAAAACCAAAGCTACGGCAAGAGTATAAAATATGGAGCGCAACAGCTTCCGAAACAAAATGTTGTAGAAGGATGCACATGTTCAACTCTAGAGGGCGTATTGAAATGAGCTTAAATCATAATTATGTGTGACTTAATTTTTTTTATTCGGGGCGGGGGGGTGGGTGGTGGGTTGGGATACGTGTCGAATTGTATATATCATATTTCAAATTGATTTCTCTCTTCTTCAATTTTTTACTTTTATAGTTGAAAACCTGCCTGAGTACGGTACGAGGAGACTGCTTTTTGCTGTACTGTGCACACGCATTATTTGTTTTGAGGTTAGGTTGGGCTGCATTTTGTGCTTAATTGAATTATTGACTGTACAATCTAGTACATATCAGATAAATAAGACTTGTTGTTGTTTCTGCTTTATGCAATTGCTGTTGTTCTTGTTATTGTTGTTGTTGTTGTTCTTGTTATTTTTATCGTAGCACACTCAAGGGTTTCCATTGTTGCGGGAAAATACATTTTCTTTTTAGTAGATAAAAATAAAGAAAATGTGTGCGTTTGTGTGTGTGTGTGGGTGTGGGTGTGGGTGTATAGAGGGGTTGCATATTGGGTTTGATGTATATTGATAGGGTCTGTTCGGTTTTTTTTTCTTTTTGTATTTCTGTCTCTTCTGTGCTGTCAAGTGCACATGTGACACACGAGCAGCAAATGGCGTCAATCAATAGCAGGAAATGTGGGCGAAAGGTATTTCCGCCCACATGCTTAACGATTGCTCTGCCATTATTTTCCCTTGCAGCCGGCTTGTGCCACATGCGGCACATGCCACATCTCACAAAAAAAAAAAAAATTAAA